>NC_044992.1:15892366-16245514 GCF_008728515.1 Papio anubis | reverse complement strand
GATCTAAGTTGACTTCTTTGCCTGAGTAGTCAGCTACTCAGGGCTCTTAGTTTACTAGACCATAGATCAGAATGATAACAAGGTTACAAGCTGGAATTCTCAATACAGACTGCTTGGATTTGAATCTAGACTCCTCTGCTTCTTTGACCTTGGGCAAGACACCCAACGTCTCTGTGCCTCACTTTCCTTATTTGTAAATAGCACCTTCCTTATTGTGATGATTCATTCAATACATTATAAGCCCCTAGAGCAGTCTCTGATACTTGATAAGCATTGTAGTCACAGAAGTGGGGAGTAGTTTGAATCCCTTAAACTTATTGCCGTCTTAACCAGTTAACCCATGAACAATCACATTTCATCTGTAACCCTTCTCTCACTAATTATTTTGATACAAATACAAAACATTATATTATTTAATCTATTTTATTATATATCTCTGACAATTTTTAAAATTCTTAGTGTTATATAATATTACTATTATTACAGCTAAGAAAATGAACACTGAGCCTTTGTTTCACCAAATACTCATTTGGTATTTGTCTCCCCAGTTGATTCATATGGTGTAATTGGTTAATGCCGAGACCAGTTCAGCTGGGGAGACCCTAACCCAGCGGCGCTAGAGGAATTAAAGACTCACACACAGAAATATAGAGGTGTGAAGTGGGAAATCAAGGGTCTCACGGCCTTCACAGCTGAGAGCCCCAAACAGAGATTTACCCACATATTTATTAACAACAAACCAGTCATTAGCATTGTTTCTATAGATATTAAATTAACTAAAAGTATCCCTTATGGGAAATGAAGGGATGGGCCAAATTAAAGGAATAGGTTGGGTTAGTTAACTGCAGCAGGAGCTTGTCCTTAAGGCACCGATTGCTCATGCTATTGTTTGTGGCTTAAGAATGCCTTTAAGTGGTTTTCCACCCTGGGCGGGCCAGGTGTTCCTTGCCCTCGTTCTAGTAAACCCACAACCTTCCAGCGCGGGCGTTAGGGCCGTTATGAACATGTTACAGTGCTGCAGAGATTTTGTTTATGGCCAGTTTTGGGGCCACTTTATGGCCAGATTTTGGGGGGCTTGCTCCCAACATGTCCCCCTTCTTTGATTTGCAAAGAGATACAAACAAGGGCAGCTTTGTCACGGTGAGCTACTTCTTGCAGGAGTCGGGATCTACATCTGCCGACTATACAAAGACAAACAACACAGGTTAAAAAAACAATCATCATTGAAATTACAGAGCTTCCAAGTGTTTTTATCCATTTTAATGGGTTACTAGCTGTTAATTTGTCTGCAGTTCCTTTAAGCACTCCAGTTCCTGGCATTAAGGTCAGGTGTGCTTGGGATGCTTTAAATATTTGTTCTTTTAATTTTGCTGTATCCAAAAACAAGTTTGTAGAGTGTCCTTCTAGATGCTTTTTTATTCTTTCCCAAATTTTGATCTTATTAAGAGCATTTAATAGTTTCCACAAATCCTTATGTTTAGCTCCTACAATGGGCCATATCATTTGAGGTTGAGGTGCTACTATACCACCATGATTCCAGATCATAGGAACTCTTGCCATACTTCTTATCATTTCTACCATCTGACCATTTTGTTCAGATCATCTGAACATAGTGTGGCCGTGGCATGCAGACTGAGAGGTGCAATTCAAGCTAAACATCCCCTTAGGGGACCAATTAATAATGATTCCATAGGAATCATTGTACAGCACCTCTGCCTGTTCTGCAATGCAATCTTCCTAAACAAGTACGTTCATTTTTTCTAACTGGGTCCAATCCTGTTTACAAATAGGTTTTTGAGGGTGGTATGCCTCAATTATAGGAGCAGATTTGTTATGGTGAATACTGAGATCAGAAAACATGTGTAACTGTGTCATAGAGTGATTGCATCCAGGCATTATTGCCAGCCAAAATTGATAAATATGCCCAATAAGTATAATTGTTCTCTGTGTCAGCCCTTATTGAAGGAATACTCATGGCAGTGGTGATAACCACTATCATAGCTACCATTAAATTATTCATTGTGACTGGTTGTCCCGCTTTCCTCAGGTTTTCTTCCACCATCTATGACAGCTTCTTCATCTGTCCCCAGGTGGGTGGCTGTGTTTGACAGGTGACATGACAGTTGGGGTCCTCCTCAGCATCAGCCTCGACATGGCTACAGCCGGGGGGGTCCTCGGGATCCTCCCAGAGTCTCTTCCTCGGCATCTGGCTCGTAATAAGGTGTCAGATGTCTTGATGGTATCCAAATCAGCTGTTGATTTTGGCCTGGAGAAACACAAGCATAACCTCTACCCCAAGTTATTATTTTACCTATTTCCCAACTTTTTGTTATTGGATCTCTCCATCAAACCAATAGTTTTGCTTCTGTCTTTGCAGCTGGTTTCTGTAGATGCTGTTCAGCTGCTGATAATATCTGGCCTTTGGGCAGGCTCAACAAATTTAAAGTTAATAATGCTAGATTCAGTTGCATTTGTGGGGTTCTGTATTCTCTGTCTCCCCCTTTCTGCCTTTGCAACTGCTATTTAAGGGACAGATTCTTTCTTTCCACTATGGCTTGTCCTTGAGAATTGTGTGGGATACCAGTAATGTGTTTAATATTCCACATAGAGAAAAATGTAGCTAGAGCTTGGCTAGTATAGCCTGGGGCATTATCTGTTTTAATAGAAGCTGGAATGCCCATCACCTCAAAACACTGCAAAAGGTGAAGTTTAACACAGGCAGAAGACTCTCCTCATTGGCATGTAGCCCAGACAAAGTAAGAAAAATTGTCCACACATACATGTACATAAGCTAGTCTCCCAAACGAGGGAACATGTGTGACATCCATTTGCCAAAGAGAGTTAGGTTCCAGTCCTTGAGGATTAACTCCTCCTATAAAAGATGAGGAATATACCATTTGGCAAGTTGGGCATCGCTGGATAATAGCTTTAGCTTCTTTCCAGGTAATGCTGTATCTGCATTTGAGACTAGAGGCATTTACACGGGTTAAATTGTGAAAGTGTCTAGAATTAGATATTGCATTAGCAACTAGGTGGTCAGCCATTTGATTCCCTTCAGTCAAAGGTCCTGGAAGAGGTATATGAGCCCTGATGTGAGCGATGTAACAAGGGTGCATTCTACTTCTAACTGCTGTTTGTAATTGGGTAAATAAAGTCATCAGTTGTTCATCTGTTTGAAATCATAACTGAGCATTTTCAGTTAACTGTGGGGAATGAACCACGTATGAAGAATCAGAAATCACATTAATAGGCATATCAAAAGCAGTCAATACCTCAATTACAGCTACAAGCTCCACTTTTTGACCTGAAGTATAGGGCATCTGAAACACTTTACTTTTTGAGCCAAAATAAGAAGCTTTACCATTACTAGATCCATCTGCAAAACAATGAAAACGCTTAGCAGGCTGCAGGTTGTTTACTTCAGGAATTGTAAATGCAAACCATTTACAGTCTTGCTCAGCTAAAGGGATAGTAAAGAAACAGTCTTTTAAATCTGTGACTATTAAAGCCCAACTTTTTGGAATTATAGCAGGAGAAGGCAATCCTGGCTGTAATGCTCCCATAGGTTGTATAACTGAATTTGATGGCTCTTAAATCAGTTAACATTCTCCATTTACCTGATTTTTTTTCTTAATTACGAAAACTGGAGAATTCCAAAGGGAAAATGTTGGAGCTATGTGCCCATTTTCTAATTGTTCAGTAACTAATTTCTCTAAAGCCTCTAGTTTCTCTTTACTTAGCGGCCTTTGTTCTATCCAAATTGGCTTATCTGTTAACCATTTTAAAGGTATAGGTTCTGGAGGCTTAACAATGGCTGCCATCAAAAATGATATCCTAATGTTTGGCAAGAACTTTTTAAATGTTGCAAAATTTTTTTCTAGTCCCGTACCAGGGACATACCCCATTTCATGCATCATATGTTGATTTTGAGGACTATATAATTGTTCTGGAATTAGAACTTGTACTCCCCATTGGTGTAATAAATTTATAGGTACAGAAGTTATAATTGGTTGAATAGTCCCAGGTTGTCCATCAGTCCCTTCACAATGCAAAATATAATTACTTTGATATACTTCGGCGGCTGTACCAGCTCCAACTATGTTAAATTGAGCAGGTTGAATTGGCCATGCAGACGGCCAGTGCTAATAGAGAAATGATTGAAATGTCCACTCCTGTATCTACCAAACCTTTAAATTTCTTTCCCTGAATAGTTCTTTCACAGGTAGGGCGTTGATCAGTAATTTGATTTACCCAATAAGCTGCTTTGCCTTGTTTATTTGTGCTTCCAAATCCTCTTGTTTAATTTTACTTTTTCCCATTCCCACATATGGCACAATCAGGAGCTGTGCTATATGCTCTCCTGGCTCTGCTTTCCAGGGAACAGAAGTAGCTCTAACGATTTGAATTTCCCCATTGTAATCTGAATCAATGACTCCTGTATGTATTTGTACCCCTTTTAAACTTAAACTGGACCTTCCTAAAAGTAATCCTCTTGGCCCCCCAGCAAGGGTCCACAGACTCCTGTTGGGACCTTTTGTGGGGGTTCCCCAGGCAGAAGGCTTACAGCTTTTGTGCAGCATAAATCTACTGTGGCACCACCAGCTGTGGCGGAGGACAGACATTGTACAAGGGTGAGGGAATGACCTGAGCTGGAAATGCCTCGGTTTAGAAGGGGACCCAGGACAGGCCCCTCATGGCATTTCGCAAAATCGAGTTCCCTTCTTTATCAAACTTAGAGTGACATTGATTAGCCCAGTGTTTTCCTTTTTCACATTTTGGACATATTTCAGGATCAGCAGTTTTCTTTTTTCCCCTATCTGGTAGCCTGACTTGCTGATTTTTTCTACATTTTTTTTTAGTATGACCATGCTTCCCACAGTTAAAACAAGCTCCAGGAAATGGAGTTATTTCCTTTATCCACTCTCGGTCCTGCCATTGCCTGTGCCAACAGAGTAGCTTTATGCACATTACCTCCAATACCATCACAGTCCTTGATATAATCAACTACATGTGCTTTCCCTCTGATAGGTCGCAGAGCAGCCTGGCAATCAGGATTAGCATTGTCGAAAGCTAGTAACTGCAACACTATATCCTGAGCAGCCAAATCTGCAATCATCTTTTTAAGAGACTCCTGTAACTGAGCTGCGAAATCAATGTATAGTTCTCTTGGTCCCTGTTTTATAGCACTAAAGGAAGGGTATTGTTCTCCACCTGAAGTGATTTTTTCCCAAGCTCTAATGCACACTCTGCTAAGCTGTTCTATGGCATCATCCTGCATGACCACTTGTGCATCTCAGCCAGCCCAGCCGCCAACCCCCAAAAGTTGGTCTGCAGTTATATTAATTTGAGGTTGGGCCTGGGCATTGTGAGCAGCCTGAATGTAAGCTTCATTTGTGTACCGAGTCTAATTACAGTGTCAACTGAATTCCCAATGGCTGTTTCTAAATAAATATAAATATGTGGCATCCTACTATGCCTTGATAATCGAACCATCTTTCCATGATTCATAAATATTTCAGACTGTCCCCATGCTTTTTAAATCTCACAAATTCTCTCCTTTCCCCCTCATTTTCCACAATTGGGTTCGCCTCATACTTCCCAGATATTTTATTTATTTATTTATTTATTTTTGGAGACAGAGTCTCACTCTGTTGCCCAAGCTGGAGTGCAGTGGTGCGATCTCAGCTCACTGCAACCTTCGTCTCCCGGGTTCAAGTGATTCTCCTGCTACATTTGCTTACTTAATCCTACCCAGTAACCCCGGGTTGGTACTCAGCCTGTCGAGTAGCTAGGATTACAGACATGCACCACCACACCCGGCTACTTTTGTATTTTTAGTAGAGACAGGGTTTCACCATGTTGGCCAGGCTGGTCTCAAACTCCCGAACTCAAGTGATCTGCCTTCCTCAACCTCCCAAAGTGCTGAGATTACAGGTGTGAGCTGCCACGCCTGACACTACCCAGATGTTTTAATCCAGCGAGTATTTTAAGTCATTTTCTTGGGACTAAAACACAATTGGAACGTGACCTCTTTGCGGGAATTTTGTTTTTCCTAGGCTTCTCTGACATCTCAGCTGTGGAAACATGGAGTTGTTTGACTTTCACTTTTCTACATAAACCATTTCCTCCACTGAGTACCGTGAAACTGTCTGCCGTTTTTTGCCCCGTGTTAAACCCCATGGAAAAGTGCACTTACTTGTACAACTTCCTCTTGCAAATAAGCGGCATGCTGCCCTGGAATCTCTGCTTCAGTTCACTCTCGGTTATAACCCCAGAAGTTGGCTGTGATTTTCTCTCTTTGTACTAATTGGAGTCTGTCCACACTTGGGTTCTTCAGAAGTTAGGCAAAGAGATGCTGAGACATTGTGCGTGTCCCCTCTCTGACTCTTGTCCTCTGGGATCCTATTGGGATGTTTTAGTGTCTATAGGGGCACAAGGGACTCACCTGATTGTGGCAGGGACATACAGGGTAGAGAGTGCTCAGGAATTATGAGCCGGGATTTTCCCATCTGTGTGGCGCTGACAGGCAGAGCAACTGCAATTAGAGCATTTCCAGCCCAAACTAACAACACTGATCATATACCCATAGATAAGTAATGCATTTATATTTATATCTTAATGTATGTATAATACAATGTGTATCATATTGAATGAAGAGATACACTAGGCCAAAATCAAAAGCATCTTCGTGCAAATAGTTTAGAAATTTCTATTCAACTCATCAGTATGGGATGATATTTTGAATCAAGTGGAAAATTAAGCTTTCCAACAAAAAATTCTGACAAAAAAGACCTGCATTGCCCTTGCTTACAACAAACAAAAACAAAAATAAAAGATTTTTTCTTTCTCTTGCAAAATATAATTTGCAAATATGTTTAAAGACAAACTTTTACAAGACAAGTGAATGTATTTTCCAATTTTGAAAATGAACAAAAAAGAAATGTAAAGAAAGTAATAATGTATAATCCAGGATGTTAAGAGGAGATTACAGACATCCTAATTTCACCATTGGATTGGAGATAGACACATTTTTCTTTCTTTTTTGTAGAGATGGGGTCTGGCTGTGTTGCCCAGGCTTGTCTGGAACTCCTGGGCTCAAGCGATCTTCCTCGGCTTCCCCAGGTGCAGGGGTCCCAGGCGTCAGCCCGCGCCCCGCCAGCGATAGACAAAATCAAACTGAACCCCCTCAGATGCTGAATATTCCGAAGGGGAAAGTTTGCTCAATGAATACACCTGATTTACAAAACTCAGCCACTGGCTCTGCACCATCTGTAACAACTTAAGCAATCGGTTAGAGCTGGCCCCTCCTTCCTCAGCCGTCACAGCTGTTTCCTCACAGAGGACGCGGCCCTGGGTTGTCCGAAGCCGTGCGGGGCATCCGGGTTGGGCTCTGAGGGAACGAACCTGGTGTCCGCTCCCAGGCCGCGCGTCCGCGTCTACAGACGGAACACCCATACGCCTCACGCGGGGCAGAAAAGGCGGGATCCGGCGCCCTCCTGCGGCGTCGGGGCGCAGCACAGGCACTTTGTACAGCATTCACTGTGCACGGTGTCCCTGTGCACCTCGCGGCGCCAGTTCTCTGAAATTGACTCTGCCCCTTTCATGTGGGTTATCTGATTTGCTGGCGTACATTATTCGCAGTATTCTATTATCTCTTTTCTTTCCGTAACACCTATAGTAATGTTCCCACTCTCAACTCTAATTTCATTATTTTGAAACTCTTCCCTCTTTTTCTCTTGGTCAGTCTAGGTAAATGTTTGCCAATTTTATCATTTCAGAAAAAGGACTTTTGATTTTATGAAATCCGTCTACTGTTTTTCAATTCTCTGTTTCGTTTATCTACACTTTATTCTTTCCTTCCTTCTAACTCCCGCAGTGGAGGGCGGGAGGCGAAGCCTAGGAGGCCACAGAGAAGGAGCAGGACTTGAGCTGGGACAAGTGAGGCCCTGCCTCTGCTGGGGACTGGAGAACCCCCACTTCTACACCACCTTCCGGTTCCATTCTTTCCATATTTCACCGTTACGAAGGGAATTTTCCAGAAGCCCCTTTGAATTTTGAAATCTGCTAAGCATCTAACATTTCCTCTGACCCGTTTTTTGTTGTTTTTTGTTTTTTGTTTTTTTCTTTTTTAAAGACAGAGTTTCGCTCTTGTTGCCCAGCTGGAGTACAATGGTCGCAATCACGGCCCACTACAACCTCCGCTTCCCAGGTTCAAGCAATTCTCCTGCCTCATTCTCCCGAGTAGCTGGGATTGCAGGCGCTCGCCGCCACACCCGGCTTATTTTTGTATTTTTAGTAGAAACGGGGTTTCGCCATGTTGGCCAGGCTGGTCTCGAACTGCTGACCTCAGGTGATCCACCTTCCTTGGCCTCCCAAAGTGCTGGGATTACAGGCGTGAGCCACGGCGCCCAGCAGGACCCTTCTTTTAATTAGTCCTATTAATTTACCTCCCTTTCCAACTGAAGAAATTATTGCCAGCTGAGAAACAGGTTCCAAGACCACCATGTTTGCTTTAAGTGTGAGTAACCAAAACATAAAAACAGGGTTACCTTGGAGGTAGATCTCCAGAGTTCAGGTCCTGACTCTGCCTCGGCTCACTGACTTAGGCTAAGTCACGACATCTCTCTGAGCCTCCATTTCCTCGTCTATAAACAAGACAAATGTCCTCAACCTATAACATAGAAGAATATGCATTGATTGAATCATGACTTTGGGGACCTCACACCTCAGCCTAGGCTGGAGAATATTTTGAACCCATGTATCCTCACCTCTCAGTTATCTCACTTTTCTTCTGGAAGGTCGCCTTGAGCTCTGGTGCTCTCGAGAGCTAGGCTAAGGCTACATCTGTCCCCTCTTGGGCCTCCATCCAATTTTATCATATGAAGTCCCCCGTAGAGTACATGCACATTGTCTTAGCCAGCTCCGGCTGCTTTAGGAAATTACCGAAGACTGGCTAGCTTAGACAATAAACATTTACTTCTCACAATCTGGAGGCTGAGAAGTCCAAGGTCAAAGTGCCAGCAGATTAGGTGTCAGGTAAATATATTCTTCCTGATTTGCAGGCAGCCATTTTCTCCTTGTATCTTCAATGGCAGGGAGGAAGGGAGGGAAAAAGAAAGAGGAGGCTCCCCTGTCCCTTCCTATAAGAGCACTAATCCCATTCATAAGGGTGTCATCTCCTCAAGACCTAATCACCTCCCTAACATCATCACGTTGGGGTTTAGGATTTCAACATATGAATTTAGAGGGACGCACATATTCAGTTCACAGCATACATAGTCCCTGAAGACAAGAACTACAGAGTGAAGGGACTGAATGACATCCTTCTTACTGGAGAAACATTGCCCTGTCCTACCCTAAAACCTTCTATTCACAGCCTTTGTGTGAGCATGAGATGATTTTGATTATCACACCTTTGTGCTGTTTTTATGAACTAAGAGTCTCATCAAAATTTTTCTCATATAGGCTCTGCTGTCCATTACTTAAGAAATGTTTAATGTTTTGCAAAATCGTCTAATTTCCTTAATAAAATATTTGCATATACAATATCTCATTAATGTATCTTTAGGTGCTTATTTTTGTTTTCATTCTTTTTTTTTTTTTTTTTTTTGTGATGGGGTCTCGCTCTGTCACCAAGGCTGGAGTACAGTGGCACAATCTCGGCTCACTGTAACCTCCGCCTCCTGGGTTCAAGCGATTTTCCTGCCTCAGCCTCCAAGTAGCTGGGACTACAGGCGTGTACGCCCACGCCCAGCTATTTTTTGTATTTTTAGTAGAGACGGGATTTCACCATGTTGGCCAGGATGGTCTTGATCTCTTGACCTCGTGATCTGCCTGCCTCGGCCTCCCAGAGTGCTGGGATTACAGGTGTGAGCCACTGCACCTGGTCTGTTTTCATTGCTTAACTTTTCCTTTTTGAATATAAGATTGAAATTATTTCCCAGGAAAATTTAAAGAAGGAAAAAATTAAGGCACCTAAGAATGCATTATAAAGATATTATGCAGTGTAGACTTTGCAAGAATCAGAACAGTACAAAGAATATCAATATACTTCTTGCCTAGATTCACATATATTTAATGTTTTCTCCATTTTCATGGCCACTTAATAGCTTGTGCGCTGTCACTCGCTCATGCTCTTGCTCTCTCTTCCTGTCTCCTTTCTTAGGAGATACACACACACACACACGCACATATATATATACACACATAATATTTTCCCCTGAATTATTTGAGTTACATATGTTATGACCATTTACCCCTAAATACATAATACGTCTGAGGGGTTTTCCTAAGAATTGAAATATTCTCAGGAGGCTGAGGCAGGAGAATGGCGTGAACCCGGGAGGTGGAGCTTGCAGTAAGGCGAGATCATGCCACTGCACTCCAGCCTGGGTGACAGAGCGAAAAAAAAAGAATAGAACAATAAAAAAAAAAAAAAAAAGAAATATTCTCTTACATAACCACAATACTGTTATCAACATCCATAACTTTAATCTTGATACGATACTTTCAACTGTTCTACTGCCCTTTTGTAATTTTCCAAATGACTCAAAATGTCCTTTTTAACCCCCTCAATTATAGGATCTAGCCTAAAGGCAGTTACCACATTTAATTACAAAGTATCTTTACCTCCTTTCGTCTGGAATATTTTCAGTCTTTCCATTTACTGTCTGATACTTGCATTTTGTTAGTTTACAGTTTCCTCATTCTCCCAATATTTTAAAAGCACATTCCACAGTTATGTAATGTTTTGTCAAGATTAGATTCAGATTATTCTTTCTTGGTTTAAATACCAGGTAATCTTGTATCCTATTCAGGGTTTCACACTTGGAGGCACAGAATGTCTGCCTGTAGCTGCTATGATTTGGATATTTGATGCCTTCAAATGTCATGTTGAAATCTGATCCCCAGTGTTGAAGGTGGGGAGTAATGGGAGGTGGAGCCCTTAAGTGTCCATTAGTCCCTTCTCTGAGCAGGGGATGGGGAGTGAGTTCTGGCTTTATTAGTTTTCATGACAGCTGGTTTTTAGGAGAGCCTGACACCTCCTCCTCTCTCTCTCACTTCCTCTCTGGCCATGTGATCTCTGCACATGTTAGCTTCCTTTCCCTTCTGCCATTTGTGGAATCAGCCTGAGGTCCTCACCAGAAGCAGATGCTGGCGCCATGCTTATTGTACAGCCTACAGAACTGTGAGCCAAATAAATCTCTTTTCTTTATAAATTACTTTATAACAATACAAAGACAGTCTCATACTGGTAATATCAATTTTGACCAACCAACCAAGGTTTTCTCTGATTTCTAGGTTATTTCTAGGTTATTTCTGTTTCCCTCCCTGTAACTAATAAGCTGTCTGTGGAGAAACACTTTAAGTCCATGAAAACATTCTGCTCTGCAACAAAATTTCCTCCTACCTCACCAATGTTTCACATCCATGGATGATTATTGCCTGATCTGTCTTTACTATAATGGTGGCAGAATGATGGTTTTACAACTCTGTCACTCTCTGAAACGTAACTGCTTGATTTCAGAATCCCATTTGGTCTTCCTAAGACACCTGTGAGATTAGGCTGTAATCTAAACTGTAAATCTTTCTAAACTGTAAATCTCTCCTCATTTACAGTTTAGAAAATGGGGGTCTCCTTATCTTATACCATATACAAAAATCAACTCAAAGTGGATTAAAGACTTAAATGTAAGACCTAAAACTGTAAAGCTATTAGAAGAAAAGTTCCATGACATTGGCCTGGCAATGATTTTTTTGGCTATGACCCAGAAGGTACAGACAACAAAAGCAAAAATAGACAAATTGGGTTACATCAAACTATAAAGCTCGGCACAGCAAAGGAAAAAATTAACAGAGTGAAGAGACAACCCACCGAGTGGGAGAAAGTATTTGCAAATGATACATCTCATAAGGGGTTGGTATCCAAAATGTATACGGAACTCAAACAACTCAATAGCAAGAAAACAATAACAACAACAAAACTTAAAAATGGGCAAAGGATGTGAACAGACATTTCTCAAAAGATGTACCAGTGACCGACAGATTGGGGAAAATATGCTCAACATCATTAATCATCAAGAAAATGCAAACTAAATTCACAATGAGATATCACCTCATACCTGTTAGAATGGCGATGATAAAAAAGACAAAAGATAGCAAATGTTGGTGAGGATGTGAAGAAAAGGAAACCCTTGTACACTGTTGGTGGGAATGTAAATTAACACAGCCAAGATATTATAGGAAACAGTATGGAGATTCCTCAAAAAACCAAAACTAGAATTAGCATATGATCCAGCAATCTCACATCTGGTTATACATACAAAAGAATTGAAATTAGCATGTTGAAGAGATACCCGCATTCCCATGGTCATTGAAGTATTATTCATTATAGTCAAGATAGGGAATCAACCTTAGTGTTTATCAACAAATAAATGGATAAAGAAAATGTGCCAGGCGTGGTCACTCACACCTGTAATCCCAACACTTTGGGAGGCCAAGGCAGGTGAATCAGGAGGTCAAGAGATTGAGACCATACCGTCCAACATGGTGAAACCCCACCTGTACTAAAAATACAAAAATTAGCTGGGCGTGGTGGCATGCACCTGTAGTCCCAGCTACTTGGGAGGCTGAGACAGAAGAATCACTTGAACCTGGGAGGTGGAGGTTGCAGTGAGCTGAGATCACGCCACTGCACTCCAGCCTGGCGATAGAGTGAGACTCTGGAAAAAAAGAAAAAAAGAAAAAAAAAAAAAGTGGTATATATACACAATAGAATACTATTCATCCATTTGAAAGAGGGAAATTATGTCCTTTGCAACGACATGGATGAACCTGGAGGACATTACATTAAGTGAAATAAGACAGGCACAGAAAGACAAATACTGCATGATCTCGCTTATTTGTGGAATATAAAAAAGCCAAACATATAGAAGTAGAGAGTAGAATGGTGGCTTCCAGTTGCTGGCGGTGGGGGTGTGTGGAGAATGGGGAGATGTTGACTAAAGGGTACAAAGTTTCAGTTAGACAGGAGAAATAAGTTTTCAAGATCTGTTGTGCAACACAGTGACCATAGACAATAATAACATCTTATATATTTCAAGTTGTTAAAAGAATATATTTTAAATATTTCCACCACACACAAAAAAAGGATAAATATGTGAGATAAGGTATATGTTAATGAGCTTGATATAATCATTTCACAATGTATACATATATCAAAGCATCGTTTTGTACCCCATAAAATTTTACAATTATGATTTGTCAATTAAAAATAAAAATTTTAAATTAAAAAAGGGAAGAAAACAGAGGTGGGACAGTGATTAAATGATTCCTTTGAGAACGTATGAGGAGCATGTAGCAGAACTGGAACTCAAATCATGGTCTTTCTCTTGTTTAGGGATCTCCATTGCTGGACTTTTGAAACCCTCCAGATAACAGGAATGTTACCTGGAACCCTGGGTTGGAACTCTTAGAGAGTTCTGCTGTCCAAGACTTTGCAGATAGGACAGATAAACTCGAATCCCAAACATGTGTCTTTTCCAGTCAAGATCCATCTCTGATCCTTCCAGAGTGGAAAGTGTCCTATGTAATTAACTTGCTACCGAGCTTGATGGGCTCCTCCAGTGATTATACTGCACCAGGCATTCAGCATTGTTCTCTTGCTGGTAGGTTGGGTGTTCAAAGCATCAATAGTTAGATCAGCCTTGGAGAATGGGAGCGTATGGACATCCACCCATGCACAGCCTCCATGCCTGTGCATGGAAGCCCATGGGTACTCTATCATGCATTGTACCAGCACTGGAGTAGCTAATGGCAGAGATTGACTGATGACAACTGGACAATTCTTTCTGTCTACTTGGTAGTTTCATGCCTCTTCTATAGTGGATCCTCTCTGATGAACATTAACATATAATACAAAGATTGTCACACCCTGCCATGGTTTGAATGTGTCCCCCAAAAAGCATGATGTTGGGAAATTAATCCCCAATATCAACAATGTTGGGAGGTAAGGCCTAATGAGAAGTGATTAGGTTTGAGAGCAGAGTGAATGGATTAATGCCATTATCATGAATGTGGGTTTGTTATCAAAGGGGAAGTTCAGCCCCTTTTACTCCCTCTCGCCCCCTTTGTGCTTCTGATATGGGATGATGCAGCAAGAAGTCCCTCACAAGATACTGGCTTCTTGATATTGGACTTCCAAGCCTCTAGAACCATGAGTCAATAAAGTTCTGTTCATTATAAATTAGGCACTCTGTGATTTTCAGTTATAGCATTAAAAACCGACTAAGATACACTCATGCGCCCTAGTATGGCTCTATCCACTCGCATTTTCCCCCAGACCTCTTTGCCTCCAGTCCTTCAATCTTCTAAGTCCCTTGACCAACCATCCAAGCCAGCCATCTTTGTTAATGTGTATCCTTACTTCTGTCCACTTCTCTTCCTACATAAAATAAATGCCCAGGTGTTCACCAGAAGCTCCGTCCATTGGAAGGATATTCTCTCATCAGTTTCTTTCAAGGCCACTCCTAAATAGGGCTATGATGTAGGAGCAGTCCATTTTCAGCCGGTACCCACATATTGGGCCAACTCATCCATGAACCAAGGTTGGACTTTTTCTTCCTCCATTAGCTGGTTCCCCCACCATCACAGGTGAGCACTGAGGGAAAGCGTCATGTCATCATGCCATAAAAGGCTGGGCCATCTGCCTGTGCAGCTTACTTATGCACTTTGGTCCTGCTTGCGCCCTGTGTTAACCATGTCTTTTATTTTCTGTATTCTGATGCTTTGACATCTGAAGCCTTGCTGACTGTGGAGGGACTGCCCTTACCACGGTTAGCTGATTCCTGGAGATAATTAACAATTTGCCTGTGAGTGCAGTTTTCAAATGCAAACCAATCAGTCCAGAGCCCACACCCCCAGCCACCTTCTTTATCTCTGGGCCACTATCCCCCTGCTCTCATCACTCCAGCACCAAAAAAAAATAAAAAGGATTACTCCTCTCTCCCACTTTTTCTTCCCTCCATCCACACTGCACCTAAGTAACAGACGATTGTGCACAGACCTATGCCCCAGAAAGCACTAAAATTATTCAAACTGGCCAGGCGCAGTGTCTCATACCTGTAATCCCAATACTTTGGGAGACCAGCCTGTTTGAGCCCAGCCTGGCCAACATGGTGAAACCCTGTCTCTACTAAAAATATAAAAATTAGCTGGGCATGGTGGTGGGTGCCTGTAATCCCAGCTACCGGGAAGGCTGAGGCAGGAGAATGGCTTGAACCCAGGAGATGGAGGTTGCAGTAAGCTGAGATCGTGCCACTGTACTCCAGCCTGGGTGACAGAGCAAGACTCAGTCTCAAAAAAAAAAAAAAAAAAGTCAAACTAGTCAATTCTGAATCCACTTACCATGCCTCATCATTCCTTCTGATGGAAACCACAGTAAATGCTCTTGACCACAGTTCCCCACCCTCTGCCTCCTGACCAACCCAGTGCTTCTTCACGGGGATCCCCATGGCATGGAATACCCCCTTCTCTTGGGATCTGTATTACAAACTGTCTTTTCAATGCCAGTCATCTTCTGATCTATTGGACTTACTATACTTAAATAATAGTAATACCTATATTAAAACATGTCCAAACTCACATACACCACTTCCATTCTATTTATTAATTACTGCTAGACTTGCTTGACCTCATGACTTAAAGCATCTGGTGGAACCTAGCTCATGATAAACAGGTCTAGTCAAGGTTACATGATGTTCCATGGTCAAGTGCTTTACCCAGTGTCATGCCGGGAGCTGATTTTTGAATGGCATATAATTATCTGCTGAAGATGACGAGACCTATTCTATAATCCAGGGGGTCTATATTGTGATTCACATGGTGGGACTCGCCATAAACTCCACATGGTGTCTTTTCCGGCCCAGATACCGCTACTGCTATAATGGCTGCTGGGTCATATGGCCCAGGTGGAAGTGCTGCTTGAACTACAGCCTGGACCTGCTGCCTAGCCTTTCCCTGCTCTGTGCCCCACTCAGAGCTGACAGCATTCCATGTCACGATTCTTGCTCAAATTAAAATGTTCCGCCTTAGAAACCCAAAGGTCTTACCCAGATTGTGCTTCCTTCTTAAGAGGTAGGAGTGTGGGCCAGACACGGTGGCTCATGCCTGTAGTCCCAGGACTTTGGGAGTCCGAAGCAGGCGGATCACAAGGTCAGGAGTTCGAGCCCATCTTGGCTAACACAGTGAAACTACGTCTCTACTAAAAATACAAAAAATTAGCTAGGCGTGGTGGCACACACCTGTAGTCCCAGCTACTCGGGAGGCTGAGACAGGAGAATCGCTTGAACTCGGGAGGTGGAGGTTGCAGTGAGCTGAGATCACACCATTGCACTCCAGCCTGGGTAACAGAGTGAGACTTGGTCTCAAAAAAAAAACAAAAAGAAAAGAGAGGTAGGAGTGTGAAACAATAATCCACCCTCTATATTGGAGAGCATTGCTGGCATGCCTCTAAAATGTTACTGCTGTAGCAGGCCCCTGAAATTGTGTAGGATCCATCTCCGCCCTCTGTAGTGCTTGTATTTTACCAAGGCCTCCAACTTGCCTGCCATGTCTTGCTCACCCGGCAGATGAACACACTTGCCAGAGCAAAGCCATGTAATTGAGGATGTCCCAGTCTGTTCTAACAAAGCAATTGGAGAAAATTCTTGTTTGATCTTTTACAATAATCCACTGTCATCCTCATAATCCATATGGGTTTGGGAAGGGTCTGACTGTTGAATCAAATGGGGATATAATGAGGACTGCCACCTTGTACCTTTTAGGTCATTAAGAGAGGCATGAATCTCTGCCATTCCCTTTGGAAGTGACACTTTTTGACTTAGGTCTTGGCCAGGAAAGGGGTAGGGAAGTAGTTGCAGAGTATTCCATTTGGCCTTTTTGGTAGCTCTTACCCTATAGGCCAAGGAACTAATTTGGTTTGCCAACAATAAGTACATCCATTCCAGTTATACATTCAGGGTCTTGGGAAATTACCACTGAATGGGGCAATGAATCCTGTGAGTCTGCCATGAGACAGACTTTCATGGACCACCTGGCTCCCACACTCCTCCATTCTAATATAGAGGTCATCATGATGTTGCCTCACGTCCCGAAGAATCAACGTCAACTCAGAACCTTTTTTTTTTTTCAGACAGAGTCTCACTCTATCGCCCAGGCTGGAGTGCAATGGTGGGATCTCGGCTCACTACAAGTTCTGCCTCCCAGCATCATGCCATTCTCCTGCCTCAGCCTCCTGAGTAGCTGGGACTACAGGTGCCCGCCCCCACGCCCGGCTAATTTTTTGTATTTTTAGTAGAGACGAGGTTTCACCATGTTAGGCAGGATGGTCTTGATCTCCTGACCTCGTGATCCACCTGCCTCAGCCTCTCAAAGTGCTGGGATTACAGGTGTGAGCCACGGCGCCCGAACCTTTATCCAGCAGCCTTGAAACTTCTGGAGCCGGGCGCGGTGGCTCAAGCCTGTAATCCCAGCACTTTGGGAGGCCGAGACGGGTGGATCACGAGGTCAGGAGATCGAGACCATCCTGGCTAACACGGTGAAACCCCGTCTCTACTAAAAATACAAAAAATTAGCCGGGCGCAGTGGCGGGCGCCTGTAGTCCCAGCTACTCAGGAGGCTGAGGCAGGAGAATGGCGTGAACCCGGGAGGCAGAGCTTGCAGTGAGCTGAGATCTGGCCACTGTACTCCAGCCTGGGCGACAGAGCGAGACTCCGTCTCAAAAAAAAAAAAAAGAAAGAAACTTCTGGATACTCCCTTTTTCCCTGTGTACCTGAGTAAATGGCCATAGGTCCCTTTGGGTGGGAGGGGGCTGGGAAAATCATTACCACATATATTAATGGTGATGAGAGAGGGTCCTGACTTCTGAAGATCTGGCTTCTTCAGTCATGGGTTCTGGGTCTGAAAATGGCAGTGATCATTACATTTTATCAGGCTCAGTTTCTTGATTCTCCAGCCTTTATTTCACTTGACTATACAGACTGATTACTTCCCCTGTTGTTTGCCCATATTTCTTGTCTTTAGAGACACCATGTTCTATTAATCTCCTTAAAAGATCTCTGAAGCACCTCTTCCCTTTCCCTCTCCCCATCTTCCACTTTAATCTTATTGCTCATTATGTGAATTGAGCTCACCTTGTTTCTGGAGCCATCCTCAGGGAGCCCCAGTCTTGTAAAAATCCCCTACCGTCAGCCTCAGCCTACAGAGGACAGCTACCACAGAGTTTCTCGATGATGTTGGTGCCTCTTTCTAGCACATTCTTTATCGCAGCAGATGATCTTCCAGACTTTCCAATGAAACATAGACAGCTGGTAAGTATTGCAGCCTTACATACTCTACCTATTCTAGTATGCCCAGTTCCCTGAGCCTTTTAAATTCTTATTTTACCTTTTGTCAAGCAATTCTGACATTTTCTGCTTAACATGAGCCATGTATTTCTCTAATCCCCATCTCCAGGCATCCTTGTCAGAGTGTTTAAATCCTGTATCACAAGAGTGTGCTTTCTTTCTTTTCTTTTCTTTTTTCTTTTTTCTTTTTTTTTAAGACAGAATTTCACTCTTGTTACCCAGGCTGGAGTGCAACGGTGCGATCTCAGCTCATGCAACCTGCACCTCCCGGGTTCAAGTGATTCTCCTACCTCAGCCTCCTGAGTCGCTGGGATTACAGGTGCCCGCCGCTACACCTGGCTAATTTTTTGTATTTCTAGGAGAGACGGAGTTTCAACATGCTGGCCAGGCTGGCCTCGAACACCTGACCTCAGGTGAGCCGCCTGCCTCAGTCTCCCAAAGTGCTTGGATTATAGGCATGAGCCACTGTGCCCAGCCAGGAGTGTGGTCCTTTTCAATAAACTCTCTGGTACTCAAATATATGTTCTACCTTCTTGATCCAGCATCCTCAGGGTCTAGTCTCATACATACTGTCCTGGTTCCTACACATACATATAAACTAGGGCCTGTAGTAACTTCAGCGGATGGTTCTTTTCGTCTGTTATCATGCCCAGAATTTCCCCTGTTGGGTTTTTTGGTGACTTAATTCTAGTTATTGGTTTAGTGGATGGGGTAGGGAGAGGAAAAGGTAGGTAGATCCCAAGGCAGAGTCCTAGCTTTAGACTTGGAGGAGTGGGCCACTTTAGCAAGCCCAAGAAATTCAGAGTGATTGGTGTTTGAAGGTGTTTGCGTGCATAAATCAAAATGTTCCCATCCCAAATCTCAGAGTTCTACTTCTTTCCCAGCAGGATCCTGACCTTGGCATAGCAAACTTGCTGGGATTTAGAATTCAATCTTAGCTGAAGTTAGGGCCTGATTCTCAGCTGTTTTGCTATAAGGCTTCAAGAAATCTTCTGATGCTCACATTTTCCCTTAAATTTGTCACTAATCACCATCAGCCTTTCATTGTCAATAGCTCCCTGTAATAGCCATTCAATTCCATCATCTCTAGAATTACCACTTCCCCCAACGTTATAAAGATCTGAGATATAGCACCCACCAGTGCGTTCCCTTCTGTCAATATTCCACCCCAGTTCAACACCACTGACAATTTTAACAATCATATTGCTACAACCTGACATATGTTATCATTACTCTGCCAATCACAAGTCATAGGGCCCTCCCTCATTATCAGCAAGGTGGCAGGTAACTCAGTTTCAAAACTCCATTATATGGCTCATGCCTCTAATCCCAGCACTTTGGGAGGCCAAGGTGGGCAGATCACCTGAGGTCAGGAGTTCAAGACCAGCCTGGACAACATGGCGAAACCCAGTGTCTACTAAAAAATACAAAAATAAGCCGGGTGTGGTGGCGGGTGACTGTAATCCCAGCCACTTGGGAGGCTGAGGCAGGGAGAATTGCTTGAACCCAGGAGGCGAAGGTTGCAGTAAGCCAAGATTGCACCACTACACTCCAGCCTGGACAACAGAGCAAGACTCCGCCTCAAAAAGAAAAATATTCCATTTTAGAGTTTGTGTTCTTGGAACAACTGCTGGTACCCACTGGTGCAGGGCAGATTCCCTAAAAATAGATTCTGAGATGGAGAATTGTATACAAGGTAATTACTGGGTAGTGTTCTCTAGAAAAATGCCTGCACAGGAGTGATATAAGGAGAATTGGACAGAGTAATAGGTTTAAATGCTGTGTGATTGCAACAGAGGCCTCAGTTGGTCTCACAGGGAACTCTTAAGCCAAGATGGCCCTTTATAGAGGCTGCAAGTTGAAGACAGGGGGCCAGGTCTTTGAGGCCTGCACTGAGCAGTCTTTGGATATGGACTTCCCCCAGGGAGAAGATGTGACTTGTGAGAGGCAGCCCCCTGCAGTTAGGACAACTCCCAAGGAAGTATTTAGCTGTGAGCCATCAGCAGCCACTCACCCAGCAGCTGCGGAGATGGATGCCTCAACCCTGAAGGAGGAACCCGGCAGCACCACAGTGTCACAGTGTGCACTACAGGGTGTATTAAATTTCCAGCTTCAGTTGTTGGTTATGTTTTCCTCCCAACATCATGATTTTGAGGCCTATTGTTAGGGACATACTGTATATTTATGATAAATATGTCTTTTCCATCAAACACTCTTATTTATTCCCTTGTGATCTTCTCAAGTTCTAGCTTATCAGATATTAGAATCATTATGTGTATCAGTCAGGGTTCAACCAGAAAAGCAGAACCAGTAGATATTTAAGATACTTGTGGCAAGGAGTTGGCTTACTCAATTGAGGGGGTGACTAGACGAGTCCAAAGTCCATAAGAGCACCCCATCAGGAAGGGCAGGCTGGAAGCTGTGGTATGCTGATGGAGTTTCTTCTGCATCAGGGAAACCTCAGTTCTTTTTAGGCCTTTTAACTGATTGAATCAGGCCCACCCAAATTATCGAGGATAATCTCCCATACTACTTAGTCCAACTGGGTTCATGGGCTTCAATCTCATCTACAAAATGCCTTTACAGCAACACCTAGATTCGTGTTTACTTGAATAGCAAGAGACTTGTAGCCTAGTCAAGTTGACACATCAAAAGACCATCACACTCCCCAAGTTTCTTTTTTTTTTTTTTTTTTTGAGATGGAGTCGGGCTCTTGTCACCCAGGCTGGAGTACATGGAGTGCAGTGGCACGATGTCGGCTCACTGCAACCTCCGCTTCCCGAGTTCAAGCGATTCTCCTGCCTCAGCCTCCTAGGTAGCTGGGATTACAGGCGTGCGCCACCATGCCAGGTTAATTTTTGTACTTTTAGTAGAGACAGGGTTTCACCATGTTGGCCAGGCTGGTCTCAAACTCCTGACTTCAGGTGATCCACCCGCCTCGGCCTCCCAAAGTGCTGGGATTACAGGCGTGAGCCACCGTGCCCGGCCCAACGTTCTTTTTGTTAAAATTTTCCTGGTGTGGTGATATTAAGACTCTTTGACAGTCCTCCCCCAGCCCCACAGGATTCTGCTTCCATTTGGTTCTGTGTAGGTTTGTGACTGCTTTGACCAAGAGTCTGACAGAATTGGTGCTAGGTGACTTCCAAAGCCATGTTATAATTGGCCATGGCGCTTCTCTCTTGTTTACTGCAATGCTCACTCTTAGAGCCCAGAGCCACCATGTAATAAGTCCAGCCGCCTCAGTCCTTTATACTGGAGAGACCACATTGAGGCTCTCTGGTCAAATACAAGCCAAGCTCATATTTTAGCCCAACTCCTCCCAAGCAGTAGACATGTGAGTGGAAAAGCCATGTTGGAAGCGGTCCCTCCCAGCCATCAAATCATCCCAACGGAGGCTACACACATAATGAGGCAAAGGCCCACCCACTCAGTTCCCCTTTTAAATTCCTCATCACGAAATTTATGAGCATAATAAGGTGATTGTTCTTCAAAACCACTAAGTTTTGGGGTGGTTTGTTAATAGAACAGTAGATAACGGGAACACCTTGAATATGGTTTTCTGTCATTTTATTTTTACAGTGTTTTATGTATTTTTGTTTGTGTCTCTTAGAAATAACAGCTACTCGGGAGGCTGAAACAGGAGAATCGCTTGAGCCCAGGAGGCGGAGGTTGCAGTGAGCCAAGCTCGCACCATTGCACTCCAGCCTGGCGGACAGAGCGAGACTCCGTCTCAAAAGAAAAAAGAAAAGAAAGAAATAACATGGGTTTTTTCCCCCAATCTGAAAGTCTCAGAATCAAATTCCTGAGGAGGAAGTGAGAACCTTTAACAGTTAATATGTATGCACAGTAAAGCCCGAAACCGCACGTTAAGTCTTTCTGCCTTCAGACCCACATCTTCCCTGCCCATTCTTCCTTTAGGAAATCTGGCACCCGGTTTTCTCTGGGTAATTGGCGCGGGGCTTCAACTCCCTGCGCTCCTCCAGCTACTGGCACCTCCCTGGCCTCTTAAGACGTCTACCAGACCTGCGTCTGCCCGGGGAAACTTTGAAGTTCCCTTCGGAACCTCGCAGGCTGACAAGCAAGTCAGAGCGATGGGTGGAGGAGGTTGCCATGGAGACAGGTCCAGGGCCAGAGGCGCGGGAGGGGGAGGCCGAAACTCGGGCTCCGATTGGCTCTGCGGGCGCGCAGCGTTCTCCTGGTGCACATGCGCAGTGACGCCGAGGCGAGGTCGCGGCGAAGCAGAGGCGCCGAGGCTTCTGGGCCGGGCTTCTCAGGACCGGGCTGGAACGTGCAGCTCCTGGCCGGGACACTCTGTGCTTTGCAGGGAAGGGAACTGGCGGAGCCCGAGGACCCGCTGCCGCTCAGTACTGAGCCCGCCACGCAGGCGCCTGTGCCAGCGTCGCCATTGTTGCCTGTGGCCTTAGGGCCGCTACGGCTGCCCGTCGGCCGGGTCCCAGCGACAGGTATTGATGTCCGGGCGCAGCGCGCGAGTGTCCGCGCGGTCAGTGACAGCCCGAGCCCGTCCACGCGCGGACTCCCGTGCTCGTGGCCTGCGGGAGGGCAAAGACGGGGTGGAGGCTGCTGTGGGCCCAATCCCAGCGTTGCGCGTCGCAGGGTCCCCGATTCCCCCGCTGCCCTCGCCCTCGACCCTGCGGCTGAAGAGGAGTAAGAGGCAGAGTGACTTGGCCGGGAAGGGGAGGCGACAGGAGGCAAGGCAAGGCTGTCGCATCTTCTCTGCAGGGCCTTGTAAACAGTTGTGTTTGGCGGCACGACTGTGCCTGAGCAGGGCTCGGAGCTGGAGCCTGGGGACAGGTGGTGTCGGTTCTCCTCCAGATCAGGCCGGTTCTAAGGTTTCCTTCGAGAATCCTTGTTTCGAATATATCCTTAAAGAACTGTCTCCTGTAGAAGCACTTAAAGGACTTCAAGTCACACCAACCTCTTCACTCTTTTCCAGTCCAACCCGCTGGTCTTCCCAGCCCTCTGATAGAGAAAGGCTAGAATCGGCTGGCATTAACATGCAAAGCAGAGAAATGGCTCGCCCTTTCCCCTGACAGTTCCCTTGGGAACCTTGAGCACTGTATTAAGAAGAAATTCTCCTCGTTTCTTCCAAGTAACAGATTCGCTCTGTTGTTGTTGAGAGCCAGTTCAGTCATTACAGCTTCTGTAACATCAGTGACTAAAATAGTGAAACTATTTTCTCTATAAAAATGTTTAATTTTTGTTTCAACAGGTTAGAGGTTTAATCTGTTGTTTTGCTTAGATTCTTTGAGTCATTGCCTCTGACACTACCTTTTTAATAGCAGCTCCATCCCCCACCAACCCCAAGCAGATTGCAGTTCCCTTACAAGTCTAAGGATATAGGGGAGGAAGACAAGGTAAAGCTACGCGTGTTCATCTATGCACACTGCGAGTCTGTTTCTGTGTGTGTATATGTATAGTAGAGTACACCAGGGATTCTTGACCTTGTGGTCCATGCTTGTGTTTCAGGGTCTTTTATCCATCCCTGCAAGTTCTGGGCTCAGAATTTGTCACTAAGGCTGCTAACTCTTCCTTGATTCTGTTCTGCCCTCGGCTGCAGCAGCCTTTGATATAGTGTCCTTGTGACTCTAGCATGAGACTTCAAGCAGTTGGCTCACTACTGGAGAAATAAAGGATATTGCCAGATTGACTCTCCTGTCTGTAGCAATGTTAGCCTCAAGCAAGAGGATGAACAATTCTTCACGTTCCCAAATCCTTCTAAGGTGGAAGTCAGACAAGGCTCAGAGTGGACCCTGCAATGTTGAGAAGGAAATCCTTACTTCGAGATTCTTGCGTGACACTGAGACCTGTCGACAGAATTTTAGGAATTTTCCATACCCAGACCTGGCTGGTCCTCGAAAGGCATTGAGTCAACTCCGAGAGCTCTGCCTTAAGTGGCTGAGACCTGAGATTCACTCAAAGGAACAAATTTTGGAGCTGCTGGTGCTGGAGCAATTCCTGACCATCCTGCCTGGTGAGGTTAGGACTTGGGTAAAGTCCCAGTATCCAGAGAGCAGCGAGGAAGCAGTGACTCTGGTGGAGGATTTGACTCAGATTCTAGAAGAGGAAGGTGAGAATCATAGAGCAGAGAGGGGAGGAATCCCTGGGTGGTTAAAGAAGACAACTAGCACATCTGAGCAGCTCCTTTAAAGAAATTGGGGAGAACACTGAGAGGTCCAGGATGCATTTTTTAAAAAGAAAGAAATTGGGGAGAACAAAGGTTAGTGAGTGAGAACAAGGCTTTAACATGAGCTCCATCCATGGTGTTCTCCTTCCAGATTGCTTGGGAGCAAACACACATTATCTAAACCCCCAGGAAAAATGTCTTGAAAGAATGACCAGACACAACCAAATTACCACTGTGTGAGCCCTCAGAAAGTACCTGCAGAGGTTTGCACCATTCTACTAATCATTTGCTTTGTGAATTGAATTTTACAATAAAATACTTCCAAAAAAGGAAGAAAGGGTCTAGAGAACATTCCCTTATTAAGAGATAACTCACAAAATTAATATTCTGTAAGGATTTAGTTAAAATGTGAATTTTGTTCATACTCTTTAAGATTTTTAGAGCAAGCTTGTTTTTGAAGTGTGTTTTGATGTCTTAGGACAAGTCATTGGCCCTTTCGTCTGATGCTTTGAAGTAGGAGTGCTGTTTTTGATTTCCTTCTTACTTCTCAATTTAAGAAAGTGTAGGCATCTATTTGGTGAGGGGTTTCCTAGTCTATTCAAAAAGGACTAATCTCCCTCATGACCTCTTTCTCTTCTCTAGCTCCTCAAAACTCTACCCTTTCCCAAGATACCCCAGAGGAAGACCCCAGAGGAAAACATGCTTTCCAGGCAGGATGGCTAAATGACTTGGTGACCAAAGTGAGTGTGACTGTGTTTTCTGATTTTAAGATGCCTTCTTAGTGTGTGAGGACATTTTCTGACCTGGCCCTATAACTACTGTGCCCCCAGAAGCTCTATCAAGGACTTAAGCTCCAGTTTCTCTCCTATGTTATCTTGGTCTGTTAAGGTAGGTGAATGTACTATAAAGAAAAGGGGCTTCCATTCCCTTCCCTTCCCATATGTCTTTCCTTACTTTGACTTTGTCAGCAATATCACATAGAGGATACAGGATTGACCTCCACAGCCAGATGGATTTAGGTTTTGGTTCCTGGCTCTACCACTGGAACTGCAATTTGGGACAAGATACTTAACCTCTCTTAGCCTGAGTTATTCTACTCTCATAAATAGCATTTACCTCTTAGATTGTGAGTATTAAATATTATGAGACTTGTAGTTAGCCTGGATTAAACAATTAATAGATGATTGTTACTATTATTTTTCCTCATTAACAAGTAGTTAAAGGCCATGCATTCTGTCATATTATTGTTGATCATGAATTTATGTATATTTTTTGACACAGAATCGCACTTTGTTGCCCAGGCTGAAGTGCAGTGGTGCGATCTTGGTCCACTGCAACCTCTACCTCCTGGGTTCAAGTGATTCTCATGCCACAGCCTCTGGAGTAGCTGGGGTTACAGGTGCGCGCCAACATGCCTGCCTAATTTTTGTATTTTGTATTTTTGTATTTTAGTAGAGACAGGGATTCGCCATGTTGGCCATGCTGGTCTTGAACTCCTGACCTCAGGTGATCCACCCGCGTTGACCTCCCAAAGTTCTGGGATTACAGGTGTGAGCCACCGTGCCCGGCCATGAGTCTGTATTATTTTAAAGAATAGTAACTCAAGCTACCTTAAGAGAAAGATTTACTGTAAAAATATAACTGGTCTTTCTGAAATTGGAAAGCCTTTGGTAACCAAGTTAAAATGATTATTCATTGATGATGTGAACATTTACCTGGAAAACCTAACAAAATCAAGGGAAAAACTGTTAGAAACACTAATAGAAAAACTGGATAAAATGACTACAGAAAATGACATGCAAAAATTAATCACATATATACATACATATATATCAACATATACACATAAAAATGAGATAAATGATAAAATGAAAAAAATGCTTCCAGTATCACACCCCCTCAAAAAATTTAAAATATCTAAAACTAAGCATAGTATAAATATTGCAGTACTTTCATGTCTAAATATTAATTTTGTGGAACATGAAAGAAACCTTAAATATTATAAAGTCACCAGTTCTCCCTAAGTTATAAACTTAATACAAGTTTTAAATCCCAATATAATTTAAAAGAAAAAAATTTTTAAGAGATAGGATCTCACTAAATTGCCCAGGCTGGTCTTAAACTTCTGGCCTCAAAGTGATCCTCCTGCCTTGGCTTCCCAAAGTGTTGGGATTATAGGTATGAGCCACTGCACCTAGCCTCCAATATTATTTTTTAAAGATACAATTATATGCAAAAATAAACACATGGCCAGGCGCAGTGGCTCACACCTGTCATCCCAGCACTTTGGGAGGCGGAGGCAGCTGGATCACCTGAGGTCAGGAGTTTGGAGACCAGCCAGGCCAACATGGCAAAACCCTGTCTCTACTAAAAATACAAAAATTAGCTGGGCATGGTGGCATGCGCCTGTAATCCCAGCTACTCGGGAGGTCACTGCACTCCAGCCTGGGCAACAGAGCAAGACTCTGTCTCAAAAAAAAATAAATAAAAAAGAAACATGTAAGATAATACTATCTTTTTAACAAAAGAAGAGCAAACAAGAAAGGCACTAACCTTACCAGATTGTGAAATGTATTTAACAGTGCAGCAGTTCAACACTGTGATTATTGGTATCTGTTACATTTTTTAAAAGAAAGACTGAATTTAACTATAGAACACATAAAAATATCTTAACATTTTAATTGTAATATGTTAGATTTATTCTTAAAGCATAGCTTGAAAAGCAAAACCATTCAACTCTGTGTCATCTGTGTTTAAAATTTAAAACTCAAGTCAGGCATGGTGGATCATTTCTGTAATCTCAACACTTTGGGGAGCTGAGGTGAAGGATCGCTTGAGTTCAGGAGTTTGAGACCAGCCTGGGCAGCATAGCAAAACCCCATCTCTACAAAACAATTTAAAAATTAGCCAGCTGTGGTGGTGTGTGCCTGTAGTCCCATCTACTCGGGAGGGTGAGGTGAGAGGATCACTTCTGCCCAGGAGTTCGGGGCTGCAGTGAACAATGGTTGGACCATTGCACTCCAGCCCAGGTGACCAGGCGAGACCCTGTCTCTTTAAAAAAATAATAATAATAAACCTTTTCCTTTTAAAAATGGAGCTGCCACCAATGCATGCACTAGTCCAGCACATGCAACAGAGTGGACCCTGTCTCTTTTTAAAATATTAATAAACTTTTTCTTTATAAAATGGAGCTGCCACCAATGCATGCACGAGTGCCAAGTGAAAATAAATTCTGATCTATTTTCAAACTTCTGTTTAGGGCCATGGAGAGATGCTGTGGGGCTGTCCATATGTCGGGGAAGGGTTTTGACTAGACAACTTCTAGGATCCTACTAAAGCTTAAAATTCTGTGACACTCCTCCAGCATACATACACCCAGTGTCATCCGTGTCCCCTTTGCCATTAGTTCTTGAACTGAGTTAAGTTACACTTGATATTTTAGGAATCGATGACATTCAAAGATGTGGCTGTAGACATCACCCAGGAGGACTGGGAGTTAATGCGTCCTGTGCAGAAGGAATTATACAAGACTGTAACACTACAAAACTATTGGAACATGGTTTCTCTGGGTAAGGATCATCTCTACCCCTCCTCCTCTCAGCCTGTCCCCCCGGGTCTCTTTCTTACACCCGTTGTTAAAAATGGGTTGGCCCTCAGACATGCTTGGCTAAAAATGGGGTCTAGAAATAAATGTTCTTATCTCATTCAAGCACAAGAGTGACTGTTTTACTCCCGTTTCCCAAATGAAAGGTTTTTAAGTGAGAGAACATTAGCAACTGATGCATAGCTTCATAGTGCTGCCACCCGATGCTGCCTTGCCCAGCCTTTGCTACTCTAAAGGAAGGTTTCTTCCTTCACACATCCTCTTAAGTGGCAGGAAATTGTTATCCTGTCTCGGAAAAGGATAACAACCAACAGCCTAATTCTCTTATTAGATCATGTCCATGAACTATTGTTCTCCTACAGAGGTCTGTTCTCTCAGATAGGTAGAAGTCTGGTAATAAAACTTGGAGCAACTGTTTATCTCCAGGATAAAATTCATTATATTCCTCCTGAACAGGACTTACAGTGTACAGACCAACTGTGATTCCCATGTTGGAAGAACCATGGATGGTGATAAAAGAAATTTTAGAAGGCCCTAGTCCAGGTGAGAAACAGAAAGCACATGAGCTTCTTTGCATTTAAGAATCTATATCCTAAGTGTGGTGAGATATGCATTTTAAATATGACCAGGTCACTTTTTGCAAAGGCTTTCTAGCCTGTGAAGAACACTGAGCTGTTTGGTGTTGCTTCTTTACAGAGGCCTCTTCAGGAAGCGCTTCCTAAGATCACTATTAACACACTTTTCCCGTGTCTCTTCTCATTTTATCCTTCTACATGACCTCTAGGTCTCATCTCTTAGGGCTTTGTCTAGGGCTTTCATTGTGCCATGTTCCCCTTCCTCTAGATTTAAACATGCATGAATGCCCCCTAAAAATTTAAATGTTAAACCTTCTTCTTTTTGAGTTTCTTTTATTCTGTTCACTGACAAATCCCTACATCCCCCTGCCTTCACTTTTCTAAATCATCCCTTTCTTTTTTATTTTCTAATTACTTTAAAGATAATATATTCACGATTCACAATTTTTAAAAATGTATAAAGCAAAATATATATAAAAATATATATATAAATTACCCACCTGAATACCACATTCACCCAGTTCCTACATCTCCCTAGCATGTGACCGCTGTCATTAGAGCATGTCCATGAACCACTGTTTTCCTGTAGAAGTCTGTCCTCCCACATAAGTAGAAGTCAGGTAATAAAGTTTGAACAACTGTTGTCTCCAGGATAAAAGTGTGGCAATAAACAGTTGTTAGAGATGTTTATTTTGCTTTGAGTTTTTTGCATGTAAAGTCAATATAAAAATAGTTTTTCTCCATTTTTAATATGAATGGTAGCATACTATACATACTGTTTCGTACCTTGCTTTATTTATTTATTTATTTTTTTTTTTTGAGATGGAGTCTCGCTCTGTCACCCAGGCTGGAGTACAGTGGCCGGATCTCAGCTCACTGCAAGCTCCGCCTCCCGGGTTTACGCCATTCTCCTGCCTCAGCCTCCCGAGTAGCTGGGACTACAGGTGCCCGCCACCGCGCCCGGCTAATTTTTTGTATTTTTAGTAGAGACGGGGTTTCACCATGTTAGCCCGGATGGTCTTGATCTCCTGACCTCGTGATCCGCCCGTCTCAGCCTCCCAAAGTGCTGGGATTACAGGCTTGAGCCACTGCATCCGGCCTGTACCTTGCTTTTTTAACTTAAAAGTATATCTTGAAAAGCCTTCCAAATGAGTATGTAAAGAGCTTCCTCATTTCTTTTTTTATATCTGCATCATATTTTTATTATTGAACTTGTTCCTTAGTCATGGACTTTTTCGTTCTCACTCCTTGCTTATTCCCTCCACAGTAACTTCATTTTAAACAATTTCAAACCTACACAGGCACATTACATTAATCACTTATGTACTGTCTACTTGGAATCACTAATTATCATCGTTTAGCCACTTTTGCTCTATCTCTCTACAAAGGTTTTTGCACTGAGCCATTTTAATAGACATCATGACAACCCCTAAATACCTTCTAAGAACATGAACATTCTTCTACATAAGCGTGATACCATTCTCTCACTCTAGATATTTAACATTTATATAATAGTGTCATCAAATGTATAGTCAAATATTCAGATTTTTCCCAACTGTCCCAAAAACATCCTTTATAGATATTTTTCTCCCCAATACAGAATCCAGTCAGGAATCACATGTTCCACTTGTTTATCTTATATCTTTAGTACCTTTTAATAGAGAAATGTTCCCCAGCCTTTTTTCTTTTTTAAAAAAAGTCTTTCATGATATTGACATTTTTTAAAGGATCCAAGCCAGTTTTTTATAATGACCTACAGTTTAGATTTGCCTCATTGTTTCCTAAAGATTAGTCAGTTTAAAGATTTTACCAAGAATATTTGAAAGGTGATATGTATCTTCCATTGCATTTCCTCAGGAGGTACATAGTGGTAATTCATCTCATCATTGGTGATGCTCAGTTTGGTTAAGGTGGTGTCTACAGGATCTCTCCTTTTTAAAGGTGCATTCTTTATGATTAATAAGTAATCTGTGGAGTGATACTTTGAGGTCACATGACTATTCCTCGATAATCTTTTACTTAAAATTTTTAGCATCCATTTGATTATCTTTGCATTGTTACATTGCTGGTTGCAAATGGTGATTTTCGTTTTTGTTGTTTTTGAGATGGAGTTTCACTCTGGTTGCCCAGGCTGGAGTGCAATGGCGTGATCGCCTCTCACTGCAACCTCTGCCTCCTGGGTTCAAGCAATTCTCCTGCCTCAGCTTCCAGAGTAGCTGGGGTTAGAAGCATGTGCCACCACACCCAGCTAGTTTTTGTATTTTTAGTAGAGACAGGGTGTCACCATGTTGGCCAGGCTGGTCTCAAACTCCTGACTTCAGGTGATCCACCTGCCTTGGCCTCCCAAAGTACTGAGATTACAGGCGTGAGCCACCATGCCCAGCTGCAAAATGGTGATTTTCTAATTCAGTCATCTTTTCTAAATGATTAACAGCATTCTTCATTAAAGAATAGCTATTTCGGCCGGGTACGCCTGTAATCCCAGCACTTTAGGAGGTCAAGGTGGGCGGATCACGAAGTCAGGAGTTCGAGACCAGCCTGGCCAACACAGTGAAACTCTGTATCTACTGAAAATACAAAAATTACCTGGGTGTGGTGGCGGGTGCCTGTAATCCCAGCTACTTGGGAGGCTGAGGCAGGAGAATCACTTGAACCCAGGAGGCGGAGGTTGCAGTGAGCCAAGATTGTGCCACTGCACTCCAGCCTAGGCAACAGAGCTAGACTCCATCTCAAAAAAAAACAAAAAAGAATAGCTCTCCTTCCCTCACCCCATTTTTATGTATATACCACTGTGGACTAATGGAAATTTTAAAAATTCAATATATGATTAGTTGGCCAGGCACAGTGGCTCACTCCTGTAATCCCAGCACTTTAGGAGGCCAAGGTAGGTGGATCACTTGAGGTCAGGAGTTTGAGACCAGCCTGGTCAACATGGTAAAACCCTGTCTCTACTAAAAATAATAATAATAATAATACAAAAATTAGCTGGGCATGGTGGTGCGTGCCTGTAGTCCCAGCTACTGGGGAGGCTGAGGAAGGAGAATCGCTTGAACTCGGGAGGTGGAGATTGCAGGGAGCCAAGATTGTGGCACTGCACTCCAGCCTGGGCAACAGAGCAAGACTCCATTTCAAAAAAGAAAAAGGAAAAAAATATATATATGTATGTATATTTATGTATTATTAGTCCATTAATTCCAGTTTTTACATTTTGTTTTGTGTTTTTGATGCTCAATTGTTCCAAATTTGGGCACTCTAGCATCAAACAAAGTCCAGCATCTTTTTGACATGTCCCAATTAGTCTTCATCCATTTCCTTGCTTTCTGGCACAACCAGATGTTCTTTAGGCTCACCTTATGCTCACCTTAGACTTGGGATTTCTCCAAGGAATCCTGATTCATTTTAGTAGGGAATGGTACTTAGAAACCAAGATCTGGGCCATAAGTGTATTCACTGTTTAATGGTATCATTGCTACTGTTCAGTGGATAGAGCTAGGAAGTTTGTGTGTGTGTGTGTGTGTGTGTTTATGCATGTGTACATGTGTGTTCTTTTAAGTTAGGAGTTCATACTTAAACTCCAATTCAAATCTAACACAACAAGGATATTCCATTTTATATATTCCCATTTTCCATTTTGTATCTCCTGTCTCATGCAGTGAATAACCTAGTTTCCAACATCAGCATATTTACTTATTTGCTGTATCATATGTTACACACAAAAATAGTTTCAAATTTACATCACTATAACAAACAGTCTAGAAAGTTCAAGATTTCTTTGAAGTCCTTTTTGTCCTTAGAATATATACCACTAAGGATAGTGTTTTCTTGCTTTTTAAAATTATTTTTAATTTACATTTTTGAGTATGCGAAAACAGTAACATGGCTCATAACTCAAAAACTGTATAGAAAGGTATATATTTCCTTTCCTTCTGCTCTCTTTCCACCTACTCCCTATAGGTAACCATGATCATCAGTTTCTGGTGTATCCTTCCTATGTTTCTCTTTGCAAAAATAAATTATTAATATATTATCTTCTTTTGTATACGAAAGAAGTATACTATGTATATTCTTGCATCTTGCTTTGTTATTCCATTTTTTATTTTATTTTATTATTTTATTTTATTTTATTGCTGTTGTTGAGACAGAGTCTCACTCTGTCACCCAAGCTGGAGTACAATGATATGACCATGGCTCACTGCAACCTCTATCTCCTGCATTCAAGCGATCCTTCCACCTCAGCCTCCTGAGTAGCTGGGAGTACAGGTGTGTGCCACCATGCCCAGATAATTTTTGTATTTTTTGCAGAGCAGGGTCTTGCTATGTTTCCCAGACTGGTCTCAATTTCTGGGCTCAAGCGATCCACCTGTCTTGGCCTCCAGTGCTGAGATTACAGGTGTGAGCCATGGTGCCCAGCCATTATTCCATTTTTTAAATCTAAGACACTGACTTCTTATATATCCACCAATATGGATGCTAGTATACAACAGTGAATTAAATAATAATGACAGATATGATATGGCCAGGCACAGTGGCTCACACCTGTAACCCCAACACTTTGGGAGGCTGAGGCAGGCAGATCGCTTGAACTCAGGAATTTGAGACCACCCTGGGCAACATAGTGAGACCTGTCTCTACTAAAAAAAATTTTTTTAATTAACTGGTCGTGGTGATTCATGACTATAGTCCCAGCTTCAGGGAGACTGAAGTGAGAGGATAACTTGAGCCCGGGAGATCAAGGCTGCAGTGAGCCAAGGTCGCACCACTGCATTCCCACTGGGTGAGAGAGTAATACTCTGTCTCAAAAAAAAAAAAAAAAAAAATGCTATCTTAGAGTGAATTGTTTCACTTTTTTAAAAAACTAACTTTGGTCATTAGGTATTTTAAGGGTCATAAACTTTAAAAGCTAATTATTCTGTATAATTTATCGCCTTATATGCCTTAGTTGGCAAAATACAAAATACACCTACAGCACACTAAATTCTCTGGGGAAAACATTCTGCACACTCTAGGCACTGAGAAAACATACAGAGTATGGAAATAAGCCTGGATTAGAGTCAGGATAATCTTCTGGGAGATACTTGCAGTCTGAAGTCACTTCTCAACATGAAGAGTTTTTTAGATCATCAGAGAGCACAAATTTGGGCTCTGAATACTCAAGAAAGGGCAATGTATGGTTATGCATTTGGAGAGGGGGGATTTTTCTCCCTCCAAAGAGCACCAAGACTGAGAAAGACAGTTCCTTTTTTCCTTCTGGACAGTGAGGTTTTGGGGTTTTGTTTTTTTAGCCTAGCCTGTTCTTACATAGTGTGTAGTCCTCTGTTCAAGGGACTCCTGTCAGCCTCCTCTCCTTGGCTGGGCCCCAGCCTTTGTAGCCCCAGAATCCCTTGTACCCTCAAAATGGGAGCTTAAGGTCATCAAACATGATTGAAGAGCTATCTCAGGCAGTCAACTTCAGCTATTACTCACTTCTTGCCTTCCTGCTTTTACTTAATTTTTGGCCTGTGAGGATTTTGCTTTCTTGCCAGCTCAGAGATATATAGTAAGTTGAATCTACCTTTAGTTAGGGTACTTCAGGAAGTAGGTTAGTCATACTTCAGGAAATGGAAACTTTGAGAATTAACAAACAGAATAGTAGTATTGGTTTGATGGCCATTACTGTCTCAGATCTTTTATAGTTCTTTATGTTTATATTTTATGGTTTATAGTTCTTTATGTTTATACAGTACTTTGCCATTCTTTGAGGCTCATTTCAAATCACACTTCTCCCACTGAAGCTTTCCTTGATTACCTGAGTCAACATTAATCTCCTCTGTTTGGAAATATTATACCACTGTTTGTCCTTATTAACCAAGAGATAACACTTCTAACCAATCCTTTCTGGTTTTAGTGATAAACACATATTTAAACCCTGCTTAATGATCTGTTTCAGAAGTTTTGGTAAACTAATTTGTTTAAAAATGTGCATTTATCAGCCGGGCGCAGTGACTCTTGCCTGTAATCCCAGCACTTTGAGAGGCTGAGGCGGGTGGATCACCTGAGGTCAGGAGTTCAAGACCAGCCTGACCAACGTGGAGAAACCCTATCTACTAAAAATACAAAATTAGCCAGGCGTAGTGGCACATGCCTGTAATCTCAGCGACTCAGGAGGCTGAGGCAAGAGAATCGCTTGAACCCGGGAGGTGGAGGTTGTGGTGAGCCGAGATCGCACCATTGCACTCCAACCTGGGCAACGAAAGCAAAACTCCATATCAAAAAAAAAAGTGTGTTTATAGTAGCAACTTATTCCTGGTCATTATTCAGTCTTTCACTTTAAGTTTGTTAATTATAACTTTAGTACTTTTCAGTTGTATGTACAATCTGTCATAGACTGATACTGATTACATAGAAGTTGAATTCAGCTTCTGATATTATCTCATCTCTTTTTTGTGTGTATACATACCTACTTGTACAGTCCATCCATATTCTCATTTTCTTCTGGGGAGGGGAATAACAAATCCTGGTTTGAGAAAGTTGGTTTATAAATTTTTTTCTTTCATGAAAGTAATATAACTATTTTCTATGTTTCTTTATTACTTTTTATTTTGCTACACCTACTGGAATGGAATATAACTACTTACTAGTAATAAATAGCAACAAAAGTAATATAGCAAATTTATTGAAAATTAGAAACTAGAAACGAAAACCTATATCATTATTAGCATTTTGGTAATTTTTTTTCCACTTCTGATGTGTTTTCATGCTTGTTATGATACTCTTTTTCATTTAACATTACTCCTAAACATTTTCTTATATAAACTATGATTTTGTATTTGAATAAAAGTAAAAAAAGTAGTTTGTAAATTCAAGCAGTACAAGGAAGCAAATATTAAGTGTACCTCTCTCCTCAGTCATGACCAGGACCTTCTCCCCTTAGATTACATGTGTGGGTGGGTGGGGGTGTGTGTGTGTGTGTCTGTCTGTCTGTGTGTAACACAAATAGCATATCTTTACACAGCTAGGATGTTGCTCTACATTTTTTTATACACCTGCTTTTTTTTTCACTTAATGTATCCTGCACACTTTTTCATGTCAATGTACCTAGACCTACCTAATTATCAGTTATCAATATTCTGTTATCCCTTATTCTATTAATAACTAGTCCCTTACTGATGATGTAGCTGTCATTTTCAATTACTGCATATTACTCAATTGAATAGATATATTTGTAAAGGTATTATACTGTGATTTGCCTCTTAGAAAGTTTCTGAAATATTTAGTACCATTTTTGCTATATTATAAATTCTGTATTTGATTAAATTACATTATGTAATTCTTGATATTTGCAAGTTATATGTTTCCCACCTGGTTTCAAAGGATAGAGGTTGCAACTTAAATTTTGTGTTAAATAATTATACAAGAAACTTAATAGGCAGCAACAAATACACATTTGACTGCCTTATTACAGCCAGGTTCGATTGAGGGTCAACCTTTTTGGTTTGGTTTGGTTTGGTGTGTGTGTGTTTGGTTATATGTATGCATGCACATCTGTGTACACTTTGATTTGAGTTCACCTTTTTACATGTTAATGTCATTTATTTTACCATTTCAGTTGAGTCGCCACCATATCCAGAGTCTTGGGCCGTTTTTAAAGGAAATGTGTAAGAAGGATAAACTATTTCCAGAATTTGCACCTAGGTTGGAAATATAAGAAATGTACAGAATTGTGAATTACAGTCATGTGCTGCATAATGATTTTTTGGTCAACAACAAATTGCATGTATGACAGTGGTCCCATAAGACAACAATGGAGCATATATAGAAGCCTGATATATAAGCACTTGATATTTGTATTGCAGATCAAGTAGGGGAAATTATTGATATTCAGTAATAGTGCTGGTACATTTAGCTTTCCATGTTTAAAAAAAGAACATATATGTATATCATCTAGGTTCATATAAGTATACCCTATGATGCTCACACAGGGATGAAATTGACCCAACACCACATTTCTCAGAACGTATCCTCATTGTTAAGCAATCCATGACTGTACTCATATAAAGCCAAGTTCTGTCATGAGCCCAATACTATATTAGGTTGAACCATATAGGGTTACTGACATTCAGCCATTTTGACTTATAAAAAAAGGCAATTTCCTATATGATTCAACCTAATCTATATATATATATATTTTTTTTTGAAGACAGGATCTTGCTCTGTCATCCAGGCTAGAGTGCAGTGGGGCAATCATGGCTCACTGCAACCTCCACCTCCCGGGCTCAAGCAATTCTCATGCCTCAGCCTCCCAGGTAGCTGGGACTACAGGTGCACACCACCACATCTGTCTAAATTTTTTTATTTTTAGTAGAGAGAGAATTTCGCCATGATGGCCAGGCTGGTCTCGAACTCCTGACCTCAAGTGATCCACCTGCCTTGGCCTCCCAAAGTGCTGGGATTACAGGAGAAAGCCACAGAGCTTGGCCTCTAATCTGTATTTTAAATTCAAAGAAGCATTGTAGAGAGAAATATGAGTTGGACTGTAAACAGCTTTTTTAATAGGTGGAGAAGGCATCATAAGAGAAGGCCTAGAGTCTAGGATTAGCATGGCATCTAGAGAATATTATGAAGCGTAGTGGATAACTTTAGGCCGGGTGTGGCAGCCCATACCTGTAACCCTAGCACTTTGGGAGGCTGAGGCAGGCAGACCACCTGAGGCCAGGAGTTTGAGGCCAGCCTGGCCAACATGGTGAAACCGTGTCTCTATTAAAAATACAAAAATTAGCTGGGCATGGTGGTTACTGCCTGTAATCCCAGCTATTCAGGAGTCTGAGGCACGAAAATTACGTGAACCTGGGAGGCAGAGGTTGCAGTAAGCCAAGATGGCACAGAGTCTGTCTCCAAAAAAAAAAAAAAAAAAAAAAGCGGGTAACTTTAAATTAAGCTGAACATGAGTTGTAGTAGGAGACAGAATAGAATATAGAATAGAAAGGGCTTAGTTATTCTGGGATTGAATGCCAAGTGGAGGTATTCTAAACTTTTTCACTTTTATAGTTTAAGCCACTAGTCCTTAAACTTTGGTAGGTAGCAAAACTGCTGGGTTTAATAAAACAGATTACTCAGCTCTACTGCCAGAGTTTCTGATTCAGTATGTCTGGGTGAGACCCAATAATGTTAACACATTTCTTGATGATAGTGATGCTTATGCTGCTAGTGGGAGGACTACCTTGAAAACCATTGTTTTAGGCTATGGGAGATTTACTAGAGATATTTGAGCATAGAAAGCACTTGGTGAAATTGCTTTAGGAATATTATGTGGAATTGTGCAGAGCAGATTGGAAGAGAGAGTGATGAGAGTCAGCATGTCTACTTTATGAACCCATTACATAAATTAATCCATGAAGCCATCCCAAGTTATCCCACACAGTGTTATCACTGTTTTGGCTTCTCTTAGCTCTGTCACCTGACTTAATCTGTTTTATTCCCTCTGTGTCCATGTTGAATATGAAGAACCTGTCTGTTTTCAACAACTTAGTCTCCCTTTTTTTTGCCCTTTTTGTCTCCTTTCCCAAATTTGAAAGGCCATGATGATGACGTTTTCAGAGCTGTTCTCTTTGGGCATTTTATCTATGTTTATTATTTTGTTTCTATTTTGGCAGTTTCCTCTCTCAAAATAAAGACTTTTTATATTTTTTTTATTTCAGAATGGGAAACTAAAGTCCAAGCATGTACTCCAGTGGAGAATATGTCTAAACTCACAAAGGAAGAAACCCAGACCATCAAATTAGAAGACTCATATGACTACAATGATAGATTACAGAGGCGAGCAACAGGTGGCTTCTGGAAATTTCACACTAATGAAAGAGGTTTCAGTTTGAAGTCAGTCCTTTCACAAGAAGATGATCCTACAGAAGAATGTCTTAGTAAATATGATATATATAGAAATAATTTTGAAAAGCATTCAAACCTAATTGTACAGTTTGATACCCAATTAGATAATAAAACTTCTGTGTATAATGAAGGCAGGGCAACCTTCAATCATGTCTCATATGGTATTGTACATAGGAAAATACTTCCTGGAGAGAAGCCTTACAAGTGTAATGTGTGTGGGAAAAAATTTAGGAAATACCCTTCCCTCCTGAAACACCAAAGTACCCATGCCAAAGAGAAATCGTATGAATGTGAAGAATGTGGGAAAGAGTTTAGGCATATTTCATCCCTCATTGCACATCAGAGAATGCACACTGGAGAAAAACCATATGAATGCCACCAGTGTGGTAAAGCCTTCAGCCAGCGTGCACACCTTACTATACATCAGAGAATTCATACTGGAGAGAAACCCTATAAGTGTGATGACTGTGGGAAAGACTTTAGTCAGCGTGCACACCTTACCATCCATCAAAGGACACATACTGGAGAGAAACCATATAAATGCTTGGAATGTGGTAAAACCTTCAGTCACAGTTCATCACTGATTAATCATCAGAGAGTTCATACTGGAGAAAAACCTTATATATGCAATGAATGTGGGAAGACTTTCAGTCAGAGTACACACCTTCTTCAGCATCAAAAAATACATACTGGGAAGAAACCATATAAATGCAATGAATGTTGGAAAGTGTTTAGTCAGAGTACTTACCTTATTCGACATCAGAGAATTCATTCTGGAGAGAAGTGTTATAAATGTAATGAATGTGGAAAAGCCTTTGCTCATTCCTCAACCCTTATTCAACATCAAACCACTCACACTGGAGAGAAATCCTATATATGTAATATATGTGGGAAAGCCTTCAGCCAGAGTGCAAATCTTACTCAACATCATAGAACACATACTGGAGAGAAACCATATAAATGCAGTGTGTGTGGGAAAGCATTCAGCCAGAGTGTGCACCTTACTCAACATCAGAGGATTCATAATGGAGAAAAACCCTTTAAATGCAATATATGTGGGAAAGCATATAGACAAGGTGCAAATCTTACTCAGCATCAAAGGATTCATACTGGAGAGAAACCCTATAAATGTAACGAATGTGGGAAAGCTTTCATTTATTCCTCATCACTTAATCAACATCAGAGAACTCATACTGGAGAGAGACCCTATAAATGTAATGAATGTGATAAGGATTTTAGCCAGAGAACATGCCTTATTCAACACCAGAGAATTCACACAGGAGAGAAACCCTATGCATGTCGTATATGTGGTAAAACCTTCACCCAGAGTACAAACCTTATTCAGCATCAGCGTGTTCATACAGGTGCCAAACATCGTAATTAATGGATAAGGGAAACTTCAATTAGGTTTTACAACTTCATTTCAATTTTATTTTGTGCATTCTGTGTCAGAATATTCAGAAGAAATCCGAAGAAGTGCAATATGTTAGATACCACTCAGCAGAAGTATCAGAAGTAGTGGTAGGGATATAACCTATTTAGATTTAATGTGAAATTTAAGAAGGAAACTTGACTTCTTAACCTTTATTTGATATGAGTTTAATTCATTACAGAAAGAAACCCTGTGAAGGGTGTTCAGAAACATAACTCATCAACTCTTTATTTCAAGTACAGTCATCCCTCAGTATACTCGGGGGATTGGTTCCAGGACCACCCATGTATACCAAAATCTACCCATACTCAAGTTGCACGGTCAGCCTGGTGGAACCTGTGTATATGAAAAACCCTACATCTACGCAGGTTTCCCATCCCTGAATAATGTGCTTTCAAACTCTGTTCAGTTGAAAAAAAAAATTCCAGTATACGTGGATCTGTACAGTTCAAATGTGTTGTTCAAGGGTCAACTGTACATCCTGATGAGGCCTTATGAATGTAACTTGGGAAGGTGTCCATCAAGTAGAGATTTCACACCAGAGAGTGATCTTAAAATTACAGAAAAGAGAAAGCTGCTTTCAGGCCTTTTATTCCCAGCTTTGAAGCCTTAAAATATGTAAAAGATTCCTTTCCCTTTTTTACTTCCCCTTCTCCTGTTATGCCATAACTGCCATATGGAGCCAGTAGGTTTGAAAAAAACAGTTGAAAGTATTTTAAAGATTTCTATGTGACCACTGTTTGGTTACACCTTCCCTCACATATCGAAATATTAAAGAGAAGCTTAATGAAAGATATGATAGAAACTAATGTGTATATAACATTAGATGTGTAGAGATTTAGTTAAACAGGCAAAAATTACATGCTCCAAGCTTAAATGAATTTTTAATACACATTAGCCTTGATTTTACTACGTTTTGACATTCAAGGTCATCCTGAAGGAAAAAAGTAGGTATAAGGTATACAGTTCGCATTTTTTTCATCTGACTCCTAAATTTATACTTTAGATTTCTCTGTGACTGTTTTACTATGGAAAGTTCATTTCTTCCACTTAAACACATTTCTTGAGTGTCTACTATGCTTAGGTCCCAGACTTCCTAATTGGATCCTTTCAAGGCTTGTTACAGGGCTGAAAATCACAGGTGGTTTACACAACAGAAAGATTTCCAGAGCAATGAGAGAGTGAGGATGTGATATTTGGTCATGGGATGAGCATAAGCAACCTGCTAAAATGGGTTGCCAAATGCTACCTACATCCCAAGAGAAGGAAGTGGAAGTAATAGTGTAGCTATATAAATAATGTGAGAAAAAATAAATAATGGAGATTAGATTTGAGTTCACTGCAGAATGTGGATTAGGGGAAAAGGTGAAATTTTAATGGAGTGAGGAAAAAAATACATAGATAATTGCTATAACATGAAATGTAATTGGACTTGCTTTGCCTATGAAATGAGTGGCTAAATAAAAAAGAATTCATCCTGAATATTAGAAGAAACTAAAAACAAAGTGACTGATTTTTAAGGAATAATTGGAAGCCTGACACTCCCTCATATATGCAAGTAAAATAGAGGTTACTCTTAACATGTCAGGAAAAAATTTAATTGGCAAAAGCATTGATGCAGTAATCATTAAACAATGATAACTGGATTTGTGGGTCTTAAAAGGAAAACTGGCAGAAATGCAAATAGAAATAGATAAAAATACTATTGTATTTCATATTTACAGCATTCCACTACCAGAATATAAGGCCATATTCTGATAACTGAGATTTCATTGTGCTCATATTTGTTTCTCCAGTCCCTTGCATAATAGTGCATAGTCAATACATGATTGAATTAATGAATAAATTATATAAATTAGATTTCAGTAATAAAGTAGAATTGACTGGCATGGAGTGAAAGTTGGCATAACTAAAAATACTTTTGTGCATATATCAAAGAAATGTTCAACAAATAACATTTACTTGGGAACTGCTTAAAAGTAGTGAATCAGATTTCATGGGACATCCTTGTACAGGAAGTTTTCCTGAGCTAAATGAGGGGAAATTGATATCGATTCTGGTACTATAAATATCAATTTAAGCTTGTATTAACCATGCAACTTCCTTTGGACATTACTGTTTATAAAACCATCCTACAAACAGGTACTGAAGGAAAGACCCGGGATGCTAGCATCCTAAAGGCTATATTGTTGAGTGTTTTCTTTAAAAAACTTGATTTCCATTTCCCTTACATTAGTTAACCTTGATTTCATAGTATCATCCTGCACAAAGTACAGGTTGCGAAATACTCAAACTGTGCTTATATAGCTATGTTTTTTTAAATAACAGTTGTTTGACCTTATTTTTTTGATGCTGCTTCATCCCTCACACAGCACTTATTTCCCTTGGTTGAGCATGTGGCATGTGACAGTCCATAGCACCTTCCTTTGCATTACTCTGTATTTCCTGCCTTTGTATGTTTTATGTAAATAATGCATTTATAAAGTCTTCCACTGATAAACAGAGGCAATTGATGCCCTTAGAAAATAACAGACTAGTAATAGTGGAGAACTCTAGATTTTTGTGTATTTTTCCCACTTTTACAGTTGTCTGACCCACAAATTATTCAACAGTTTTTAGCAAATAGCTTTATTTTCCGGAACTTTTTATTATGAGTTTTCAAATATACAGAAAGGTTTAAAAATAATAAAGGGAACTGTATACCCACCTAGATTTTAAAACTAACATTTTGCCATATTTTTTTTAACCAAACATTGGAAAGGAACTTACAGACATGATATTTCATCGCTAAACACTTAAGCATGCATTGCATAAAAATAAGGATGGTCTTTTACATAACCACAATACATTTACATACCTTAAAAAAAAAAAAGAACAGTAATTCCCTAATATCTGAACACCTAGTCTGTGTTTAAATTTCCTCTGTTGATCCAGTCAGTTTTCACACATAGTATTGATTATTAAATCTGTTTCATCTATCTAGAACAGTCCCCACTTTGGTGGTACTTCTTTAAGAGAGCAGGTCAGTTGTCTTGAAAAACCTCTCACGTTCAGGATTCAACTGACTATTTACATGTGGGTTGTTCTGGTACCCCCTGTAGTTTCCATAAATTAGAAGTTAGGGCAAAAGGCTTGATTGGGTTGTTTAAACATTTTTAATGATAACATCTCACAGATGTATTTCATAGTGCATCATATCAAAAGTCTCATTAATATCAGGTTGAGTCACTATCAATGGATCACTCATTTGAGGTCACCAGATCTTCCCAACATAAAGATAGTTTTTCCCATTACAGTTAGTCTGTGTACTGACACTGGCAGCATATGGATATTTTGATTGCCAACAACTTTTTACCTGGTAAAATAACCAACGATGATCCTTGCCTGAATCCATTGTCTCATCAGTGTTTGCAAAATGACAATTTTCTAATTCTATCACTCTACATTTGTTGAGTGGCATGCTTGTATAACCTTCCCTCATCAACTAGGAATGCACTAGAGGCAGAGTCAGGCTCAATTATTTTGCCTTAATTACCAGTGTAGGAGTTTAATTACCAGTAAAGAGTTTGATGCTCTCATCTGCAGTGATAACAAATGATTCAATGTGTTAACAGTCATTTATGATCATTGTTTCTGATGTTCAGATTGTCCCAAATTTGGCCAGGTGGAGCCCTTCAAGTAGCTCTTGTGTCCTTTTGACATTCACTCTGTAGTCTTTGGACACTTGATTGCCTTCTAACACAAGATATCTCAAGTTGACCTTGCATTTTCAATACCCCAGGCATGGAATGAAACCTTTCCAAGAATCCCTGGCTCCTTTTAATAGGTAGCTATTTAGACACCAAGATCTGGGCACTAGGCATTCTCACTGCTCCTGGAGTGTCACTGGCAATTCTTTCCAATCATTCAAGTTGGTTTTCATAAAGACAACTCTTCACTCATGCCATCAGTTATATAATGTCTGTGTGATGAGGGATATAATTACATAACTGGGATAAACTTTCGGGCGCAAACAACTAAATCTTGTTAAGCATGCACCTAAATTGGAGAGAACACTTCCATGTTATGTATGCTAGAAAGCAGCAAATTAGCTGCAAGAGGCCTGTGACAAGGCCATCAGGAAATTTACAAGGGAATAGAGCTTGTCAGTTAATCTGCCAAGTGGGTTGAGGGCAATTAAGAGAGCAACTAGACATATACCTAATCTGTTGTGTTTTAACTATCACATGTCTTGATAACTTATGGTATTTATAAGCTAATAGCCCTCCTTTCCCATCACATCTCTTAAGGCAGATTTCTAGTAAGATCTGAATATTAATCCTAAGGATCTGTTTCATGCAAATCTAAGTACTAGTTTTTCTTACTAAACCTTTATTTGGTCTCTAAAACTTTAAGGCTGTTACGTTTCATTCATTGTCTTCTGGTGTCAGTTCACTTGCATGTGCCCGTAAATGTATTCTTACTCCTCTGTTTCTGTTATTCTCCCTATGGCTCTATCTTTCATAAGTATTAGCTCCTTAGAACACTATAACCATTAAAAATGGCAAGCATGTGCACAACAGTGATACATACAAATGTGTAAGTGTGTAAGCACCATCGGGCCCCACACCCTGTATGAATGGGGAAAGTGAAGCCCATGATGCTGAAGTATCTTGCTTGAGGTCATACGTCATATAATGACACAATAAGGATTGGAACAGCATAGCTCCAGCACTTAAAATTAATTGAGTTCTTCTTGTAAAATAATGTTGAATGGAAATTCTGAGTACAAAGAGTATGTACCTACAATTTTATAAAATTATGTATTTTTATGAGATTAGAGCACTGAAAGTTTTTTAAATCTGTTTTTGTCTTATTTCCCATAGTTTCTTTCTGTTTGTTTTTTGTTTGTTTTGTTTTTTGTTTTAAGGAGCAGAGAGTTTAATAGGCAAGAAGGGGCTAGAAGGAAGGGAGAAGGAAGAAAGAAGCAGCTCCCCTGTACAGAGACAGAAGGAGAAGGGGCTCCAAAGCCGAAAGAGAAGGTCCCCACCTGCCATGGACACCAGCTAGGTATATATGCAAAGGCTGGAGAACACAGTGTGTGATTTGCATAGGGCTCAGGGGATTGGTTTGACTAGGCATGTCTTTACATAGCCAGAGAAAGAGCTGGCCCTCCCACCCTAGTCTTTTAATATGCAAATACGGGGCGCCATGATGTTCTACACACGTGGGGATAGGTGGGGGTGGCCATATTGCCAGGAACATGTGGGGCAAGGGCAAGAAGGCTGTGGGAATCACCATGTTGCCTTGACCCAGTTTCAAATGGTCTGCATTTGCATATCAAAGGTTGACAGCCTGACTGTAAGAGCCTGGGCTTTACAAGAATCTTTTCTGGAGATGCTTTAAAAAACTAGAACTTCCCAAGGACCCCTTTACCTCTCTATCTGCCTAAAATAATTTCTTAGTAACTCCTACCACATTCCTCCCTGTGGCGATATGACACTAACTGCTGTTAGGGGGTTTTGGGCTATGACTCTTTCTGGCTACTTCCTGCTTTTCAGCAGGAAGTCAAATGGGGACCAGCAGCGAGGGCTCCTCCTGGGGTCAACTTAAGGGTCCTCTGGAGACTGGCGTGTCTATATGTGGTTCAGTTTGCAGCATCATTTAGAGTTTGACTGCTTCAAGGTGAGAAGAAAGAGTTTGAGTTATAGTATTGAGTGTACAGGGTCCAAATATCAATACAAGACATATAAGCAAGAGAGGGCTTGATAAAGGGGCTAACCAATTCCATAAAGAAGAATGGAATTCATTGAAGAGGGACTGTAGCCACGCAGGGCTGAAGCTGGCATTTTCCCTGAGCCTGTTAATAATTTTGATTTAGTTTTTAAGTACCTGTAGATTTTCCTCTACTAGAGGTGTTAATCATTACTAAACCCAATAAAAAGTCCTAGCAGAGGCCGGGCGCAGTGGGGCTCATACCTGTAATCCCAGCACTTTGGGAGGCCAAGGCGGGTGAATCATGAGGTCAGGAGATCAAGACCATCCTGGCTAACACAGTGAAACCCCGTCTACTAAAAATACAAAAAAATTAGGCATGATGGTGGGTGCCTGTAGTCCCAGCTACTCGGGAGGCTGAGGCAGGAAAATGGCGTGAACCCAGGAGATGGAGCTTGCAGTGAGCCAAGAGTGCGTCACTGCACTCCAGCTTGGGCAACAAAGTGAGACTCCATCTCAAAAAAAAAAAAAAAAAAAAAGTCCTAGCATATTCAGTGATAGTAAAACTTTCATGCTTCCTTTTTGTCAGTAGTTAACTATGGCCGGGCGCGGTGGCTCAAGCCTGTAATCCCAGCACTTTGGGAGGCCGAGACGGGCGGATCACGAGGTCAGGAGATCGAGACCATCCTGGTTAATACGGTGAAACCCCGTCTCTACTAAAAAGTACAAAAAACTAGCCGGGCGAGGTGGCGGGTGCCTGTAGTCCCAGCTACTTGGGAGGCTGAGGCAGGAGAATGGCGTGAACCCGGGAGGCGGAGCTTGCAGTGAGCTGAGATCTGGCCACTGCACTCCAGCCTGGGCGACAGAGCGAGACTCTGTCTCAAAAAAAAAAAACAGTAGTTAACTATTATCCCTGCTATAAGGATAATTAAGCAAAATACAACAGCAATGGAAACTCTGTCCAATATTTCAGTTAGAAGGTGCTACCATGTATAACCCTATTGCAAATAGTAGAGTGAGTATAGCAACTTCCACAAGTATGGTGTAGTAGATAATTTCCATGTAAAATTTTACTTGCCAAGATACAGAATTTTCCTTTGGTAGTCTATGAAGCCTTGGTTTTATTTTCCCAAACAAAAAAACCTCTGGGTTATGGGCATCATACTCACTTTCATTACCTGGCAGAATTTGCAGGATAATTGCCCAGAACTAGCATATTGATTCAGATTTTTACATTACCTATCCCTTTTTATTTCTTCCAAACTGGAGGGGATTACCACTTGATTCAGAGGAATAAGCAGGGTTAGTACAAAATGTAGGCAAAAAGTTTAAAAACAATGAGACTAGGATTTAATGAGAAATGTATGCTAAGCTTTGGAGAAGTGTATGATAAACTTTGGAGCATAATTTTTCTCTCCAGTCCTCACTTTTGATAAAAACAAATTATGATAGGACTGTGTGTGTTGTCCGTAAACTTTAGTCCTATACATGGCCTGATTATTTGCGTAAAGTGCAGTGAGAAAGGTTATTTCTATACAGGCCTTTTGGATTGGCTTTGATGAAACTGTTCCACAAGGAATCTCAGATAATACCTTTTAAAGCCAAGCCCAGCCATGGGTTTGTATCCTCAAATACCTGTGAGTTGGGTGATCCCCTCCTGAGGTCCCAAGATAAACTCAGAGCTCCCAGACCTGTTAGAAAGTGACATTCTTTACTGACCACATGTTAGGAATCCTGTGTGGGGACTGTGCAGACAAGGTATGAGGCCAGTTCTCCCCAACGGGCTTTTATTGGCTCTGCATGTCAAGCTTCATTCCTTAAAAAGAAACACATCGTTTTCAGTCAAAGCCTTGGTTAAAATAACCAGTTTTTCCAATTGTGTCCTGTTGACAAAGAAAAATGGATTCTTACTGCACTGATGCAAACAGCTATATTGCCATAAGTTAAGAGTACTTACAACTAGTCTCCAAATTCTAGAGGAACCAGGCAGAGAAAAATAAACACGCTCCAAATTTTGTTCACAGGAGTATACCTTACTCAATTATTAAAGGCCATAAATAGTTTAAAACTTTGACTCTGAAAAACAAAACAAGGATCAGCAATATTCCAAGCAAAGTTAAAAAGTCTGCTTTAACTTTCTGAGTGCAGTCCATTTAGTTAACTCTTGTTTTGCTTGATATTTGTGAACATGTTAGTTCTTTATGAGTCCCGTACATTCTTTCTCTATTCCAGTGTTACAATCTTTAAAGCTATTAAAAACCTGCATTTGAGAACACCTGTTAAACTCCTTAATAGAGCTTGATTATAAACTATTTTTTGAGAAGGAACAAAGCAAGACAACAATTGTCTGCAAATGACAAAATTCTCAGGATAGTTAAAAACATGACTGACAAAGAAGTTTATTTATCTTCATGGTTTACAATAACTTTACCCTTAATTATGATTGATAGCACATACTTAGACATTAGAATCTTAGAAAACCCATACAATTCTGGAACATATATTAGTATTATTCACCAAAATATAACTTAAATAAGATTGGACACCATTTTGGCAATCTCATGTGACTACACATGTCAAATAATCCTGTTTACCTCTTTTCTGAATGTTTCAGGAGCCCTCTGAGCCATCCAAAGAGCCAGGCATCAGGAAGGACAATTTCCAGATTGCCATAAATTATTTTGCCAAAATGATGACTCAAGGCAAAAACCTTTCATTAGCCTTTTTATGAAATGAAAATCTTGTTCAAAGCAAAATTTTACCCTTGCATTAGTTTATTAATGTTAACCCCAATTTGTTTACATGAAACCTTATAGATTATTCCATCTAATCCTAATCAATTTGACCATGAGGTGAAATCTGTAATCTTTTTTTTTTGAGATGGAGTTTCATTCTTGTTGCCCAGGCTAGAGTGCAATGGCATGATCTCGGCTCACCGAAATCTTGGCTCACTGCAACCTCAGCTCACCACAACCTCCACCTCCTAGGTTCAAGCGATTCTCCTGCCTCAGCCTCCCAAGTAGCTGGGATTACAGGCATGTACCACCACCCCTGGCTAATTTTGTACCTTTAGTAGAAATGGGGTTTCTCCATGTTTGTCAGCCTGGTCTCAAACTCCTGACCTCAGATGATCTGCCTGCCTCGGCCTCCCAAAGTGCTGGGATTACAGGTGTGAGCCACCACACCCAGCCAAGGTGAAATCTTTACAAACCTTTTATAACCCTTTTACTAAGTGACAGATTGGTGTCTTAAGAACTCCTTGCTATGCTTTTATTTTAATGCTTAATTTATGAAAAGACCATGTAGATACTATGGGAGAAGATGCTGTAGTGCTTCTACCATGCATTGCAGTGCGAGGCAACCCAAAGCCGATTAGCTTATTTTGTAATTAGCCCATCCCTGATGGGAGTCTCATCTCCCAGTGCGGGGTGAGGATGTTTCCTTATCTTCCAGGTGGCCAAGAGCATCCCTGATTAGTAACTACTATTAGCCATCCCTTACAGTGTATTTTCTACTTAATTATTACACACCAAAGTTTTCTCATAATGCAAAGTAATTTCTGATACCCCAAAAACTCAAAACCATCAGATAATACAATGCAAAACAGAACAGAGCCTTTGATTTTGAGAAGGAACTATTTGCTTTTAATTCCTGGGGTTTCATGAGGAAAACAGAGGGGTTTTTCCCAAAACGGGGTCTGTGGTGCCTCCTCTGTTTTTCCCAAGGAGTCCCATGCTAGCAAAAGTTATCTTAGGGCCTTGTATGCATGCATTAAGAGTAGTAAAACAAAAAATGGAGAAAAATAATTCAGTCGACTGAGATGAGCCTTTTTCCAGAAAAACAAGATTCAAGAAGAGAAAAAACATAAAGGCCTTTTAATGTACCTATAACTTGAATATCCACTTTTAATTAAGCTGAGCACTCTTTAAGAAAATTATTTTAAATCCCTTGTTACTTGACTTTAGTCACACCAAGCAGTTAAGATTTTTGGCTTTTGAACTTTACAATAAGTAACCTCACAGGTGAAACTAAAGAGCTTTAATTAGGTTATGACTTAACCAGGAGTGTAAAAGGTATTTTTAAGGAAGCGACAGGCAGCTTTTTTTTTTTAAGACAGAGTCTCGCTGTCACCCAGGCTGGAGTGTAATGGCATAATCTCGGCTCACTGCAACCTCTGCCTCCTGGGTTCAAGCAGTTCTCCTGCCTCAGCTTCCCGAATAGCTAGGACTACAGTTGTATGCCACCACGCCCGGCTAATTTTTGTATTTTTAGTAGAGATGTGGTGTCATCATGTTGACCAGGCTGGTCTTGAACTCCTGACCTCGTGATCCACCCGGACAGGCAGCTTTTACAACTGTCACTGCAAAATTGTGACTGAGACAGTGGAAGAGATCTGACCCAAACAACTCCATTTTGTTTACAGCCCCCAAGCTGTCCTTGCCCATCCCTGGGCATAGGCTGAACCAACTTTGGGAGGAGCCTGATTTACAGTTGATAGTCTAAAACAAAGACGATAACAGCTGCTTCTCAAGATATACTTCCCTCTTGCCTGGGGACCAGACCAAGAAACTAGCTACAGGATTAGAAACCATGGCCCAAGAGCCATGTAGCTGGAGGCTACCAGATTTTGGCCCTCCCTAAACTGCTCTCATGATCAGTGCTTAAGATGTTTTGTAAACCCTGCCCTTGATGGATCAGCTGACACAGCCCAGACTGACAAATTGGCGTATCTCATTTAGCACAAGAAGACAGCCACCATTGTAAAATGGCGGAGACTAAAACAAAGTATTGCCATGCGGCTACAGATTATGTTCCCATGACATGAAACAAGATGGAGGCCTGTAGCCAAGTTTGCCAGTTGACGCTTTGCTGGGCTGGTTTGAACAGCAGGCTTGTGGGGTTCTCGGCCTGCATCCTGACCTAAGATACCTTTTCTTTCTTTCTTTCTTTTTTTTTTTTTGAGACGGAATCTCGCTCTGTCGCCCAGGCTGGAGTGCAGTAGTGTGATCTCGGCTCACTGCAAGCCCTGCCTCCCAGGTTCATGCCATTCTCCTGCCTCAGCCTCCCGAGTAGCTGGGACTACAGGTGCCTGCCACCAGGCCCGGCTAATTTTTTGTGATTTTTTTTAGTAGAGACGGGGTTTCACCGTGTTAGATGGTCTCGATCTCCTGACCTCGTGATCTACCCACCTCGGCCTCCCATAGTGCTGGGATTACAGGCGTGAGCCATCGGGCCCGGCCAAGATACCTTTTCTTTAACACAACCATACAGAAAGATATACAAAGCAGAGCAGATTGTTTACAGCTTAAGACCAACCTCACAAATCCTTTTTCATTGATTATAAATTTAAAGAAAACATAAACAATCATCTTTATTATCCCTTTTATTATCCCTTTATTATCCCTTTTCCAGTTTCCACAAGAAGAGAGAAGCCAAAAGCCCAACCAGTAAGAAGATTTTACCCTTTTGCCAGCATATCAGGCTTCTGGGTTTCCTTCCCCCAGCTCAACTCTATGCCAAGCTTTTTAAGGTTTGGAAAATTAGCCTTTTCCATGTTGGAAGAACATTATAAAAGAGATAGAAGCCATGTTACACTGCGGAAGAAGGAAAGCCACCACAGAAAGGAGTTCCAATTAGGGTTGTCAGGAGGTATTGCCTCTTTTCCTATTGGGAATGCTGTTTCCCCTTTGCCTTCCCAATTTTTTCTTTTCCCTTTTGTTCTACTATAGGAGACATATTGCTTATCTCCAAAATTTTCTTCTGCTTGCAGAGCTGCCTGTTTTAGCTACAGTGAGGGTTTGCCTTAGCAGCAACATAACATCCCTTCACGAGAGGTTAAATACCTGAGTTAAATTTTGGAAAGGTTCTGTGTACTTATTAAGGTCGTCAGAAAATTGGCCTAAGTCTCCCTTTACTTGCCAAAGGTCCTGCAATGAGAAGGGAACTTGAAGGGGCCCCAAATAAGGGGGACCCTCAGATGACTTCCCTGAAAGTTACTTTTTTAATTTGGGGAGAACTGTTTTCCCTGGGCCTGCCCAATATGACTGCAAAAGAAAATACGCCACTTTTTCTTCAAAGTTTCAAGGTCGAAAGAGTCCCAATGCTTCAAAATACACTCAAGGGGAGTGCATGTTGAAGACGATCTGTTACCCATCTAGAAAGAGAAGTGAGAATAAAAGCATCCTTTTAGTCTCCTTCCTTTTGGTATGAGATCGAGAATGGAGAAGAAAGCAGTAGGAGGTGTCTCCCAACTATTTTCTCTCCTTCGTTCCTGGATTCCCAGCACCCATTTAAATATGCCACCCATGACTGCAGGTGTAACCCTCCAAGCCATGGCACCAGAGGATCTGAGTTTGGGGCCTTAGTCACGCTGTTTCCAAGCAATCAGTTTTCTGCCTTTTATTTCCCTTTGACCTCCTAGACTTGTGTGGCCTCCCAAAAAATGGATTTCAAGAAAAACCATGTAATTAGGAAGAGCCCCTTAAGGGAGGGGGCGTGCTGGATTGAACCGTATATCCTGCTATTATAGCCCATGCTAAAGCATTTACCCATAGAAGAATGGTTCCGGTTAACTTCTGGACTTAAAATCCCCTTACTAATTAAGTACTGTCTTAGTAGGAGCCAGAATGATGGCTTAAAGGAACATAGGAACTGAATGGCCATCTTCCTGCCAGTGGGACAATATTGAGACTAAAATTTGGCTACGGAAGACATCCTCCTCCTGTTAAAAAGCAGAAACTTACGGTTCTTAGAAGAGGTCTAGAGCCTGATTTCTACTAGGTGGCTTAGAAATACCATGTGCTTGCCAGATAAAACATAGAGAGACATTTATTGAGTCACTGCCTGCCTTGATTCACGATCTTTTCTAACAGAATCCTGCCCATTTAGACACACACAGAGAGAGAGACCACGGATAGAAAGAGAAAGAAAGTTTGGCGACAGGGTAGCTGGAAGAGAGCCTTGAGATTAAAGGACGGATTTAAAGTTGAAATCCGCTCCGTATTCACCAGTCTCATGATTGAATTTCCTTTCCCGGCCAATGCACCAAAATGATATGGCTCCGATGAGTGGAGGAATACCAGGGTTCTTGGTCCTCATGCCGGTTTAGATGAAATGACACGGACACACATGGAGTGGTTTTAAGGGGTGGAGAGCTTAATAGGCAAGAGGGGCAAGAAAGAAGGGAGAAGGAAGAAATAAGCAGCTCCCCTGTACAGAGATGGGGTATGGGGGCCTCCAAAGCCAAAAGAGGAGGTCCCCTCCCGTACAGTTTCTTAAATTCAAATGTTTAAATACGAACATCTCAATTCAGGATGCACCTCCCACTACCAATTTTTCACTCAGATCTATCCCAAGTTTCAAAGCCATATAGTCAGTGATCACCCAGAACTATCTCATAAGTACCTTATGTGGTTTAACCTAAAACTAAATTGTTTTCATCCCCACACCTCTTCTCTCTAAATTCATTATAACTTTGACAGGGGAGCTAGGAGCCACTCTCTTATTCACCAATAATCATCTTAGTCCTATTGGTCTTACAATAAAGTTGGCTGTTTCATGCCTACAAGAGTAGAGGCTTTTTCCTGAAGAACAATTTTGGGCCATACCAAAATAAGATCTGCATCCAGAAGTTGAAAAGGAATGATCTCCACTGTAAAGTGATTTTAAACTATACCTGGAATATTCATGCTGAGCACTATATTTTACATTAAAGTAGAGCCATCCCTCAGTATTGGTTCCAGGATTGGTTCCAGGACGCCCATGGATACCAAAATCCTTGGATGCTCAAGTACCTGATATAAAAAATGGCATAGTATTTGCATATAACTGATGTACATTCTCCCAAATACTTTAAATCATCTCTAGATTACTTATAATACCTAATACAATGTAAATACCATGTAAATAGTTGTTACACAGTAGTTTTAAATTTTTATTGCATTATTTTGAGGGTTTTCTGCTCAATATTTCCAATCTGTGGTTGGGGGAAACACAGAACATAGCCAGGCATGGTGGCTCACGCCTGTAATCCCAGCACTTTGGGAGGCAGAGGTGGGCAGATCACGAGGTCAGGAGATTGAGACCATCCTGGCTAACATGGTGAAACCCCATCTCTACTAAAATACAAAAAATTAGCCAGGCATGCTGGCATGCACCTGTAGTCCTAGCTACTTGGGAGGCTGAAGCAGGGGAATCGCTTGAACCTGGAAGGCGGAGGTTGCAGTGAGCCAAGATCGTGCCACTGCACTCAGCCTGGCGACAGAGCAAGACTCCGTCTCAAAAAAAAGAAAAAAAAGAAAAAAGAAATGCAGAACATTTGCATACCAAGGGCCAAGAGCCAACTCTATAATACCTTACACTAGGGTCCTAGGAAGTCCCACCTGCTAAGGGGACTCTGGTGCCACTAAAATGGAAGTGATCAAGGATGCTGAGAAGGCCAATTTCTGGTCCTGCCCTTTCTCAAACCAAAAGAAAGCAGTAATGGAGAAGATTCACTTAAGAACCAGAAAGGGGGCGGGTTTGGTGGCTCATGCCTATAATCCTACCACTGTGGAAGGCCGAGGCGGGTGGATCACCTGAGATCAGGAGTTCGAGACCAGCCTGGCCAACATGGCAAAACCCGTCTCTACTAAAAATACAAAAATTAGCTGGGCACAGTGCAACGCGCCTGTAGTCCCAGCTACTCAGGAGGCTGAGGCAGGAGAATCACTTGAACCCGGGAGGCGGAGGTTGCAGTGAGCCGAGATCACGCCACCGCACTCCAGCCTGGGGTGACAGAGCGAGATTCCGTCTCAAAAAAAAAAAAAAGAACCAGAAAGGCACTAAGAGATGCACAGTAGGCAAGTCGGCACTCAATAAATATTAACTGAATGAATCATTCTAATATGCACTGTGCAAAGTGCTGGCAAGATACAGTAGTTCAGAGAAGTGCTAAGTATTCAAAAGAGATAGATTTGTACTTTCCAGGATAAAGAAAGATGTCAACCATACTTTTTTTCTTTACTGCAACATTTGTATTTGTAAAGTGCTTTGTAATTACAAAGCATTTTTATATTTTCACATTCATTTAATCTGTAGGTGTTAGACTCCAGACTGGAAAGGGACTGACCCAGGTACCACCTCTCTTCTAGGACACAGAATACTCATCATAGATGAAACAACTTTAAAATGATTATGTAGTGGAAGAATGAAAAGTATTCATCTTGTGACCAGGATGAATACTTATCTCAACTCAGGATGCACCTTTCTAGGGAGAGGTGCATGCCGAGTTGAGATAAGCCTAGAAACCAGAAAAGAGAGACGGCCCAAACCTACCTGAGACCTAGCTGCAGAGCATGGTGGCCATTTCTTCCCCTGCTTCTCAGAAACCAGCAGGACTGTAAGCCAGGAGTTCAAGACTGCAGTGCACTAGATCCGGCCTGTGAATAGTCACTGTGCTCAGCCTGGGCAACATGGCAAGAACACATCTCTAAAAAGAGAGAGGGAGAGAACGATGAAAAAGAAAGAAAGATTCTAAAGAGCTGGGAAGGGAAAGAAGCCACAGATTATCAGACCCACCTTGACAAAATTCCCACCAATCAGTGGGCACTATATACCCTGCAATTCCCAAAGGAGAGGTCAAATGAGAGTCTAGTAGTAGTCCTACTCACTCCCAGATCTAGAAAAGCAGGCCATGAACTGTTATTTTGGCAAGGACCTCTCTCCCAGAATTCCCAGACCTAGGTGGAGACTGCTCTGTTTCTCTACCAAGAATTGGCAAACTACTGCTAGCTGGCGGCCCAAGCTAAAACACACACACACATTATTTTTTACATTTTTAAATGGTTAAAAAAAAATCTCATGACACGTGAAAATTACAGTGAAATTCAAATTTCAATGAAGTTTTGTTGGAACACAGCCACACCTATTTGTTTACTGTCCAAGGCTGCTTTTGTGCTACAACAGCCGAACTTACAACCATAACCAGATTGCAAAGCCTAAAATGTGTACTATGTGGCCCTTTGTAGAAGTCCACCAACTGCTTCTACACCATGGGGTGGGGTCTAGGTCTATTTACTAAGCCAAACAACCATCCAGGCAAAGAAGCAACAGCAAAGCAAAGAAATAAAAGAAGCAACACTCCTGGAGGGTAAAGTGGGGAAGGGTCCGAAAACAAAGTCAATTAGGAGAGCTTTGAAGCAGGGAAATGGATAGAGGCACAACGCCAGAAGTCCAGGTTCAGAGAATAATCATTCATCTCCGCTCAGGAAGCAGGGGGACAATGCTACTTAGAGCAAGGACGCCCTCTGTCGACATTCCTCGATTGTGCGCCTTTAACTGTCTAAAATCAAGGTGGAGGCATGCGGAACGCAGAGCCTGTGGGAGGAGTTAAATGGGCGGATTCAAGAGGAGCGGTCTTCTCTTTCTGGAGTGGCTGGTGTTCCTGTACTCTTTCACCAAAGTCTTCCGAAAGGAAACGGGTTTAAGTTCGCACTAACAAGACATGCAACTCGCACTAACAGATGTGTATCCCTTTCCTCTCCCTAACTTCAGTCCCTTAAGTTTGCAAAGAGGGCAGCTTCTCGGAAGCGAGTCCCCTTTTCATTCTTTTTTTTTTTTTTTTTTTTTTGAGATGGAATCTCGCTCTGTCGCCCAGGCTGGAGTGCAGTAGCGCAATCTCGGCTCACTGCAACCTTTGCCTCCTGGGTTCAAGCGATTCTTCTGCCTCAGCCTCCCGAGTAGCTGGGACTACAGGCGCGCGCCACCACGCCCAGCTAATTTTTGAATTTTTAGTAGTACAGACGAGGTTTCACCATGTTGGCCAGGCTGGTCTCTTATCTCCTAACCTCGTGATCCGCCCACCTCGGCCTCCCAAAGTGCCGCGATTACAGGCGTGAGCCACTGCGCCTGGCCCACCATTGGCCACCCTTTTCATTCTTAACTGAGACTCCTCCCTGCACCCCAGCTCCTGTCGATGCTCGACTTCCTCCCGCCTCCGAGGGGCCGCGAGTCTACCGACTGGCGGGGTAACTCCCCTTGCCAACCCCACGAAATGGCCCGCAGTTTGGCTGAGACGGGTAGGACACCCAAGGGACCAATACCACCTTCCATAAGATGGGATTCGAACCTAAAACTCGTTCTTAACGGCCCTAGGTGCAAGAGCTGCCCCTCCCTGAACTACGACTCCCTCAGGTTTCAGAAAGGACAGCTCCGCGACCCAGAAAGAGACGTAGGGAGGAGCCCAGCTTCCGGCTCGAAAGGGACTCTGGGACACTGGGCGGGGCCAGGAACGCAGTGTTCCTGGGAAATGGGGTCCACAGCCTCCGCTGCGCAGGCGCCGCTCCACGCAGGCGCCGTGGCCCTGCTTCGCACGCGCTCGGCTGGAGACCCCTGTCCCCGAGAGCGCGCACGCACCCTGCCGGGGTACTAGGAGGCGTGGCGGATGCTGAGGCAGGCACTACCGGTGTCGGTGGCGGTGTTGTGGTGAGGGCGGGTTTATTTCAGGCTGACTACTAATTTAAGTGGGAGAGACACGCAGTTTGTAAGATCTTCCCACCCCAAGGGGCAGATCGGCAGCGGAATGTGTGGGTGCGCACCCACACACTGGCGGAGCTGCCTCAGGAGCCCTGCTTCAGGGGCCCGAGGAACTTGTCGACGAGATTTCTTGAAGTAAATGCCTTGTCCCCAGTTACAGCGCTACCGTCATGTCCCTCCGAGGAGATGGCAGCAGCCTTTCGCTCTCATTGGTCTCTAAATGAACCGTCATGTACCTGTGGACGGCCTGAGGAATTACCGATCTCATTTCCAACTTGCACCCCGCCACGCTTCCACCGCTGCGCTCACCGCCCCCATTATTTTGAAGCACAACTCAGAATCGTAAACATTTCGGTACCAATTTCTAAAGATGGAGACTCTTCGAACAGAGTGACATCTTTATTATATCTCTTCAAATCACAATGTCAAATATCAAGTGAATGAATTTCCCTACTTGATGGAAATTTGGGGGTTTTCCGTTTATTTAAATAAGGATCCAAATAAGTTCTACAGCTTAAAGTTAACTGACATGTCACTTAAGTCACTTTCTTCAGTCTCTTGGCATTTCTCTTTTATCTCTTTCAATATATTTCTTGGGGAAACTAGATTTTGTCCTGTAGAGTTTCCCACAATCTGGACTTCACTGATTAATCAGGGTGCTATTTTACATGCCTCTCTGCCCTGTTTTCTATAAACTGATAGCACAATAAAAATAAATAAATAAAAATAAACTGATAATAGGCTTGATCTGATTCAAGTTTAATTTTTTGGCCAAAGTATTTCATAGGAGGTTTGTGTTTTATCAGAAAATACATAATGTCTGGGTTTCTCTTTCTGAGATTAAACAACCATTAAAGATTATTACCTAGATCCATTCGTTCATTAGGAGTTGCAAAATAGTAATATTCTAAACCTATCGTTCATTATTCACTTATAAATTGGATTATTCCTACAAGGAGAAACTTCCTCTCATCAACTAGTTGTCTACCATGGGTAACAGTTTATATAGGAAAGTAATAAATGCTTGCTTTATTCCTTTATTTAACATCTTTCAAAATAATAATTTGTTCCCTAGCATACGAAAACTGACCAATGAGGTTTTGTTTATTTAGTTGTTTATTTGCTTGCTTCTTAAGGGTTGTTATATACCAAATTCCTGTGACATGTGTTTCAAATGCTTGTAGTTATTATTCCTATTGATGCTCAAATTGTTCCATCTTTGACCTATGGAAGGCTTTTTAGATTGATTCCTGAGGCCTTTAACATAACCCTAGTTGTCAATACTTCTTTATTTTCTGAAATGATAAGGTGTACCAGGTTCAACTGGCACACTTCTTGCCCCATACCTAGATTTAATCATTTCTTCTGGAGACCCTGGTTCCTTTTAGTGGGAGCTGGTATTTGCAAACCACAATCTAGGTGCAAGTGGTACTCATCACTGTTGAAAAGTCATGTGTCTAGACCTCTCCCAAATAGAGCTACAGTTCAAACCGATACTCCCAATTCAAATTCAAACAACAGGATTTTTACTTAACCTCATCAGTCTTACATCTGTGTCTCTATTCTCCAATGTTGGAAACCCAAATTATCAGTTATGCCGATATAATTACTCATTTACTTTATCAAACAATACACACATTTTTTAAAGTTTCAGAACAATTACGATAGTACCACCACCATTATTATTGAAAAGTTTAAGATTTTAAAAAAATTATTTCTGTCCTTAGAGTATACTTTACTAGAGATATATAGTCAAGTCAATGAATCTTAAAGTAACTTGGAATAATTTTTCTCTGGGTGTTATAATGCAGCAGGACGAGCCGCAGACAAAACTCCTCAGACACCAGATTAAAGAAGGAAGAGGTTTTTTATTCAGTCAGGACTGTCAGCAGATTTGCATCTTAAGAGCCAAGCTCCCCAAAAAATAAATTATTGGCCTTTTTAAAGGCTTACAACTTTAAGGGGTCCACATGAAAGGGTCATGATAAATCGAGCAAGCATGGGAAACGTGACCGGGGGCTACATGCATCAGCTAACAGAACAAAAAGTTGTACGGTGCTTTTTTCATACAGTGTCTGGAATTTACAGATAACGCAAGTAGTTTAGGTCAGGGGTTGATGTTATTATTATTACCTTTTTTTAATTCCTAGGGCCGGGTGGTGGTGCCAGGGTTGTCTGGCTATTTATCTTACTTTTGTTTCTTTCTAACTTTTTGCTTTTTCTCTCCTCCTGTCTTGCGAACTAGGCAAGGTGGGGGGAGGAGGGCGGCAGCAGTAGTAGTGGTCTCCTTCCTTAATACCACCAACTCCACCGTGTAGTAGACCATATGATGGCCCCCAAAGATATCCAGGTCCTAATCCTTAGAACTTGTGAATGTTACTTTATAATGTCAGAATGGATTTTAGGTGTGAATAATTAGGGATCTTGAGATGGGGAGGTTATCTTGTTTTTCCTGGGGAGCTCTGTATGAAATTATAATTGTAAGAGACAGGCAGAAGAAAATTTAACAGGGGAGAAGATGATAATGTGACCTCAGAGGCACATATTGGAGTGATGCAGTCAGTAACCAAGAAATGCCAGCAATCAGAAACCAGAAGAGGCAAGGAACAGATTTTACCCTAGAGCTTTTGGAGGGAGCATGGCCCTGACAACATTTTGATTTTGGCCCAGTGAAACTGATTGCAGATTTCTTGCCTCCCAAACTGTGAGAAACTGTTCCAAGACACCAAGTTTGTAGTGATTTGTACAGTGGCCACAAGAAACTAATATACACAAGTTCCTTTGTTTCATTGTACTTTCAAGGTTTATGGATTGCTTTTTCTTTAATGTATTTTGGTTTTATAATTAGGTAAAGTTTTTTATGCTATCAAAGTAGAATCCACAAAACAAAGTACTTTAGAGAAACCCAACTTCTATTCCTATGCCCCCTACCTGGTTCACTCCCTCCCCTATAGCTAACCACTTTTAAATGTTATGGTTTATTCTTCCATTTTTTAGCATAAACAAATGTGTGCATATATATTTCTATCCCTTCCATTCTCTCTTAAACTGTAGCATACTATTCACGCATCCATCCATCTTGTTTTTTCCACATAAAAATAAATCCTAAGGATCACAGAGATATTTCTCATTCCTTTTTACAGTTGCATATTACTATATTGTTTGGTTGTTCTACAGTGTATCCAAGCGGTCCTTTAATGACAAACATTTAGAGAATTTCCAAAAGGTGGAAAGTAAGGAGAGAGAAAGAAGCATAGATAAAGTGAGACAAATAGAAAACAAATAGCAAGAAGATAGACTTAAACCCAGACACATTTGTAATTACATTAAACATAAATGGATAAATATTTTAAGTGAAGATCAAATTTTCAGACTGAATTTTTAAAAACTTACTTTGTTTACAAAAGATGCACTTTAAATTTCAGGGCACAAAAAGGAGAAAGTGAAAGTATGGAGAAAAGATATACCACACAAACCCTAATCAACAAAGTTAATGTTGCTATATTAATATCATGCAAAAGACATTTTAAGGCAAGAAGCATTACTAGAAATGAAGAATAATATAATGATGCAAGCATTAATCCACTAGATAATCATAACAACTGTACATTTAAAAGGTACCTAATAACTTAATCTCAAAATATATAAAGCAGAAACTGTCAGAATTGAAAGGAAAAGTAAATCCTGAATCATAATATGATAACATATCTCTGTCAGTAACTGGTAAAATAAACAGATAAAAAAAATCAGTAAAAGTATACACAGTTTAAAGAATGTGATTAGGGCAGGCATGGTGGCTCACATCTGTAATCCCAGCACTTTGGGAGGCCAAGGTGGGAGGATCCCTTGAGGCCAGGAGTTCATGACCAGCCTGGGTAACATAGCAAGACCCCATCTCTACAAAAAAAAAAGAAAAGAAAAAAACGAAAAAAATTAGCTGGGTATGCAGGCCTACACTTGTAGTCCTAGCTACTTGAAAGGCTGAGGCAGGAGAAACCCTTGAGCCAGGAGTTTGAGGCTGCAGTGAGCCATGATCACACCACTGCACTCCAGCCTGGGCAACACAGGGTCTTGCTCTGTTACCCAGGCTGAGTGCAGTGGCGTGATCTCGGCTCACTGCAACCTCCACCTCCTGGATTTAAGCAATTCTTCTGCCTCAGCCTCCCAAGTAGCTGAGACTATAGGCGTGTGCCACCACACACGGCTGATTTTTGTATTTTTAGTAGAGATGGGTTTCACCATATTGGCCAGACTGGTCTCGATCTCCTGACCTCATGATCTGCCCGCCTTGGCCTTCCAAAGCGCTGGGATTATAGGCGTCAGCCACTACTCCTGGCCCAGTCATGGGTTCTTAGTTTCTGTTTCTGATTGGGCCGGTAGAGCCCCTTCCTCATTCTTATTTTCCACTTATCACCAGAGACAGAAACTAAAAACCATGGCTTCAGGCTGCTAAAAGCCTGAAACTAAACAAAACAGAACAACACAACAACAAAATCAAATGGGTTGGACAAGCTTGCCAGATGTCACTCAGGGTAACACTCTTTTTTGTTTGTTTTGAGCAGAGTCTTGCTCTGTCACGGGCTGGAGTGCAGTGGCCTTGATCTCCAGCTCACTGCAACCTCTGTCTCCGAGTTTGAGCGATTCTCCTGCCAGCCTCCCCAGTGGCTGGGACTGGGTGTCGCCACCGCGCCCGGCTAATTTTTGTACTTTATTGGGATGGGGTTTCACCGTGTTTCGACTTCCTGACCTCGTGATCTGCCTGACTCGGCCTCCCAAAGTGCTGGGATTACAGGCCTGAGCCAACCCGCCTGGCCGGAATGCAGCACTCTTTACTTGGAGATAATGCCAATGAACAGGCTTAGGCTGAAGGATTATAGTGGTCATGTAAAATTGATAATGCCTATAGTCCCTACCTTTAGTGAGTACAAAGGTACGTTCCAAGTTTAGTCATAGCTCCTTGTAGTTTCTTTCTTTCTTTCTTTCTTTCTTTTTTTTTTTTTTTTTTTTTTTTTTGAGACGGAATGCGCTCAGTCACCGAGGCTGGAGTGCAATGGTGCGTGACCTTGGCTTACTGCAACCTCCGCCTCCCCGGTTCAAGCGATTCAACTGCCTCAGCCTCCGGAGTAACTGGGACTACAGGAATTGCGCCATGCCGAGGCTAAGTGTTGTATTTTTAGTAGAGACGGAATTTCACCATTTTGCCCAGCCTGGTCTTGAACTCCTGACCTCAGGTGATCCACCCACGTTGGTCCGCAAAGTGCTGGGATTACAGGCATGAGCCACTGCGCCTGGCCTCCTTGAAGTTTCTTACAAGTAGAAGCACTAACAAAGGACGATGCATTCCTCCTCCTGCTTTCTGAGGATGCCGTACTCTGTAACAGAGTAGTTTCAATAAACGTGCTTCTTTCACCGACCGTGCTCTGTGACTCCCTCTGAATTCTTTTCTACGTGAAATCCAAGAACCTGCTCTTGGGGTCTGGATTGGGACTCTCTTTTCTGGCAACAGGAACATGTGCACTCAGGGCAGAGCTCTCCCAGGGGTAAAAGGATTTGAATATTCTGAGTTCTCCAGCAAATAGCTGACATACTGGTGGTGGTGAGAGATGTCTAGGGTGAATGTTCTAGAGGTAAAGGTCCTGGTGCTGGTGAGGCACGGGGATGCCAGTGTGTGGAGGGGGTGGGGCGGGGGGTGGAGATGAGAGATTCAAAGAACAGCAGGGCAAGTGGAACTGATCATCCAGTGGACATTGACTTCATGGAGCATGACGCTAAGGCTTGGGGTTTGTGAACAAAAGCCTCTAGAAAATGAGCGGGAAGCAGAGTGACCAGTGGGTTTGTGAGGAACAATAACAAGGTGAGCATGAAGCTGTATCCTGGGTGCCACGAGGTTTAAAGGAAAATAAGCCAAATCATTTTCATGTTGAACTTGGCTTAAACTTTCTAATCATTTTCTATCCTCTGAGAATTCCTCTTATGAACATCATAGAAATGGCAGCTTGAAGGGTAACAAAATATTTATGATGTACAATGAATGTAGATACTTGCAGCTTTTCATGTTTCAGATAGTTAATCTTGTAAGAAAATTAAGGGAATGTTCAAAATGCAATTTTCAGCCAGGTGCGGTGGCTCACACCTCTAATCCGAGCACTTTGGGAGGCCAAGGCAGGCGGATCACGAGGTCAAGAGATCGAGACCATCCTGGCTAACACGGTGAAATCCCATCTCTACTAAAAATACAAAAAACTAGCCAGGCGTGGTGGCGGGCACTTGTAGTCCCAGCTACTCGGGAGGCTGAGGCAGGAGAATGGCGTAAACCCGGGAGGCGGAGCTTGCAGTGAGCCGAGATCGCGCCACTGCACTCCAGCCTGGGCGACAGAGCGAGACTCCGCCTCAAAAAAAAAAAAAAAATGCAATTTTCATATTTTTCAATGGCTTCATGCTGGAGAATTGAAAGAAAATGGAGTAGTACACTGTTTATCCAATCTCACTTCATCTAAGAGAAAAGCACATCTGTAAGTCAGTACAAATCTTTTGATCAAGTATAAGACGTTCTGAGAAAATGTCTTGTTATGACTAGAAAAAGTAAAAGCAAATAAAAATCAGCAATGTTCAAAAAGAGCAACTTTGTTGGTCTTTTCCATCAAGTGGATAAAGATTTGACAGCTCTAATGCTTGCTGCTGATAAATTGTAAGAGAGAATAGGGAGTACAATTAACTTGATTTGGATGTGGAAATTTGATTCAGTCTCATTTCCAGAGTTTGTGAATATTAACTCCAGTAGAAAAGTCCAGCCCCAGGAACAAAGCACCTTCTAGTTTCTCTAACATCCCTGGTGGATATTCCAGCCTGCCCTCAGGGCTGCAGAAATTGCAATGAGACTGTAATGCAGTCACTTTTGAACTGTGTGAGCAAGAATGTTGTAGCTTTGGCCAGGCTGTCAGCCAGATGTAACAAGACAAATTTAAACACAGTGTGCCTCTGCACAGCCCCACACCTGCCCAGACGCATCTAAACCTGGACCTGTCACATTTGGTTAATTCCAGAAGTCAGCTCTTCTCTCTTCTGTTATAGCTGAAGGTGCCCAAGAAGAGAAAAAATACAATTTTCACTTTTTTTTTTTTTTTTTGAGACAGAGTCTTGCTCTTTTGCCCAGGCTGGAGTTCAGTGACACAATCACAGCTCACTGCAGCCTCAAACTCCCCAGGCTCAAGTGATCCTCCCACCTCAGCCTCCCAAGCAGCCGAGACTACAAACACACACGACCATGCCTGGCTAATTTTGGTATTTTTTGTAGATACCGGGTCTTGCCATGTTGCCCAAGCTGGTCTCGAACTCCTGGGCTCAAGCGATTCTCCTGCCTTGGTCTCCCAAAGTGCTAGGATTACAGGTACGAGCCACTGCACCTGGCCTAATTTTCACTTTTAAACTCAAAATCATGGCTTTATTAACAAAATGAAAACTTTTTTGTTAATTTCAATGTATATGGCAGGGGGTGGGGTGGTGAAGTACATGTGATGACCTTGGACTGACTCTAAGAAACACCAAGAAATGGGATTGCAAGTATTTGGATTTCCGGGCGGGGCTGGGAGGTAGCCTCTCACCAGCCCTGCTTTACCAGTTTTATGCCTGTAAGAAAGGGAATTTTTTTTTTCTTTTTCTTTTTTCTTGAAACGGAGTCTCGCTCTGTCACCCAGGCTGGACTGCAGTGGCACGATCTCGGCTTACTGTAGATATTTGCAGGATTTCATGTTTCAGATATTTAAACTTGTAAGAGCCGCCCCCCGCAGTTCACACCATTCTCCTGCCTCAGCCTCCCGAGTAGCTGGGACCACAGGCGCCCGCCACCACGCCCGGCTGATTTTTTGTATTTTTAGTACAGACAGGGTTTCACCATGTTAGCCAGGATGGTCTCGATCTCCTGACCTTGTGATCCGCCCACCTCGGCCTCCCAAAGTGCTGGGATTACAGGCGTGAGCCACCACAACTGGCCAGGAATTTTTTTTTTTTTTCAATAAATACATGTTGATTTATTACAGGGATAAGATGGCTTCTTGGGGGATAAATTCAAGAGGAGTTGAGAATGTTTTATTCATGATGTCACTTTCCTGGAAGGGAGGATAGCAAGATTTAGGACAAGCTAAAATTATCCCCTATTTAAAAAAAAAAAGTCACCCCCAAGTAGTCCCGGGTAGGGGGCAGAATAAAATATATATATACATATATGCATGCAATGATTCCTAACTGTTTTTGAATACAGAAGCTTGGGAAAGGGTTTCTGCCGGTTTCATGAGGAAGGCACAACTTCCAGATAGTGTTGGGGAAGGGTATAAGGTCCTATGCAGGCTGGCTCCTTGGCCCACAGATGCCAAGATGATGTCTACTGGCAGCTCCTCCAAACTTCTGGGTATCAACTGCATTGTCACTGTGTCCAAAAGCAGCAGCCGAGAGTGCACTAGGATGTCATGACCACCCGGGAGCACACCAGCCAGGAGCAGCATGTGGGTGTTCTTGTTACCCGGCACTTTGACCTCTCACAAGGGTTCATTCCCAAGAACTTCACAATATTACCCACAGCCTCTTCAAGTGCCTTGATGGTAGACAAGCTGAACGTTTCCTCCTTCTCAAATTCATCCCCTACCTCATCCCAGGCTGCTTCGAAGTTCAGTTTCATGACTTTTGAATGTGATCAGCTACAGTAACTTCCAGATCTTCCAGCACATACTCATCCTCATAGCCTTCGTCATCCGTCTCCCCAGTGGTGGGATCACGGTCCTTGACAGTGAGCTTCATCATGTAGCTGAATGTGCAGGTTGTGGCATCTTCTTTGGGCAGTGCCACCAGTGTGTAGCAGGTCCCAGGCTGGTTATAGGGCAGGCTCTGGGCAGGCACGTAACAGAGCACCTCATAGGCCTCAGTGGGCTCCATCTGCACTGTGACATTCTCCAAGGTCTGGTCATTGACTGTGTTTGTGCAGTCAAACTGAAACACCATGTAGTTGGTGAAGGTGTGTTTGGTGCAGCAGATGACATACCCCCGTCTCTGACTCAGTGAGGGCCACGGGCTCAGGTGAGGACTTGAAGAAGGGCCCAAGTCCCCGGAACTCTGCCACCGCCACCAACTGCTCCTGAAAGATCTCCTGCCTGGTAGCTGCCACTTTCTCAGGCTGTTTGACAGCTGTGATGGGAGTACTTTCTGTTCTCTGCTCTGCCGTGGGTGCCGTGGCCAGGGGCACAGACTTGAGGTCAAAAGGTTTTTCTGATGGTTCTAGAGTGTACTGCTGCAGAGCCCTCTCCAGACCAGGACGGACACAGTCAGACCATTTAGGATATGGCCTGCATTCAGGGCTTTCTGCTTCTGCTCCAGGACATTTAGGTAGAAGGTGGCTCGGTCCCTTACTTCATTGCCATCATCCATCACACACCTCTTCAGCAACACCAAGATACTGGGTAACATCTCTTCATTCTGGGCTCCAATCTTGGCCAGAGCACTCACAGCACCTGCCCAGACCTCCTCATGCTCCAAGACCACTCGGTTATAGATGAAGTGGATGTACTTTGAGGGATTGGTGGTCTTGGACCCCTCCTGGCCCAGGAGATGTAGAATACGGGTGACCAGCACTATGAACTCGCAGTCCTCGATGAACTCGCACAGATGTGACAGCCCTGTCTCCTTGCTCTCTGAGTTCTCCTCAATGATGCTGATGATGCAGTCCACGGTGGTGTGCTTGTACTCAAAACCACCCTCTTTCCACAGCATGGTGAACAGGAAGTTCATGAGGATGGCATGTTTGCGAGGATACTTCTGACACAGGGCACTGATAGCCTGGACAACCACCACCTTGAATTCATCCAAGATCTCTGACATGAAGGAGGAGAACTGCTTCATGAGGTGGTCGATGCTGCTGTCACTGCCCCTCTTAAGGAGGGTGGTGATGGCCAGCATGGCACGGCTGCGGTTTCAGTCTGTGACCAGGTTCTCCAGATCCAGATTACAAGCTGTCACAGCTGGCAGATGCTTCATGGCAACCGTACTGAGGGTGGGCACAGCAGCATAGTGGACAGCAGCCTTGGGTGAGCTGCAGAAAAACTGGAGCACTGACACAGCAAGGGGCAGCTCTTTGGCACTGCAGCCTGGCAGATTGACAGTGACCAAGGCGGCTTTGTACACCACCATCTTGTGCTTGTTTCTCAAGCAGCTGTCGATGAAGTCAAACAGTGGGCTGTCACGGCTGCCATCCTCCTCTTCCAGCTGCTTGCTGGCCACCCAGATCATCATGCAGTAGGCAAAGGGAGACTTAAGGCCGTGCCAGGTGACCTTGCTGATCATCTTATTGGTGGCCAGGTAGTCATTCTTACGCACATGGTACAGGAGCCCTAGGGCGTGGTACTGGACCATGATCTTATCACTGGATGCCGCCTCCTGAGCCTCATTCACCCAGTGCTTGACCACATCAAAGCTGCACTTCAGCAGGTGCAGGGAAGACATGAGGGCAGAGCTGGAGCCACTGGGCACCTTGTCCACAATGGCTTGTTTCATGTAGCACTCAGTAGCCTGCAGCATGGTGCTATCAGTGATCTGGCAGAGGGCTCGCACAGCGGGGCCCCGGTGGTTGTCCTCTTTCCCAGTCATGTATTTTGTTAGGCTGCTGGTGACAATGATGACATCCTCTGTGATGCAAGACATCTCCTTGATGGTCAAGTAGCACATCTGATGGAGTGTGGGATCATTGGACTGAAAGAGCTTGGTCATGGTAAAGAAGGCCTCAGTCGCTTCCGTGGTCCCCAGGTGCTCCCTCTGGTTTATAGGATAAAGAATCTTGGTGAGGATGTGGACACATTTCCAAGGGTTGATGGGAGTTTCGTTAAATACACCGGCCTCCTGGAGTACGGTACTCTTCTCAAGGTGCTCGAATGGGTTGGAGCCTCCACCCGACTCTTCGTCCTTCTTGTCGAATTTCTTCAACATAGTGGAGTCGGTGGGGTGCAATGCAGCAACGCAATGCTCAAGGGGCACGGCACAGAGTTCTTTTGTTTGTTTGTTTGTTTGTTGTTTGAGACAGAGTCTCTCTCTGCTGCCCAGGCTGAAGTGCAGTGGTGCAATATCAGCTCACTGCAACGTCTGCCTCCCAGGTTCGAGCGATTCTTGTCCCTCAGCCTTCCAAGTAGCTGGGATTTACAGGCATGCACCACCATGCCTGGCTGCCTGGCTAAGTTTTGCATTTTTAGTAGAGACAGGGTTTCGTCATGTTGGCCAGGCTGGTCTCCAACTCCCGGCCTCAAGTGATCGGCCCCCCTCGGCCTCCCAAAGTGCTGGGATTATAGGCATGAGCCACTGTGCCTGACCAAGAAAGAGATTTTCATTAGATACCAACAATAGCAGGCTGGCTTATTTTATGATGTCTAATATCCTTAATAAAATGTCAAAGGTTTTTGAAACATGGTAGATACAATTAAAATCCCCTGTGAACCTCTCCTGAATCTCATTCCCTTGTCTTCTACTATATGTATAACCATTTTTTAAAATGTATTTATACTTTTACTACATGTGTATGTATATACAAATAATATGTGAAATTTCACCTGTTAAGTAAAAAATGAAAATTAAAACATTTTAAGTACCAGATTTTGCATTTCTTTCTGTAATTTGTCCTATCTTGTCTTTTTCAGATTTATCCATGTGGATTCCTATAGCTCCTGTTTATTCACTGTAACTTCTGTAAAGAAGTCTATTGTAGGTGTTGTTTTATATACCTTGCCCATCTTTCTATTGAGTCGTATTTTTCATATTGAATTTGTTAAGGAAAAATAATTCAATGACACTTGTTAACGCACAGTAAGGAAGACTTTATTCAGGACCATCTGGATGAGCATAGGGACCACTCGATGGGGTCTTGGAGTGGGTGAGAGAGAGAGATTGGGCTCAACTCTGAATACTGCCTGGGCAAGCGGGAGTTTATAACCAAGGAGCAGGGTGGCAGTCAGTGGGTGGAAAATTACTAAAAGGAAACATTACAGGTAATGAGAATTCTGGCTAACCGCACCTAAGGGGACTCTTGCTAAAGACAGGCCAGGGTGACCCAACATGACCTGGGAGATGGTGCAGAGTGAGGAATCCGATCAGACATCCAGGTGATCAGAGCATAGAGGCCGGCGGCACTGGCTAAACTGACTTGACCGGGTCCTTTGCTAAAACTAGATTTACAAGGAAGCGCACAGATGAGCCCGGGACAAGGTTCAGGAGCCTGACTAAAGTTTGGTCAAGCAGAGAGTCTTTATCAAATTATAGGAGTTCTTTCTACTTTTCAACACTAATTCCTTCAGTCCACCAAAGTACTCTCTTCTAATCAACACCAACTTCCCAGATGAACCCAGTGGCATTTTAGGGTCTTTGCCTCCTCACCTCCCCTCTGACTTTGTTGACATCGTGTGTGTAGGATGCGGTGTGGACTTCCCTTCCCCTGACACTCCTGCCTTCACTCACTTTGGAGACCTGCCCAGTTCTGATCCCCATCCCTTGTATGGCATCTTCACGTCAATTCTTCCCTGTTCCCCTTTCTGAGGTTCTCCTGAGGATTTTGTGGTGCACCCTCTGCCCTTTTCACTCTGTGGTCGCTCCCTTGCAGAACTCAGCGTTTATGGCTGCTTCAGTCCTCAGTTCTCTGCGGGCAGCTCCCAGTGTTTGTCCTGTGGCCTCTTCTAGGCTCTACTCCCGTCCTTCCCACCTCCCTAGGGGATGACGTCACTTGATAGTCCACCCAATGTAGAGAGAACTGTCTCACCATTAATATATTGTCCCCTCCCCTTTCTCATTTCCCATAGCTCCTCTCCTCCCAGTGTTTTAGGCACAAAAGACTTTCCAGCAAGGAAGGACTAGTTTGAGAAAGTTTAAACGGCACATGTCAGTTTAACAGAAAACAGAAATTTGCGGGAAAATCTACCTTGTGATCATGGCGTTCCTGGATAATCAAGGAGCTGGATTCAGGAAGAATGGTACCTACTGGAACAGGATTTTAGTGTCCAGAATGTGCCTTGTTTTTTAAATTTTTTAATTTTAAAATATTTAATTGTCAAATGAAGATTGCATATATCCAAAGTGTACAATGTGATGATCAATATACATTGTATCATGATTACCAGAATCCAATTAATGAACACACCCCTCACTGCCCTTGCTGTACCTGAGATCCAGAGCTGGTTCCTTTTGTGACTCAGTTTGCACCCTGTGACCGACATCTCCCCGTTGCATCTCCTCTCCGTTTTTACTTATTTCTTTGAATTGGCTTTGCTTGCATTCTCTTTTCTCTCTATTTTCTAATGACTTTTTTAACATTTAATCCGCGGAAGTATCTTTATTGTTTCTGTTTGTACCTGATTGCTGTGGGTTGAATTGTGTCCTCCCAAAAAGTTACATGATGTTGCAGTCCTGATCCCCTTACCTGTGAATCAGATCTTACTTGGAAATCAGGTCTTTGAGACGTAATCTAGTTAAGATGAGGTCTTGCTGAATTAGGGTGGGCTCTAATCCAATGGCTAGTGTCCATGTAAGATGAGGGGAACTTGGACAGAGACGCACAGAGATGAGAACACCCTATGAAGACATGCAGAAAGAAGGCCAGGCAAGGATGGAAGCAGAGATCAAAGACCGGGGAGCAAGCCTGGGCACACCAAGGGTTGCTAGCAGCCCAAGAAGCTGGAAGGGAGGCATGGAGCAGCCTCTCCCTTGGAGCCTCCAGAAGAACCAACCCTGCTGATACCTCGATTTCAGACTTCTGGCTTCCAAACGGTGGGAGAAGAAATTTCTATTGTTTTAAGTCACCCAGTTTATGGCAGTTTGTTGCTGCAGCCCTAGAAAACCAACGCAAGTGGGAGTTTGTAGTCAAGGATGATCATTGAAATTTTTAAAGCAAAACAGTGACAGGCCGGGCATGGCGGCTCACGCCTGTAATCCCAGCACTTTGGGAGGCTGAGGCAGGCAGATTACCAAAGGTCAGGAGTTCGAGAACAGCCTGGACAACATGGTGAAACCCCATCTCTACTAAAAATACCAAAAAATTAGCCAGGAGTGGTGGCGGGCACCTGTAATCCCAGCTACTCAGGAGGCTGAGGCAGGAGAATAGCTTGAAACCAAGAGGCAGAGGTTGCAGTGAGCCGAGATCACACCACTGCACTCCAGCCTGGGTGACAGTAAGACTGTCTCAAAACAAACAAACAAACAAACAAACAAACCAACAAACCAACCAGAGATAAAAGTCCCTCGGTGATTTCACCATCACAGCTTCTTGTCACCCCCACTTAAGGAAACCTATTTAACAACTTGGATCACAGATTCCCGTCTCCTACCAGTGGTTGCTTAGCTTGTCGCCAACTGTTTAGTTTACTATGATAAATAATCCTGCTGTTAGCATCTATTATATGTGTGTGTATCTGTGTCAGGTTAAACTTGTATTTGTAATGTTCGATTTTTTTAACCAAAAACAAATGTGACAAAATGTTAACCTCTGCTACATCTATGTGACAGATGTGTGGGTGTCTTATTTTCTGTAGGTTTCTGTATGTTTGAAATGTTTTGTAATCAAAACTGTGCTCAGAAATCAATCAACCAGAATAGGAAACTGTCCCAGTTTCCATCATACTGTGATGTTAATTTTTTCTGATATCATCTATCGGGTGACAACTGCTCAAAAAACCCTGTTATGACTGTTTGTGTGTGTGTGTGTGTGTGTGTGTTTTTATATACATCTACCATAAAATGCACCACTTTAACCATTTTAATGGTATACCATGAAGTGGTTTTTGGTGTAGTCACAATATTGAACAACCATTGCCACTACCTAGTTCCACAGCATTTTCATTACCCCATAAAGAAGCCTCATACACACTAGAGAGTCACTACCTAGTCTCCCCTCCCCCAGACCCTGGCAACCACTAATCTGCTTTCTGTCGCTATGGATTTACCTATTCTGGGAATCTCATATATATGGAATCATATTATATGTGGCTTTTTGTGACCAGCTTAATTCTCTTAGCACATTTTTTAGCTTCATCCATGTTGTGACATGTATCAGCACTTCATTCCTTTTTATTGTTGAGTAATATTCCATTGTATGAACATGCCATGTTTTACTTATATCTATCCATCAGTTCGTAAGCATTTGGGTTTTTCCACCTTTTGGCTATCATGAATAACGTTGCTATGAAAATTCACATTCAAATTTTTGTTCAGGCTGGGCATGGTGGCTCATGTCTGTAATCTCAGTACTCTAGGAGGCTGAGGCAGGAGGATTGCTTGAGCCCAGGAGTTTGAGACCAGTCCTGGCAGTATAGCAAGATCTTGTATCTACAAAAAAAAAAAAATTAATTGGCCAGGCATGGTGGCATCTGTCTGTAGTCCCAAGTACTTGGGAGACTGAGATGGAAGGATAGCTTAAGACTAGGAGGTCCCACCTGTAATCCCAGCACTTTGGGAGGCCAAGGTGGGCAGATCACCTGAGGTCGGGAGTTGGAGACCAGCCTGACCAACATGGAGAAACCCCATCTCTACTAAAAATGCAAAATTAGCCGGGAGTGGTGGTGCATGCCTGTAAACCCAGGCTACTTGGGGGCTGAGGCAGGAGGATAGCTTGAACCCGGGAGGCGGAGGTTGTAGTGAGCTGAGATTGCGCCATTGCACTCCAGTCTGGGCAACAAGAACAAAACCCCATCTCAAAAAAAAAAAAAAAAGAAGAAGACTAGGAGTTCAAGGCTGCAGTGAACAGTGATCATGCCACTGTACTCCAGCTTGGTAGACAGAGCGAGATTCTATCCCAAAAAAAAAAAAAAAAAAATTAGTTTGGATACGTGTTTTCAATTCTGTTGGGTACATACCTACAAGTAGAATTGCTGGGACATATAACTATGCTTAACTTACTGGGGAAATGCCAAACCGATTTCCACAGTGGCTGCACCATTTTACATTCTCACCAGCAATGCATTTCTGGTTCCAATTTCTCAACAACCTTGCCAACACTTGTTATTTCGCACTGTTTTAAAAAAATTATTATAGCCATCCTCGTGGGTGTGAAATGGTTCCTCATTGTGGTTTTGATTTGCATTTTCTCTAATGACTAATGATGTTGGGCATCTTTTCATGTGTTTCTTGGCCATTTGTATGCCTTGGAGAGATGTCTACTCAAGTATTATGACTCTTTCTTTCTTTCTTTTTTCTTTTTTTTTTTTTGACGGAGTCTCACTCTGTTGCCCAGGCTGGAATGCAGTGGTGCAATCTCGGCTCACTGCAAACCCCGCCTCTCGGATTCAAGTAATTCTCCTGCCTCAGCCTCCTGAGTAGCTGGGACTACAGGAGCGTGCCATCATGCCTGGCTAATTTTTGTATTTTTTAGTAGAGACGGGGTTTCACCATGTTGGCCAGGATGGTCTCAAACTCCTAACCTCAGGTGATCCACTCGCCTTGGCCTCCCAAAATGCTGGCATTACAGGCGTGAGCCACCGCGCCCAGCCATGACTGTTTCTTTATGCAACATATTGTACTCTTTATCCTAAAAATCTTTAAGTTTTAGCTAAAGACATGGCAACTTTTTTTTTCACTTTTTTTTTCTTTAAGACAGAGTCTCACTATGTTACCAACACTGGTCTTTAATCCCTGGCCTCAAACGATCCTCCTGCCTTGGCCTCCCAAGTAGCTGGGATTACAGGCATGATCCCCTGTGCCTGGGAATGAAATTGGTACTCTAGAAAGAATAGTTTTATAGCAGTGTGCAATGCACAAATGAATCAGGAATGCAACTGAAAGGCAAGATGCTCATTAAGGTTTCAAACAAAAACTGCAGAACTCCCAGCATATAATGGTTCCATCCTAACTTCTACACTAATAGATGACTGAACTCTAGCATGGCTTCTAGAAGCATAAGGCCCTGTCTCTAGGATGACCCTAACCCCACTAATCAAAGCTTAGAGTGATGAGGGTTTGTTCTCTGCTCTAATTCTGTACCTTTTCCTACTCTGTTATTCTACCTAGTCTGTATTTCCTTATAACACTGTCCCTCTGCTCATTACCTTTTTGGCCATTTTAATCATCTAATCTTCCTGTGTGGGTTCCCTGCAGTCTTGAGATCAGTTCTCTACAACCAGTCACTTTGGTGAATCATCCCAACATAGTCAAATCTGAAACTGTCACATCTCCTTGCAGTGGCACAATCTCCGCCTTCCGTTTTCAAGCAATTCTCCTGCCTCAGCCTCCTGAGTAGCTGAGACTACAGGCACCTGCCACCACATCTGGCTAATTTTTGTATTTTTAATAGAGATGGGGTTTCACCATGTTGGCCAGGTTGGTCTCAAACTCCTGACCACAGGCAGTTCGCCCACCTCAGCCTCCCAAAGTGCTGGGATTACAGGCGTGAGCCCGGCCCATACAGTGGAATCTTAGCCTACTGAAGAAAGTGCTACAAGGATGAAACTTGAGGACATTATGCTGAGTTCAATAAACCAGTTGCAAAAGGATAAATATTGTGTAATTCCACTTAGACAAGGTAGATAGAGGAATGAAATTCATAAAAACAAAAAATAAAATGTTGTTTACCAGGGGCTGGCAGGAGAGAGGAATGGGGAGTTATTATTTGAGGGGTAGTTTCAGTTGGAGAAGATGAAAACATTCTGAAGGTGGAGGATGGTGTTGGTTGCCCAACAATGTGAATGCACTTAATGCCACTGAACTGTGCGTTTACAAATGGTTAAAATGATCAATTTTATGACATGTATATTTTGTAACCATTTTAAAAAGTTTTCCCTGAAACAAACAAAAACTGCGGAACTCCCAGCATATAATGGCTCCATCCTAACTTCTGCACTAATAGACGACTGAACTCTAGCATGGCTTCTAGAAGCATAAGGCCCTGTCTCTAGGATGACCCTAACCCCAGCTAAAGGCCTGCCTATGGCCGGGCATGGTGGCTCACACCTCTAATTCCAACACTTTGTGAGGCCGAGATGGGAGGAGCCATTGAGCCCAGGAGTTCAAGACCAGCCTGGGCAACCTAGGGAGAGCCTATCTCTACCAAAAAATATTTAATTAGACGGATGTGGTGATGCACACCTTTAGTCTCAGCTACTTGGGAGACTGAGGAGGGAGGATCACTTGAGCCCAGGAGGTCAAGGTTTCAGTGAGCTATGATCATGCCACTGCACTTCAGGCTGGGTAACAGAGTGAGACCTTGTCTCAAACAAAATTTTTTTTAATTAAAAGAAAGGCCTTCCTGAGAAAGCTCAAGGCTGCCAGGAGAATTGACTGTTTGATCCAGCCAGTACCAAGAAATAGGCAAATAGAGCTCTGCACCACCACCCCTCAACTGCCTGTAGAGCCGTCACTCTAGAAAGCTTGCAATTATAAAGCCTTTCTCTGCTCTTTGGGATGTAAAACTACCACCCAAAACTGTTTCCTCCAGGACCTGAGAGTCTTCTCTTTAAAATGCGAGGCTTCAGGGGGATAATTCTGTCTCTCGTAGTCTCTAGCGGGGGCTGAGGGCCTAATTGTGGGCACCTCGCTTCAACCTGCACCATTGCCCCGGTCACGAAGACATGAGAAGTGTGTGTGTCCTTCAGATAGACAGCAGCCAACAAACCCAGGTGGCCTGACATGGCCGAACCCCATTCACACCTTTAGTGCCTTTCCCTGAGCACACCCCACGATTAAAAGTTTCCAGCCTTTTGTTTTGGAGAAGTTGAGTTCAGTCCACACTGGTGTCTATTCCTTGCTGCCATAGTATTGCTGAATAAAACCTGTCCTCACCACTTTGACCAGTGTCGGTCAGCATCGTTTATCTTGGATAGCGTCATAATAAAACCTAACCTCTCCTGACTGATAGTTAGCTGTCATTCTTACTGTTTTTATTATCATCTCTGAAGGATAATATTATTATTAATATTATTTCTGGAGGAGCCTGAGCTCTTTCTCTTTCCCCCTCTCCCAGCTTCCCTTCTCCACTACATCTCCGTATTGCATCAATTTCAGGAATACAGCTCCCAATAAATGAAAACAGTAGAACAATCTCAGTAATCATTTTCAGAATTTCTAGAGTCCTCACTGTAACTGTTTTTTAGTTTCAGAGTTACTTGTTTCCCCCAAATAAATCAAATCAGAGAAAGCACATCTCTAGAATTAATTTTTTTAAGACAGGGTCTCTCATTGTCGCCCCAGCTGGAGCGCAGTGGCGCAATCACGGCTCACTGCAACCTTGAACTCCTGGGCTCAAGCACCCAGGCTTCTGAGTAGCTGGGACTACAGGTGCATGCCATCACGTCAAGCTAATTTTATTTAATAGTACAGAGGAGGTGTCACTATGTTGCTCAGGCTGGTCTCAAACTCCTGGGGTCACGTTATCCTCCCACTTTGGCCTCCCAGACTGCTAGGATTACAGGTGTGAATTACCGCGCCTGGCCTACAGTGAATCATTAGAATCCACCTCTACTGTGATGCGTCAACATAAGTTAGCAAGAACCAGTGACTTATGAGGATATGAATTCCAAACTTCAACATTTCCAAAGTCCCGCTTCTGATGGCATTTGAAGGTGACCCCTTAGAGAAAACGTATAGCGTTCTCATTATACTGCTTTTTGCCCAACAATTGGTTAGATATCTCAAGCAACTGACAGTGTACTGCCATGCGTTCTGCCTTAAAATAATGACGGTGCATTTACCAAACCACTCTTCCCTCTTTTATCCTCCAAAAAAATTGCTGTTCGCTCCAGGGCAGCCACAGCTGAAGGGGATGCTAGCTAATCCTCTTATCCTACCACTAGATGGCAGGACAGTCAAGTCTGGCAAATCTCTCTGCCCTGCCTGAACTTCGATATCCACATCTTCAGTGAAGTAAAGAGTCTTCCTAACTGAAATGTACTTCCTGGTTAAACATTAGTTTGGACTCAGAGTTTGGACTCAGAGAGCAGACAGGCTCAGATTCAGGTTGAGCCTCCTCCAAGGCAGACAGGTGTTCTCCTGAGGTGCGATAACGGTTGCACTCATGTGGAGTGAGACAGGGCAAAGCGGAGAGGGATCCAGGGAAGGGAAAGAATTGGTGCTAATCAGATGTCCTGGAGCTTAACTTGCCTGCGGTCTCATGGGTTACCATGGCAAAGTGAAGCCTGGAAGCATCAAATCCCTATATCCACATAACCCCTCCACCCCATCCCTCTGCTTCCTGAAGACCCCTGAACAGCAGAGGCCAGTCCCAACAAGGAGGCCAGCACCGGGCTCCCCATCCTCTCTGCTCCAACCCTGTGGGTGTTTGACACACCAGAAAGCAAGACTTTGGCCAGCCAGGACCCTCTGTCAGCCCCCAGCCAGGAGACAGCCTCTGGGTTCTGAGATGGGGAAAGATGCAGGCATGATGTATGCACCAGCCTTGGGACTCCTAGCAGTACTTCCTTTCTGACACACTAATTTTTCAAAACATCTTCTCATCCCTTGACTCAATGCTGTCACTAAGGCCAAGCGCCACGAGATGACTATGCCAGAATCTCCCCAGCTAGTCGGAGCAGCACTGAGATCAGCAGATCCCAGGATCCTACCCTCCAACCTGTTGTTTTCCCAGCACACTGGATTGTAGGGAAGAGACTCTTGTGGCTTGCCACAGGGCCCTGCCCCAGTCTCCCTATCAACGTGCGCGGTGGTGAGATGCGGTGACGGCTTCTACATTATGACCCGGGCTAGGATCAGATAGGTCTGATCTGATGACCCTCTTGGACACTTACTAGCTATGTGACCTTGGGCATGTAGTTTAACCTACCTGTGCTTTGATACCTCATCTCTAAAATGTGAATTCTTATTGTATGTATGTTTCAAGGCTGTTATAAGGATAAAATGAGATTGTGTGTGTTAAGGGCTTCCCATAGTACCTGAGGTACAGTGCTCTGTAAATGGCAGAATCGAAAGCCAGATAGAAAATTTAATAGATAGCCACAAAAACAAACAACCCAACTTAAAAATGAGGAAAGACCTGGCTGGGCGCAGTGGCTCATGCCTAGAATCCCAGCACTTTGGGAGGCCGAGGCGGGCAGATCACGAGGTCAGGAGATCAAGACCATCCTGGCCAACATGGTGAAACCCAGTCTCCACTAAAATACAAAAAAATTAGCCAGGCATGGTGGCACGTGCTTGTAGTCCCAGCTACTCAGGAGACTGAGGCAGAGGAATCGCTTGAACCCAGGAGGTGGGGCTTCCAGTGAGCTGAGATCACACCACTGCACTCCAGCCTGAGCAACAAGAGTGAAATTTCATCTCAAAAAAGAAAAAAAAAAAAGAGGAAAGACCTTTAACAGACATTTCTCCAAAGATACTCAACATCACTAATCAGCAGGGAAATGCAAATCAAGATGACAATGAGAAATCACCTCATACCTGTTAGGATAGCCATTATCAAAAAACAAAACAAAAATCATAAAACGAGTGTTAATGAGGATGTGGAGAAATCGAAGCCCTTGTGCACCATTGGTAAGACTGCAATATGGCCCAGCCACTATAAAAACAGTATGGACTGGGCACGGTGGCTCAGTCTGTAATCCCAGCACTTTGGGAGGCTGAAGTGGGAGGATTGCTTGAGCCCAGGAGTTCAGGACCAGCTTGGACTGAATCTTTACAAAAAATATCTTTACAAAAAATAAAAAATTAGCCAGTTGTAGTGGCACACACCTGTAGTCCCAGCTACTTGGGGATCTGAGGTAGGAGGATGGCTTGAGCCTGGGAATTTAAGGCTATATTGAGCTATGATCAAGTCATTGGACAACAGAGTGAGACCTTGTCTCATAAATAAATAAGCGGAGGTTCTTCAAAAAATTAAAAATAGAATTACCAAATGATCTAGCATTCCCACTTCTGAGTATATACCCAAAAAAATAGAAAGCAAAGCCTTAATGAAACATTTGTATATCCACGTTCATAATAGAATCATTCACAGTAGACAAAAGCCAGAAGCAACCCACGTGTCCATTAATAGATGAATGGGCAAAGAAAGTGTGGTTCATGCATTCAAAGGAATATAATTCAGCCTTAAAAAGGAAATAAATTCTGACACATACTATAGCATGGATGGACGTTGAAGACATTATGTTGTCAAATAAGCCAGTCATACAAGGACAAATACTGCATGATTCCATTTATATGAGGTATCTAAAGCAAAACAAACAAACAAAACTCATAGAAGTTGAAAGCTGAATGGCGGTTACCAGGCCTTGGGGGGGATTGATGGGGAGCTGCTGCTCAATGCATGTGGAGTTTCAGTCACACAATATAAGAAAGTTTTAAAGTTAACAAGCCTGTACTCTACACTTACAAATTTGTTAAGAGGGTAGATTTTATCTTACATGTTTTTCACCACAATAAAAAAAAAAGACTGAGGCCAGGAGCGGTGGCTCATGCCTGTAATTCTAGCACTTTGGGAGGCCAAAGTGGGCAGATCACCTGAGGTCAGGAGTTCAAGACCAGCCTGACCAACATGGAGAAACCCCATCTCTACTAAAAATACAAAATTAGCCAAGTGTGGTGGCTCATGCCTGTAATCCCAGCTACTTGGGAGGCTGAGGCAGGAGAATCGCTTGAACCCGGGAGGCGGAGGTTGTGGTGAGCCGAGATCACGCCATTGTACTCTAGCCTGGGTGACAGAGCAAGACTCCGTCTCCAAAAAAAAAAAAAACCGAGAGAGCTGTCCCCTTGCAAGTCTTAAGGAAGCCACACTCTTCCCATCTAAGCCCAACTTCCCTCCCTTGCCATCTGTGGCAACTGCAGCTTCCATTAGCATCCCTGATAACCAAGAAACTGTTAATTTTTCTTCCTGCCCTCTTCCCCAAAGGAGAGCCAGCCTAGACTGGCCATTCTTACAGGATTCAAGAATGGAGGAAAGGGCTTTTTCCTTCTTTCAAGTTGTCTCTAGTTCATGGTTTATTTTTTCAGGAAGTGTTTGTTGAGTGTCTACTATATGCCAAGTACTGCGGTAGACTTTGGAAACACAATATTGGATAGGACCAGCAGGACCCTGCTCTCAGGGAATTTACTTTGTAATAAACAACGAAGGTGGCCGGGCGTGGTGGCTGACACCTGTAATCCTAGCACTTTGGGAGGCGAGCGGATTGCCTGAGCTCAGGAGTTTGAGACCAGCCTGGGCAACAAGATGAAACCCCGTCTCTACTAAAATACAAAAAAAAAAAAAAAATAGCCAGGCATAGAGGCATATGCCTGTAGTCTCAGCTACTCGGGAGGCTGAGGCAGGAGAACTGCTTGAATCCGGGAGGCAGAGGTTGCAGTGAGCCGAGACTGAGCCACTGCACTCCAGCCTGGGCAACAGAGTGAGACTGCCTCCAAAAATAAAGTAAAATAAAATAAAATAAACAAGTTAACTTTGGGAGGTGTCGAGTGCTATGATGCGACTAAGGCATGTCCTAAAGTTCTCTCTGAAGAGGGGATGACTGCCTTGAGACTTAAAGTGAGAAGAATCAAGCCAGCAAAGATAAGGTCCTGACAGAAAAGGGCATGCCGTGTCTAAAGAACAGAGAGAAGGCCAGTGTGGCCCCAGCACAGTGGAGCGGGAGGGGAACTGGAGATGCAGCCAGCACCGGACTGTGCAGGGCTTCATAAACGGAAGTAGAAGCAAAAGCAAAATGTAAATTAATATCGCAATAGATTGTCCTGAGAGATATTGTCAGCTACTAACATGCAAGTCACTTGCTAAAGGATAGTACCCAAGGATGTCCTTGGGTTCTCATCCAGGATCTGTAATTGCTGCCTGTGTGACTCTAAGCCAGGGGTTCTCAAACTCAGGTATGCATTTGAGTCACCTGGAGATCTTGTACAATGGGCTCCTGGGCCCCACCCCAGAGTTTCTAACCTGGAAAGGGCCCAGAGTTTGCGTGTCTACCAAGTTCACAGGTGGTGGTGACACGCTGGTCCTTGGACCACATGTTGGGAACCATGCTGTAATGATCCTCTCCAGCAAGTCAGTGATTCTCTCTGAGCCTTTTTCTTCTGTGAAAGTGCCCTTCTGACCTGATTGATGTAATCATTAGATGAGATAAAGTACAAAGCATAAAGCCCTTTTTAAAGAACAAAAAAGACAGACACACAGAATGATCACCTTAACGGTGCTCACTAAGCCCCCTTCCTGTGTGCTTCCTTCACAGCTGGTACAGAATTTCACATATGACACTAGCAGCTGACTGCTTGGGAGCAATGCCTGTTTTATTCCATTCACTCTATGTCTGTCTAATTCTCTAAACACACAGGAGAACCTCCGGTGCTGGAGAATAGAGAGCTGCCCGCCCTGCCTGGGAGAAACCTTCAGATGCGCCCCCGTTGTTCCCCCGCCGACAGAGGCTTGATGCCGCTTCAAGTGCCCGCAGTTATTTTTGTCAGCCATCCTCTCCTCCCACTCCTCCCAAAGAAAGCACTCGGTGAGTCATCGGGAGACCCGGAGACATCTGACGGTTGCTCAGCTGGTATCCGGCCATTGAGGGGAAGGAGGAGTGTGTTGGTGTCCCCTTGGACTCTCCTTGAAGAAACTGCATAGATTCACAGACTCCTGGAAAATCAGAATCCAGAATGTGTGCATGATACACATTTGGTGTGTGTGTTTATTTGTATTCACTCGCGGATTCAACAAATATTTGTTGAATACCTGCCATCTATCAGACTTGTTTTAGGCTCTGAGGACACAGCATGTACAAAACAACAAAGCGCCTGTCATGGGGTTTATGTGCGTAATAGTCACTCGTGGAGCGTGTTCCGAAAGTCGTGAGATGTGTAGTCTGGCAGGGAAGAGAGTCAGCCATCAAACGGATGCGGCGAGTGTTATGGCACTGAGATGGAGAGATATATTGGGTGGCATATGGAGGAGCACAGGGGAGAAGGAGGCTCCCAAATGGGCAGCCTAATAAGTGGACATTAAATGGTGAGCGGCGTCTTCCAGGTTCACTCCAGGGAGACTGTTCTCCATTGAGTTGACCCCAAAAATGCATACATTGAAGTATCCTAACATATGACCCCTTTCTCCTTTCCAATTTCTTTCTATGCTGGCCCCAACCCTAGGTCTTGGAGGTACGTAGCTTGTTGTCCGGTTTCAGTTTCACAGCTGGAGAGAAACTTTGCCCCAGGAAGTAACTTGGAGTCTCACCCATACTGGGTTGAGATGAGATTTAGATGAGATTTTGAACTTAAAAGTTGGTGCTGCAAAGAGTTAAGATTTGGATACTGTTGGGATGGGGTGAGTGTATTTTGCATGTGAGAATGACATTCATTTTTAGCCAGAGGGAGAAGCATTATGGGCTGACTTATGGTCCCCCCAAAATTATTCATTGAAGTCTAATACCCACAACCTCAGAATAGGACCGTATTTGGAGATAGGTCTTTAAAGAAGTAACTAAGTCAAAATGAGGTCATTAGAGTGGGCCCCAGTCCAGTAGGACTGGTGTCCTTATAAGATACGATTAGGACACAGACACCCACAGAGACACCCAGAAAGGGATGACCATGAGAAGATGCAGGGAGAAGATGCCATCTACAAGCAAGGAGAGAGGCCTCTGAAGGAACCAACCCTGCCAACACCTTGATCTTGAACTTCTAGCCTCTGGAATTGGGAAGAAACAACTTTCTGTTGTTTAAACCACCCGGGCTGTGGTACTTTGTTATGACAGTTCTAGCAAACGAATACAGAGGTGTTTGTGAAAAGGAAGCAGCACAGTGTGGTAGGGTAGAGTAGTGCACGGTGGGCACATTCAAACAGTTCTGCAGACTTGGAGTAAAGGGTGCAAGGGATGGAGGGCAGGCTGGAGAGACGGGCAGCAGCCCGGCATGAAGGGCCTCTGGTGACAAGGATTTGGAACTTAATCCAGCATTCAAGGTATTGAGGTATTGAAAGAATGAAGTCAGGCTGGGCACAGCAGCTCATACCTGTAATCCCAGCACTTTGAGAAGCTGAGGCAGGCAGATCACAAGGTCAAGAGTTCGAGACCAGCCTGGCCAACATGGCGAAACCCTGTCTCTACTAAAAATATGAAAATTAGCCTGGGGTGGTGGCAGACACCTGTAATCCCAGCCATCGGGAGACTGAGGGAGGCGAATCACTTGAACTCGGGAGGCAGAGGTGGCAGTGAGCCGAGAGTATGCCATTGCATTCCAGCCTGGGCAACAAAAGCAAGACTCTATCTCAAATAATAAATAAATAAAGGATGAAGTCAGATACAATGCTGTATTGCAGATATAATACAATGCTGTATTACAGAGAGATCATTTAAAGGAGGCAAGGAGGAGCTAAAAGGAGAGAAGAACTGGAGGCAAGAAGATAGGGGTCATACTGACAGACATTAAACATGGGTCAGACACGGTGGCTCATGCCCGTAATCCCAACACTAATGGGAGGCCGAGGTGGGTGGATCATGAGGTCAGGAGTTCAAGACCAGCCTGGCCAACATGATGAAACCCTGTCTCTACTAAAAATACAAAAATTAGCCAGGCATGGTGGCACGCGCCTGTAATCCCAGCTACTCGGGAGGCTGGGGCAGGAGAATCACTTGAACCCAGGATGCGGAAGTTGTAGTGAGCCAAGATCACGCCACTGCATTCCAGCCTGGGTGACAGAGCAAGACTTTGTCTTGGGAAAAAAAAAAAAAAAACAACATGATTCTGACTGGGACTAAGGCAAGAGTAGCCAGGATGGAGAGGTAGGGTCCCACAGAGATGCTGGGAATGTGGAATCCACAAGAGTTGGCTGCAAGTTGGATGAGGAGCAGGGAAATGCTGAGGAAATGAGAAGCGAGAGGAGCAAGGGTGTGGGGAGGAAGCAACCTCCACTCTGCACGTGTTGAGTTTGAGGTGTGATTGCTAAAGCACAGGGGTGTGCTCTGACTCCACACGCGCAATTGAGAACCAGCCCCTGCGGAAGGAAACTGAACCAAAGGCCTTGGAGGAGACCACCTGGGACAAGAAGCTGGACAAGGGCAGATCAGTGGGCCAATGTGCCATGTGGTATACTGAAGGAAGGCGGGGAATCTCTGAGGAGGATGGAGAGGTGATGTCAAAGAGGAAGAAGGCAAACTAGGAAGGAACAGGGTCTTGAGCCCTCCTGCATTGAGAAACAAGAGGGTGGAGGAAACCCCAGACAGGAAAGAGCAGCCGCAATGGCAAATGCGGCAGACAGGTCAACATGAGGACTTGGAACTTGCCCAAGAGAGTGGCTCAAGAGAGTGAACTGAGCCCCTGCCAATAAATAAATATTTGTAGAATGAATGGAAAACCCCTGGAAGGTGAGACTATGAGCACTATCTCCAAAGAGCGATCACTGCTGTATCATGTTATGCCTTTCCAATATTGTACCAGGAATCTCCTCTTCCAAGTTGTCACTGAAATGACTAAAAGAGTATGAAAGTAGAGGACGATTACACTAGACATAAGAAGAAAACAGCTGCTCAGGCCTCAGAGACCTCAAGGAACTTCTGCAAGGCATGGCGGAAGTAAGAGTAGATTCCAAGAAGTGCCTGCAGACCTTTAAGTCACCATGTGCAGAGAAAAGTGGAAAACCTCAGCAAAACCCCAGCAGCATCCCGAGCATTGGCAAAAGGCATATTCTGTTGCACACATCACAAGTAGGGGTACGCCAACCACTGTGCCAGGTGTGGAAACACTGCAAGAACCAAGACAGATGGAACCTGGCCCTCAGGGAGCTTAATTCTGGTAGGAGAGGTGGACAGTAAACAAGTAAACACATCAAGCAAGGAATCACAGAGTATGATAAGTATGATGAATGAAATAAACTAGTATGGGCCGGGCACAGTGGCTCACGCCTGTAATCCCAACACTTTGGGAGGCTGAGGCAGGTGGATGACCTGAGGTCAGGAGTTCAAGACCAGCCTGGCCAACATGGTGAAACCCCATCTCTACTAAAAATATACAAAAATTAACCGGACATGGTGGCACACACCTGTAATCCCAGCTACTCAGGAGGCTGAGGGAGCAGGACCCCTTGAACCCATGAGGCGGGGGTTGCAATGAGCTGAGATTGTGCCACCGCACTCCAGCCTGGGTGACAGAGTGAGACTCTGTCTCAAAAACATAAAAGAAATAAACTAGCAGTAGCCAATAGAAGCTGGACAGGGACTAGTTAAGATGTATGGCAGTCAGTTTATCTTCTGAAATTTTCCAGCTTGAGTTAAATGACAGATCTCATGTATCATCGTGTTGTAGAATCTGTCACATTTTGCAGTTAGAATTTTCTCCTGTCACGTTTTGGACAGCCACCACTGCCACTGTAGGAGTGGTGGGGGAGGGGTTGTTGGGAAAAAATTCTGTGATTTGCTCCCTGAGGCTACACTTTGAGTCCCTGGGTCAAAGTAGCAGGGATGGGAGGCAAAGATGAGCCAGCAGAAGTGGAAGGGGACAGTGACCATATCCCAATGTCACAGAGTACGCACAAGAAACAATGTACAGCCGTTGTTTATGCCCATTCCTTATTTCTCCTGATAACACAGCCTGCTCCAGCCACAGCAGGGAAGCTCAACCCGAGTCCCTCCTAGGATTTTCAAATGGGAGACAGGGAGGACGCTTCCTCTTTGACCCAGCAGCTGTGAGGATACAAGCTCAGAGATGACGATGCTTTTTCCCTGCTGTGTGAAGAGGCTTAACTGCAGAAAGAGAGAATGAAGCCAACACACCCAAAGCAGTAGGGATAAGAGGTGGAGAAAATGCGCCCTGCTGGTCAGGCTGTCCCTGTGGCCAGCTGCACCCCATCACTTCCTATGCTTTGGTTCTCTGAGCCTCTTCCTTTTCTGCCTAAACTGCTTTCAGGTGAGTTTCTGCAATTTGCAACTATATTAGGGTTCTCCAGAGGAAAAGAACCAACAGGGTACGTGTGTGTGTGTGTGTGTGTGTGTGTGTGTGTGTGTAGAGAAAGAAAGAGCCAGAGACAGAGAGAGATTTATTATAAGGAATTCGCCTGCGCAATTATGGAGGCTGAAACTTCCCCAGATCTGCAGTCAGCAAGTTGAAGACCCAGGAGTGTACATTCCAGTCTGAAAGCCACAGGCTGAAAACCCAAGAAGAGCAGATGTTTCTGTTTGAGACCAAAGACAGAGAAAGACCAATGTCCTGGTCTCCACAGTCAGGCAGGAAGGGTTTTCCTATTACTCAGCCTTTATATACTACCCAGGCCTTCAACTGACAGGATGCAGCCCACCCACATCAGAGAGAACAATTGGCCTCACTCAGTCTACAGATTCAAATTCTAACCTCATCCAGAAACACCTTCACAGACACAGCAGAATAATGTTTGACCAGATATCTGGGCCTTTAGTGGCCCAGTTGAGCTGACACATAAAATGGACCATCAGTGTAGCCTAAGTGTCTAATCGTGATGACGTAGCTGAAATCACACAGAGTGGGGATCACATCACCACCTACTCCTGCAGTCAAGGCTGTACTAAACAAAGCAAGAGCCCCTCGATGGCAGGCTTGAGCTTGCACTGCTCCTACCAGTTAGCAGAGGGGACCCAAGCTAATCTCAGGGGCAAAGATCCCTGCCATGTTTGCCTCATTCAGAGCTCTCTCTGCTTCCTGAGGCTCCTAGCATCAAAATAGGCTTTTGGGGATTGGCTGTTTACTGGCTAGGGTGAGCTAAGCTGCTGTGACAAGTAGACCTAAAGATGTATATTGGCTCAAACACGGGAGTTTACTTCTCACTCACATAAGAGACTGCAGTATGTGTTTTCAGCTGGTGGGCAGCTCTCTGCCATAAGGTGATGCAGGGATCCAGGCTCCCATCATGGCTCTCCCATAAAGCCTAGTTGTCATCTACATCTTGCCAGCAGAAGGGGAAAGGGAATTTTCAGAGGCCTCGGCCAGAGTGTCACACATCACTTTAGGTCTTGTTCCATTGGTGGGAACTAGTGAAATGGCCATACTAAGCTGCAAAGAAGGCTGGAAAATGTAATCTGGTCTTGCATCTTGTTGTAACTTCCATCACTACAAAAGGAGAACATGACTGGGGTGGGCAGAAAAGTCTGCTTTCTGAGAGAACTAAATGGCCGGCACTGGGGCATTTGGATTCTAGTTCTAGACCAGGATTTCTTAATCTTCACACCACTGGCATTTTAGACTGGAAAATTCTTTGTTGCAGAAAGGAGGCTGTCCGGGCATTGTAGGATGTTTAGCAACATCCCTGGCCTCTACTCACCTGATGCCAGTAGCTCCCTCAACCCCAGTCATGACAATGGAAAATGTCTCCAAACATTGCCACATGTCCTTTAGACACAAAATCACCCTCCAGTGTTCTAGACAACAAGAGGGATGGTCAGAATCTTCTGTCAACCGGAGACGAAATGTAATGAAGTGGCATGCTCACACTTTCTCTCTGTCACTTGGAAAGTGTGGCTACTAGTTTTTGCTCACAATATTGACAGAATAGCTGAGATGCTGACTTGAAGTTTCAGGGAGAACTGAGTGATAATGACTTCGAGCCCTCAGGCTCTTTAGTGAGAGAGTAACGCCATGAGAATAATGCCCAGGGATTCTGCAAATGCTCATCACAGCCAGAGCAGCACGAAAGGAAATGCCCTGTTAAGCTTTTTCACTTCATGCCACACAAAAGTCAGAATAGGTCAGGTGCAGTGGCTTATACCAGTAATCCCAACACTTTGGGAAGCCAAGACAGGAGGATGGCTTGAGCGCAGGAGTTCGAGACCAGTCTGGGCAACGTGGTGAGACCCTGTCTCTACAAAAAAATTTAAAAATTAGCTGGGTATTCGCCAGGCGTGGTGGCTCACACCTGTAATCCCATCATTTTGGGAGGCCGAGGCAGGTGGATCACCTGAGGTCAGGAGTTCGAGACCAGCCTGGCCAACATGGTGAAACCTCGTCTCTACTAAAAATACAAAGATTAGCTGGGCGTGGTGGCGTGCGCCTGTAGTCCCAGCTACTCAAGAGGCTGAGGCAGGAGAATTGCTTGAACCCAGGAGGCAAAAGTTGCAGTGGGCTGAGATCACACCACTGAACTCCAGCCTGGGCAACAGAGCGAGACTCTGTCTCAAAAAAAATAAAAATAAAAATAAATTTTAAAAAAGTACCTGGATGTGGTGGCATGTCCCTGTGGTCTCAGCTACTCAGGAGGCTGAGGAGGGAGAATCACTTGAGCCCAGGAATTCGAGGCTGCAGTGAGCCGTGATCGCGCCATTGCACTCCAGCCCCAGCCTGGGTGACAGAGCAAGACTTTGTCTCAAAAAAAAAAAAAAAAAAGGCAAACTCATACTGGCTTTTCTGCAATGAACAGACTTTCTGAGTTATTTGTGTGCATTCCCCGAAATGTCTGTGAGAGACAAGATTTTTTGATACTTGCCTAACACAAGACGATGTTTGTAAACACTTGTAAAGTTCTTGTTCTTTCTGAACGTGGTGAGCTAGAGAGTAGACAGACCCCTAGGAAAGATATTTCTTTGCAGGAAATGGGCTTCCCTATTATAACAAGTGAAAATTCATTGCAGCCTGATGAAAACCAGAAATAATACCATCCAGCAAAGCTGCAGGATGCTTTACCTCCTGGAACCCAGCCGTATTGTTCTAACTTCATGGGAAACTGATTTTCTGGTTGTAGCTGATGGGGATTACTTCATGTTCCATGGAGATCTTTGGGACAAGCTGTAGTCTCAGACAATGAACTCTAGGTTTCTGCGTCACTGCCAGCATAAAATATTAGTCTTCTGATTCACGGAGAATATGCTAGACTCTTGAACATTAAGTAAAGACAGTTACATAAGTATTTTTTATTAGAAAGCTACTTGTGAGAGATAAACTACAAGGTCATAATCAATAAGGCTCAATTTGAAACACTGCTAAGAAAAGAGAATAGAGACTTTTTTTTGCTGCTGGAGTTACAGACTTATGTCAGACTGAGATTTGTGTGCAAATATCTAAGTACTCATACTCCTCTGACTGAGTACAGTGGCTCGTGCCTATAATCCTAACACACTGGGAGGCCAAGGTGGGAGGATCCTTTGGGGCAGGGAGTTCAAGACCAGCCTGGGCAACATAGCGAGACTCTCTCTCTACTAAAAAATACAAAATTAGCCAAGTGTGGTGACATGCAGTGTAGTCCCAGCTGCTCAGTAGGCTGAGTTGGGAGGATCCCTTGAACCCAGGAGTTCAAGGCTGCAGTGAGCTATGATCATGCCACTGCACCTCAGCCTGGGCAACAGAGTAAGACCCTATCGCAAAACAAAAAATAAACAAATAAAAAAGTACCCCTTCTGATTATGAGCAATTTGGGTCAGAATAAGCATTTGATATTTCACAAACCCATGTCCATCATTCTCTCCAAATAGGCCTGAAAACACTAGACTTTTAGGCTTTTTGCTAGTTTCTACATAGTCTAGAAGCAAGAATGAATAAATCGGATAAGTAGTCTTGCGTTGCCGATTGATGGTTCTAACTTCAAGGCGATCCTGTCACCCTCCTGCTCAGAATCTGTCCTACAGGCCATTCCCATGGCCTACAGGGAGTGTCCAGCACCTCATCCAGCCAGAGACGCCTGTGGTCTGGCCTCTGCTTCCTTCTCTACACTATCCGCTGCTGGCCCAGGCTTCCTCTGTCACCTCGAGCCCCAAAGAACCAAGTGCAGAGCCATGAACACACCACGACATGTCAGGCCCCTGCATTGCTCAAATTTCTCCCTCCCCAACCCCCAAAGCTTGGTGACTACTTGTTCAGGCTTGAGAAATCAGGTCACATGTTACACTTTCCAGAAAGACTTCGGACTTGCCCTGTAGCCCGCTAGAAGAACCAGCCACTCCCTCCCCTGTATTCCTCGGGTGACCTATAGGCTTTTATCACCCAGAATACTCTAGAGCACGCTGTTGCATACATTGCTTAGCTGTGCGCCTCGTCTCTCTGAAACCATGAGCTCTGAGGACAGGGACAGTGTCTTATTCTTCTTGGGAGCCCCAGTGCCTGACACAGGATCTGGAGAATGTTTATTCACTAATAAGAGTTTATTGAGGCCAGGTATGGTAGCTCATGCCTGTAATCCCAGCACTCTGGGAGGCTGAGGTGGGACAATTGCTTCAGCCCCAGAGTTTGTAGACCACCCTGGGCAACATAGTGAGTCTCTGTCTCTACTGAAAAAGGAAAAATTTGCTGGGCATGGTGGCACGCCTGTAGTCCTAGCTACTTGAGAGGTTGAGGCAGGAGAATCACTTGAGTCCAGGAGTTTTAGACTAGCGTGAACTATGATCATGCCACTGCACTGCAGCCTGGGTAACAAAGCAAGACCCCAGCTCTTAAAAAATGATAATAAATAAATAATTGTTTTTAAAAAAGAGTTTACTGAACAAAAAAAATGAACAATACTGCACATGCAAATGCTGATATGTCACTCTTCATTTTTTAATTACGGTAAAAAATATACATAACATAAAATTTACTATCTCAACCACTTTTGAGTGTACAGTTCAGGAGAGTTAAGTACAAAGTACATTCCCCTTTTTTTTTTTTTTTTTTGAGACAGAGTCTCATTCTGTCGCCCAGGCTGGAGTGCAGTGATGTGATCTTGGCTCACTGTAACCTCTGCCTCCTGGGTTCAAGCAATTCTCCCGCCTCAGCCTCCTGAATAGCTGGGATTACAGGCGTGTGCCACCATGCCTGGCTAATTTTTGTATTTTTTGTAGACATGGGGTTTCTCCATGTTGGTCTCAAACCCTTGACCTCAGGTGATCCACCTGCCTCGGCCTCCCAAAGTGCTGGGATTACAGACATAAGCCACCACGCCTGGCCACATTCACATTACTATGCAACCATCAACACCATCTATCTACAGAATTCTCCCCATCTTAGGAAACCCAGACTCTCCATCTATCTACAGAACTCCACCTCCATCTTGGGAAACAAAAACTCTACCCATTAAACAGTAACTTTAGAGATTTGACTATTCTCTAAATAGAGATAAGAAGAGAGGACTATTCTCCTCTTATCCTAGCCTCTGGCAACCACCATTCTACTTCTTTTTTTTTAATTTAATTTATTTTTTGTAGGGAGAGGTTCTCACTATGTTGCCCGGGCTGGCCTCAAACTCTCAGCCTCAAGCAATCCTCTTCCCTTGGCCTCTCAAAGCGCTGAGATTAGAGGCACGAGCCACTACCCTAGGCCCACCATTCTACTTTCTGTCTCTATGAAATTAACTGCTCTAGGAATCTCATATAAGTAGAATCTTACAATAGCTCTTCTTTTGTGTCTGCCTTATTTCATTCAGCATAATGTCCTCAAGGTTTAGCCATGTTGTAGCATTTGTCAGGATTTCCTTCTTTTCAAGCATTCCACTGTCTGTGTATTCCACATTTGTTTATCCATCATCTGTTGATAGACACTTGGGTTGATTCCTCCTTTCGGCTATTGTGAAGAATGCTGCTGTGAACATGGGGTTACAGGTCATCTGACTAAGTCCCTGCTTCCGTCTCATTTGGGTGTATACCCAGAGGTGGAATTGCCAGATCATATAGAAATCCTATCTTTAATTTTTTGAGGCACTGCCATATTGTTTTCCATAGCTGCCGCGCCATTCTACATTCCCACCAGCAGGGCACAAGGGTTCTAATTTCTCCACATCCTGGCTAACACTTTTTATTTTCTGTTAGGAGGCTCCTCTTATACTGACCCATGAAAAAAGGCAAAAGCACAACTATGGTAGGCAGAACAATGCCCCTCTCCCCAAGGAGACTCACAACCGTATCCCCCAAACCGCTGAATATGTCACCCTACATGGCAAGAGGGACGTTGCAGATACGATTGTATTAAGGATCTTGAGATGGGAACATTGTACAAGAATATCTGCATGGGCCTACTGGAATCACAAAGGTCCTTATAAGACGGGGGCAGGAGGATCAGGGAGAGAAAGATAAGAACAAAAACAGGCCAGAGTGATGTGATTGCTGGAAGGGGCCATGAGCCATGGAATTCAGGCAACTCCTAGAAGCTGGGACAGGTGAGGAAACAAATTCTCTTGAGAGCCTCTGGAAGGCGGGCAGCTCTGCACACCTTGACTGTAGCCTTGCGAGACCCACTTCAGACTTCTGACTTCCAGATCACAGATAATAGAACTGTGTTGTTTTAAGCTGCCAAGTTTGTGGTAACTGGTTACAGCAGCTCTCGGTATCTAATAGAACCACCTAATTGAAAAACAGACAAAAGATGTGATCAGGCATTTAACTGTAAAGGCAACAGATGGACCAGTAAACAGATGAAGAGATGGTCGACAGCACCAGCTGTCTTAGTCAGCTCTGGCTGCCATAACAAAATACCATAGGCTGGGGGGCTTACACCGCAGCCATTTATTTTCTCACAGTCCTGGAGGCTGGAAGTTGCTGGGAACCAAGTCAGGTTCCTGCAAGGGCGCTGTTCTTGGCTTGTATGCAGCCGTCTTCACGCTGTGTTCTCACATGGCCTTTTTGGTGGATTGGGTGGCACTCTCCATGATCTTCTTACAAGGGCGTTAATCCCATACTCAGGACTTCAACTAAATCTAATTAATTCCCAAAGTCCCCATCTCCAAATATCTTCACCCTGGGGATTAAGATTTCAAGATACACATTTTGGGGGACATAATTCAGTCCATAGCATTTCACCCCAGTGCCTCCCCCAAAATTCATGTCCTTAAAGCATACAAAATACATTTATTCCATCCCAACATAATCAAAAGTCTTAACTCTCTCCAGCATCAGCCCTAAAGTCTGAAGTCCAAGGTCTGATCTAAATGTTATCTAAATCAGATATGGGTGAGACTCAAGGTATGATTTATCTCAGGAAAACATTCCTCGCCAGCTGTGAACCTGCGAAGCCAGAGAAGTAAGCACTGTATTATGTGCTTACAAAATGCAGTAGTGGGACAGGCATAGGATAAACATTCCCATTGCAAAAAGGAGAAATAAAAAGGAAGGAGGGAGTGACAAGTTCCAAGTAAGCAAAAACCCAGCCTATGGTATTTATGTAAATGAAGGCTCAAATTGGATTCCATTTTAGATGGCCAGGTAATCAGAAAAAATTAATAAGCTTATCAATAAAAGCATTGGAGGGAAGCAGAGGATATGGATAATGGGAATCCAATGCTAGGGGCAGTAATTTGCTGTAGCTACTTTGGAAAACAATCCAGCATTAATCTTAAAGTTAAATAATTCCACTCCTAGGACTATACCAGGTGTAGGGGGAGAACGTATAAGAATATTTGAGGCAAGAATATTTTGAGGTGAGCCTGGTGGCTCACGCCTGTAATCCCAGCACTTTGGGAGGCCAAGGCAAGCGGAGCACGAGGTCAAGAGATCGAGACCATCCTGGCCAACATGGTGAAACCCCGTCTTTACCAAAAATACAAAAATTAGCTGGGCATGGTGGTGTGTGCCTGTAGTCCCAGCTACTCGAAAGGCTGAGGCAGGAGAATCGCTTGAACCCAGGAGGTGGAGGTTGCAGTGAGCCAAGATTGTGCCACTGCACTCCAGCCTGGGTGACAGAGCGAGACTCCATCTCAAAAAAAAAAGAATATTTATAGCAGCGCCCTTCACAATAGCAAAAACCTACAATTTGAATGGCCATCTAGAGGAGAGTGGAGGAATAAATCAAGATACAAAGGACACAGAATGAATGAACTCCAGTGACAGGCAGCAATGAGGATGATTCTTACCAACACGATAGTACGTGGGGGAAAAAAAGTCTCTTCAAAAAAAAAATACTGCAGAATGTATTTTTATCAAGTTAGAAACAACCAAAATAGAAATAGACACCCTTTAGGAACACATATAGATAAAATACAACAGCCTAAAAATGTGGAACCAGAGAAAATGTGGGGTGGGGGTGGGATAAAGCAAGGCTGGGTATGATTTGAAGTTAAAATGTGGACAACAGGTACATGTAGATTCAATAGACTAGTCTCTAGTTTTGTGTATTTTTGACATTTTCCGTTATAAAAAAGAAAGTTTAAAATAATATGAAGAGAAAAGGAAGGAATGATGAACATCGGATTCAGGATGCAGGTATTGACATGGGGGGAGGCAGAGCAATGGGATGGCAGAGAACCCTACGAGTCAGTGTCACTTCTTGTCAAGGATCTGGCTTGGTTCTATTTTGTTTTGCATGGTGAGTTCATGGACTCCTCTTATGTAATGGATTAAATAACCAAATTAAAGCAAGCCATGCACAGAGCAATGAAGAAATAATTAGAGAATAGAGGGGAAAAGCATGAAGGCAGCTCGCCCACAGTTCTCAGCGGCACTCAGTGGATGGGTCCCAGGATGCGTCCTTCTGGTGCTCTGTTTGCAAGGAGAGAGCTTACACCTCGTGGAGACCTGGATGCCAGTTCTCCTGCCTTCCACTGGCTCTCTCTCCTGCAGAGGACATTTCTGTCGTCAGTGTTTCTGAACATCTGACAGTATGCTGTCTGCCAAAGGCCTGGGCCAAGTATCCTAGGGCCTCTAGGTTCCCAATTAAAGGCTGGGCTGGATGTTTGGGATGTCACACAGGCGTTTTCTTGTACTGTCCAGTTTTTTGGATGAAAATGTAGGGGTCTGTATTCATCCCTGGCATATGTCATTATTTAGGGACTCAGAAACATTTTACCTGGTCACCAAAGTAAGTCACCAGTGTTGGGGCCAGTCGCGGTGGCTCACACCTGTAATCCCAGCACTTGGAGAGACCAAGGCAGGCAGATCACCTGAAGTCATGAGTTCGAGACCAGGCATGGCCAACATGATGAAACCCCATCTCTACTGAAAATACAAAAATTAGCCAGGCTTGGTGGCAAACGCCTGTAATCCCAGCTACTCAGGAGGCTGAGGCATGAGAATCAGTTAAACCTGGGGAATGGAGGTTGCGGGGAGCTGAGATCGTGCCACTGCACTCCAGCCTGGGTGACAGAGGGAGACTCTGTCTCAAAAAGAAAAAAGAAAGAGAGAAAAAGAAAAAGAAAAAAAAGAAGTCACTAGGTTTGGAAGAGCTGCCAAAAGAGAAGTGGACTCACCCGGACACCCTAGAAAAGGGGTGGGGTGTTTCTTCTTTGAGAACAAAATAAACTTATAAAAAAAGAAGTTATTCAATTATATATAGTGCTATAGTTTGGACGTTTGTTCCCAAAAACCTCATGTCAAAATGTATCCCCAGTTTGGGGCATGGGGCCTAAGGGGAGGTGTTTGGGTCATGAGGACAGATCCCTCGTGAATAGAGTAACTCCCTGGGGTAGTTGGGGGTGAATGAGCTCTCGCTCTATTAGTCGCTGAGACAGCTGGTTGTTGAAAAGACTCCGCACCCCCTCCCTCTCTCTCGCCTCCTCTCTTGCCATGTGATCTGCACACACCAGGTCCCTCTCACCATCTGCCATGAGTGGAAGCACCCTGAGGCCCTCACCAGACGCCTAGTCTTAAACTTTTCCAGACATCAGAATCATGAGTCAAATAAACCTTTTTTCTTTATAAGTTAATCAGTCTCAGCTGTTCCTTAAAGCAACAAAAAACAGACTACGACACTTGGTAAATCATGGTAAGGAATACTTTATTTGGGACCATAGCAATAGACGTAGGGACCACTGCAACAGGGTCTTGCAGTAGCGGGAGAGACTGGGTTCAACTCTGAATACAGCTGGTGCAAGTGGGAGTTTATAGACAAGAAGCAGGGTGAGGGTCAGTGGATGGAAAATTACTAAGAGGAAACGTCAGAGGTAAGGGGGATTCTGGCTAAACCCACCTGACAGGATTCTTGCTGAAGACAGGCCAGGGTAAACCAGATGTCACCTGCGGGATGGTGGAGGCTGACGAACCTGATCAGATAATAAGGGTGAGGGGATTCTTGCTAAACTGACTTAACAGGCTTCTTTGCTATACTGGATTTTACATGAAAGTGCACAGATGGGCCTAGGAAAAGGCTCAGGAGCCTGACTAAAGTTTGGTCAAGCAGAGAACCTTTGTCAACTAATGGACAGGGATCTCTTTGGTGTGTGAGTGTGTGGGTGTGAGAGTGTATGTGTGTGTGTGCGCGTGTGTGTGTGTATTTGGTGTCCCCTCAGAGTCAGTACTTGCAGTGACACCCTAAATTCCTCTCAGTCTAAAATGGTTCTGTCCTCTTGGAGACCTTAATGAGACCTCAGCAGAGAAAAACCCTCACTTACCTCCTCCCCACACGCCAGCTCTTCTGGCTCTTCTCAAAGCGTGGTCCCCAACCTTAACAGCAGCATCTGCAGCCCTGGAAACTCCTTGGAAATGCACATGCCCTGCCCTGCTGAATCTGACACTCTGGGAGTGGTGCTCAGCAGTCTGTGCCTTAACAAGCCCTCCACGGGATTCCGACGCAGGCTGAAGTTTGAGCACCACCTAAACCAGTGCTGCATTGTATCCCATCCCTGGATTCCTTCTTGCTTCATCACTTTTCCAGACAATATTTCACAGGTCATTGTGTCTGGGACCTACTACCACCCATCTTGCCCCTATCCTTCTATCACAAATGAATGCCTTAGGAAACCTCAGCAGGGGATCAACCTCATCCCCCATTTCTTGAGATGTCAGGAGCAGCCAGAGCAAACCTCATAGCCACAGGATGCCACTCTGAGCTCCTGTCTCCTGCCTCTGCAGAAGCTTCCCAGCTGTGGTCCATTGGCCAGCTCTCTCCACACGCCCATGGCCTGCTTTTCTCTGCTGCATTTTAGCAGGTAGCTTTTGATGTCATTGAAAAAAGAAAGTAAGACCATAAGGCCAAAACTCCTCCAATTTCTCTTCCATCTGCAAACTTGATTGCATCTCTCCTTCTTCTTTTGTTTTTTTGTTTTTGTTTTTGTTTTTTTTTGAGACGGAGTCTCACTCTGTCACCCAGACTGGAGTGCAGTGGCACGATCTCGGCTCACTGCAAGCTCTGCCTCCCGGGTTCACGCCATTCTCCTGCCTCAGCCTCCGGAGTAGCTGGTACTACAGGCGTCCGCCACCACACCTGGCTAATTTTTTGTATTTCTAGTAGAGACGGGGTTTCACCGTATTAGCCAGGATGGTCTCGATCTCCTGACCTCGTGATCCACCCGCCTCGGCCTCCCAAAGTGCTGGGATTACAGGCTTGAGCCACCGCGCCCGACCGAGGCCTTTTCTTCTGAATCAGTGTGAGTCTACCTGGCGCACATCAGAGGCTCATCCCTCCAGCTGTACCAGGTTATCTCCCACCATGGGCCCAGGAGACTCAGGCCTCACCTGTGCTTCCTCCCTGCCCAGATTCTCTTCTAATGCTTAAAAACAAACAGCAACTGTGTGACAACATTTTCAAACACATTATTTTTAGAGACAGGGTCTTGCTCTGTCACCCAGGCTGGAGCGCAATGGCGTGATCATAGCTCATCGCAACCTTGAACTCCTAGGCTCACGAAATCCTCCAGCTTCAGCCTCCCAAGTAGGTGGGACTACAGGTGCATGCCACCACACCTGGGAAATTTGTCTTTTTATTTTTTTAGAGGCGGGGTCTTGCTATGTTGCCCAGGCTGGTCTTGAACCCCTGGGCTCAAGTGATCCTCCTGCCTTGGCCTCCCAAAGTGCTGGGAATACAGGTGTGAGCCACTATGCCTGGTCTAAAATTTTTAAAAATATAAACTGAGAATCTATATTCCGGCTGGGCGCGGTGGCTCAAGCCTGTAATCCCAGCACTTTGGGAGGCCGAGACGGGCGGATCACGAGGCCAGGAGATCGAGACCATCCTGGCTAACACAGTGAAACCCCGTCTCTACTAAAAAAATACAAAAAACTAGCCGGGCGAGGTGGCGGGCACCTGTAGTCCCAGCTACTCGGGAGGCTGAGGCAGGAGAATGGCGTAAACCCGGGAGGCGGAGCTTGCAGTGAGCTGAGATCTGGCCACTGTACTCCAGCCTGGGCGACAGTGAGACTCCGTCTCAAAAAAAAAAAAAAAAAAAAAAAAAAGAGAATCTATGTTCCCTAACATAGTGCAGGCATAGTTTTGAATTCCAGCTCTCCAATGACTATCAAGGAGGCATTGGTCAAATTATTTACTTTTTCTATATTCCAGCTTCTGCCACTATAAAAGAGGTATCATAACACCTTTTGCATGATTATTAAGAAAAGGGTGAAACATTACAAATGTAAACTTTTGTGTGTGTGTGTTTTGTTTGTTTGTTTATTTTTGAGACAGACCCTCGCTCCGTCACTCAGGCTGGAGTGCAGTGGCACCATTTCGGCTCACGGCAACCTCTACCTCCCGGGTTCAAGCGATTCTCCTGCCTCAGTCTCCTGAGTAGCCAGGACTATAGGTGTGTGCTACCACGCCCAGCTAATTTTTGTATATTTAGTAGAGTTGTATATTTAGTATTTCGTGCCCAGCCCAAATACACATTTTTGGGGGCATTGGAGGAACAGAGTTTCGCTCTTGTTGCCCAGGCTAGAGTGCAGTGGCGCGATCTCAGCTCACTGCAACCTCCACCTTCTGGTTTCAAGCAATTCTCCTGCCTCAGCTTCCCAAGTAGCTGGGATTATAGGCACTCGCCACCATGCCTAGCTAATTTTTGTAATTTTAGAAGAGACAGGGTTTCACCACGTTGGCCACGCAGGTCTTGATCTCCTGACCTTGTGATCCGCCTGCCTCGGACTCCAAAGTACTGGGATTACAGGTGTGAGCCACCGCGCCCGGCCCAAATACAAAATTTTTTTATCAAGTGATAAGAGCTTGACATGTCGAATAAAAATATTTACTGCTTGATCCATATGTTAGATTTTTTTATTTAAATATTTATATAATATGAATGCCTAAATTTCATCAGGCATCTTATGGTTCAAATCCTCACAACATGATCAGAAACTGAAGCAAATGTTCCAAGTAAAGTCATGATGAGAATTTTTTAATTCCAGATTTGATGGTGAGAAAAGTCCAATGTTTCCATATTACAGAAATTAACTTGCTTACAAGAGAATGATTATTGACAGGATAAATTCCATGATTATCTCTTGAATAAGGTGATCTCCCTTGTTAAAAAAATGAAAAACAACAGCAACATCAGCAGCGTTCTCTGCCCTGTGCCCCTCTGGTTATCGTCCTAGTCCCAATTGAGTTTCTTGACAGAACAAGCTACAATCGCGCTCTCAACTTCTTCTTCTTCTTCTTCTTTTTTTTTTTTTTTTTTTTTTAATTTTCTTGAGACAGAGTCTCGCTCTGTCGCCCAGGCTGGAGTGCAGTGGCGCGATCTCAGCTCACTGCAAGCTCCGCCTCCCGGGTTCACGCCATTCTCCGGCCTCAGCCTCCCGAGTAGCTGGGACTACAGGCGCTGCCACCTCGCCCGGCTATTTTTTGTATTTCTTAGTAGAGACGGGGTTTCACCGTGTTAGCCAGGATGGTCTCGATCTCCTGACCTCGTGATCCGCCCATCTCGGCCTCCCAAAGTGCTGGGATTACAGGCTTGAGCCACCGCGCCCGGCCTAGAGACAGGATTTCACTGTGTTAGCCACGATGGTCTCAATCTCCTGACCTCATGATCCGCCCACCTCGGCCTCCCAAAGTGGTGGGATTACAGGCGTGAACCACTGTGCCTAGCCTCAACTTCTTTACCTGCCTCCCGGTCGCTCTCTCATTCCCTGGAAACTGATTTCCTGGAGTTCATCAATCAGTAGCTTCCATGTCAACAAATCCAATGGGCATTTTAGTGCTCTGTTTCATTCCATCCCTTTCATTGAGCTCCTGCCCTATACTGAGTTCCTGGCATGAAGCTCAGCCATTGGAGGTGGCCGTGGAGTTGCTTCGTTCAGCAAGTATTTATGGGACCCTTCCAGCGTGCCTGGTGCTGTGCTGTGTCAGCACTGATGGACAACAGCTCCCACTAATAACAACCTGGCCTTGAGAAACTTATAGCCATCACTGCAGAGTCTGGTGCAGGCAATGAGACTCAAAGAAGACGAGAGGGACTCCTGACTTTAGCCAGTGACAGCGAAGGGAATCCTAGAAACCATCCCTGAGGAGGAAACACGAGTTTAGTCTAAAGGTCAAGGAGGGATTAACCAATGAGGGGAAGAAGAAGGATGCCTGGGACAGAAGCGCAGCCCGTGCAAACAAGCGGGAGAAGCACAGTACAGGATGTGCTTTCCTATTCACAGAGCCTTACAGTCACATAACGGGACGTGGGAGCATTGGGGAAGGCTTCCTGAGGGAGGTGACATCTACACTGAGCCTTAAGGGATGGCCAGGTATCTATTAAGGAGGTGAAGGACACCCTAGGAAGGTAATGCCACATGTGCAAAGGCACAAAATGTGTCTTGGGAGAGTGGTAAGGAATGTGGAATGATGACTGATGTGAAGGACATAAGGACATGGTAGCACCTTGGGACAGCAATGCCATGGTATGCAGCTTGGACTGAAAGTGACAGAAATCACTGAAGTGGAGAGAGAGATTCCCTTCTATGATGATCACTACAACTGTTTCGTGGGAGAAGCTTCAGAGGAGGCAAGGCTGGAGGTGGGGAGACAAGTTAGAAAGAAGGCTGGGGTGAAAATGACAGATCCTCAACCAAGGCAGTGGCGGTAGGAAGGGGAAGTATTTTAAACATAGGACAGCAGGGCACAGTGGCTCATGCCTGTAATCCCAGCACTTTGGGAAGCCAAGTCGGGCGGATCATGAGGTCAAGAGATTGAGAGGGTCATCCCCACACCTGGCCAGCATGGTGAGAAGCCATCTCTGCTCAAAACTACAAAAAATTAAGCAGGCGTGGTAGCATGTGCTGGTCCCCTTGGCAGCTACTCGGAGGAGCTGAGGCAGAAGAATCTGACTGAACCCCAGGAGGCAGAAGTTTTGCAGTGAGGCAAAATACTGGGCCACTGCACTCTCCTGGGTGACAGAACAAGAACTCACTCTCAAAAAAAAAAAAAAAAAAAAAAGCAGGACCAAGGCTAGGGACAGTAGCTTATGCGTATAATTCCAACTTTTGGAGGCTGAGGCTGGTGAACCTCGTGAGCTTAGGAGTTTGGAAACACCAGCTTAGAGCAACACATGAGTGGAACCCCTGTGTGCTCCCTAAAAAATAGCCAGTCATGGTGGTGCCTATGGTCCAACTCCAGGAGGCTGAGGTCCAGGAGAAGATGATGACCTGGAATCTGGGAGGTGCGAGGCTGCAGTGTGAGCCATGATCACGTCTTTTGCGACCAGCCAGTAGCACGAGGTAGCTTGGGAGTGAGACCTTGTCTGGAAAAAAAAAACGTAGGACCTTAACAATGCTAGCAGACCTAAGTGTGAATCTCAGCACTGCCGCTACTACCTATGCTGAGCCACCGAGGGCAGATCCTCTCTAGGATTTATTTGGGGAATAATGAGGAAATCAGGGACAATAACAAAGCTCTGCGCATTTCTTGGAAAGGATGGATCGCCTAATATATGCAAAGAACACAACCCAAGGGCGACACACAGAAATTAGCGGATAGCAGGGAAATATATGCATGGCATCTAATTTAAGCTATCCTTGGTTAACCAGATGCAGGTTAAACAAAGAGTGCACAGTGACTCCCGGGTTTCTGGCCTGCTGTTACTAAAAGCGGACAGTGGGTAGATTGGGAGGGAGGCCTGGAAGAGGATGAGCTCATTTGTTGAGCATGAAGTGCCCACTATTGGAAGAGATGATCCTCCATGGGTCCCCTGACTCTCACACATCTTGCTGTGTATGCCAAGATTGCAAGACCCTGACCATTTTTAACCTGGGCCACTTCTCAGTGCTGTGTTTATAGCGAGCTGCCTTGAGGGATGAGGTACCGTCTCCCTGGAGGAGGAGGAGCAGGCTTGCTTACTCCTCCCTGCATAAGCAGCTCCAGGCTCAGTGTTCCTCAGCTAGGATGCTAACCAACTGCCTGTGGAGCAACCATCTGGGGCCCCATTTGATGAGACTTGGAGGCAAATATGCTGATGCACATGCTTCTTGCTGTGCTCAGTGGCACGAGATCCTATGTTTCCTGACCCGGTGTCATGTCTTTATCCAGCAGCATCCATGAATCAATGACAGGTTAATTTATTAGCTTATAAGTTGGAAAGAGTCATCAGTGTGTACTGGCAAGTAAAGCCAGGATTACAAATAATATTGCCAGCAGAACATGTTGGTACGTGCCTATAGTGCCAGAAACACGGGTGGCTGAAACAAGAGTGTCCTTGAGCCCAGGAGTTCAAGGCTACAGTGAGCTTATAGTTACACTGCACTTTCAAGCCACCAGAGTGAAACCCTGTCTTCAAAATAGATATAGATGGATGGATGGATGATAGATAGATAGATACTTGAATGATAGATAGATAGATAGATAGATAGATAGATATAGATAGATAGATAGGTGGGCCTTTTGCTGGAAGGAATAGGGGTAGTACCCTGGGCAGTGGCAACAAGTAAAGAATGAGGGTAAGGAAAGGAGCTCCCAGGAGAACTCAAGAAGGAAACCTAGAGGAGAGTAGTTCCTTGCAAGCCAAGGGAGTAGAGTTTCAATCAAAGAGTACCAGAGCAACAGGATCAGATGGCACTTAAAAATTAAGTAAAGACGAAGACTAAGATAGCCACTAAAGTTTGTATTCAGGTCATTTATTTAGCCGTTGCCTAAGAGCTAAAAGGAAACAAGAGACATTTCAATGGGTGTGGCCAGAAGCCAAACTAGTCAGGTGAGGGGTGGTGGGAGGCCGGCAAGCAGGCTGGGTGGGGCTGGCACTCCCAGGAACTGGGCAGGCATGGGTTTTAAGAATGAGCTGGGCAGCAGGCAGTAGCTCCTTTGAAAAAAATTACAAGAGATTAAGCAGCTTCATGGTGGCGTGCACTGCTGATCCCTTCTTGGGAGACTGAGAAGTGGGAGGCTAGCTTGAGCCCAGGAGGTCAAGGTTGCAGTGAACGTGATGGTGCCGCTGCACTCCAGCCTGGGCATCAGGGCAGACCCTCAAAAGAAGGAGGGAGAACAGAGAAAAGGAGGAAGGAGAAAATGGGAAGGGAAGGAAGGGGAGGGAGGGAGGGGAGGGAGGGAGGTGGTGGCAAACAAGCTGAAAGGAAGGAGGTAGGAGTTTGGTGTTCTGAAACAGGCAGAACCAGTGGGGGCCAGTCAGGAGGACAGTGGGGCAAGGAGGTGAAACCGAAGATCCGTCGAGGGATAAGTCAGGGTCTGGGTCAGTGAGGGGTGGGCCCTGTTGCACCACACACCCTCAAACTGGGCCAGGAACATCTGGTTGCGTGGTCCGTCTTTCTCAGATGGTGGGCTCACGCATCCTGGGGGAGGGCTGGTCAGTAGGTTTCCTTGGTGGTCACTCTTTCTGGCTGGTCACCACAGACAGATGAGAGGCTACCTAAAATCCATTTTCAAGCTGGGTTATCTGAGACCCAGCAGGGTGTGAACCCTTATCTGAAAGAAGTTCAAGGTAAGTTTGAAGAGTGTCCAAGCCCTGCAAAGCCCAGCTCTCTGGAGAGGCACAGTGTCTCTGCTGGCAGGGTGGACTGGAGTAGGGTGGCCAAGGGAGAAAGCCACAGGGGAGAGGATGCAGGACCATACTCAAGGTACTCAGGGATAATGGAAGGCTGCTGAGGAAAACCCGTGATCACAGAGCAGGAAGAGGAACTCTCATTTGCAGAACACCTCTACTCTGCTTGAAGTTTATATATTGACAAAGACTCTTTGCTTGGCGAAACTTTAGTCAGGCTCCCAAACCTTCTCCTAGAACCCTCTATTGCCTCCCATATGATAGAATAGTTTTGCTTAGCAAAAGAACCGCAGCCCAGGTTTGTAAGAACCCTCCATCTTGTATATCTGATCATCTTTTAAATATCTGATTCGATTTGTTCCCACTACCTACTAGGGTGTCGAATGCACCCTGAAATATATCGACAAGGAGTGTTCTGCTAGGCTGGTGTTGTGAATGGCACAAGATTGAGAAATAATCAGTTCCGCGCACATGTGCTGTGTCTCCTTTACTGGAGTTTCTCGGGAGGCAGGTGTTCTCCTTACATTTACCCATTCACTTGGTAATAAGAGCTACGGGCACACGGGCCCAAGTCACTCCACTAGTCAGTCAATACTGCAAACCATACATGGTAGTATACTTAATCAATATATCAATGTTATAGATTACACATTCCACATCAAAGTAACATTTCACGTCAAAAGAAAAGGTGATAGGGAAGAAGGGGTTAACAATACAGTCCAAGGAGAGTGATTGGACAAGAAGAGACTCCTGGCCTGATCCAAACAGTCCTCAATGTCTTGCAAGGAAGAGTCTTTGATGTCCACAGAGTGTGGGCAAGATGGGGTCTAGCCAGACAGTCATCTCCAGTTGCTGAAGTCCTGCTCTTTTTATGGCCAGAGTCCTCTGGCAAGGACTGATAGTAAAGAGTGTGCCTGTTTATGTCCTTATCTGGTGGGGTGTAGTCTTTATTGATTAGGCGAACATCTGGTTCCCGTTGGCATAGGGCTTTTTCAAATGTAAAATGAACCCTTTTCCTAAGATGGAGTTACTTATGTCAAGGGTGCTCTATACACCCTGTTTAGCCAGAATCCCCCTCAGTCCTGATGTTTCCCTTAGTAAATTTCTATCCACTGACCCTCACCCTGCTCCTTGGCAATGAATTCCCACTTGCCCATGCTATAATTGGAGTTGAGCTCAATCTCTCTTTCCCCGCAACTGCAAAATCTCATTGCAGAGGTCCCTACACCTATGGTAATGGTCCTGAATAAAGTCTTCCTTACAATACTTTAACTCATGTCATTAAAGAATTTTTTCCTCTAGCAGTGTCCACCGATTTTACTCTCCCAATTCTTGGCAGTGTTATTATCCCAGCCTGACAGAGAAAGAAGCAGGACTCAAGAAGCTGAAGCCGGCCAGGCGCGGTAGCTCACGCCTGTAATCCCAGCACTTTGGGAGGCCGAGGCGGGCGGATCACCTGAGGTCAGGAGTTCAAGATCAGCCTCAACATGGAGAAACACCGTCTCTATTAAAATACAAAACTAGCCGGGTGTGGTGGTGCATGCCTGTAATCCCAGCTACTCGGGAGGCTGAGGCAGAATTGCTTGAACCTGGGAGACGGAGGTTGTGGTGAGCCAAGATCGTGCCACTGCACTCCAGCTTGGGCAACAAGAGCAAAACTCCGTCTCAAGAAAAAAAAAAGAATAAGCTGAACACTCGCCTGATACTCAGGGCTAAGTAGTGGGGCTCGGTTTCCTGTGATTTGGGATCCAGCCTCCTGCCCCTACAGCCCATGTGCCCTTACACCCTCAAGCAACACCCAGGGCTGGGGTCAGAGGCGACCTTGCACAATTGCTCTGCCCTGCGCAGGGACCAGGGCGGCCTGTGGTCTGCAACAGAGAAGCTCCCCCACGTGCCTTCGCCTTCACTCTGGCATGCCCTGGCAACACCATGAGATCCCAGGGCTCTGGTCCCTTACAGGCTGGGCCTGGCAGAGGCACGGGGAGGAAGGTGGGCCAGCAGGGGTGTGCCGCTGGGCCAACTCGCAAACTTGCGTTTGCTTTGTTGTACCAGGACTATCCCAGGGCTCCTTCTCCAGGGCTGTGAAAGTGAGAGCAAGAGAACACAGGAGTTCACACCTCTCCGGTCCAGATGCTTTGAGAGCATGATGGAAGCAACACGCCCTCTCCATGAAAGGGCACGCACACAACACATAAGTTCGCACACAGTTTCCAGGTTCGCGCACCAACCATCACCACTACAGCGCCCTGCAAGCAGGCCGGGTCTCAAAGGAGCGTGCATGGGAATCACCCAAGATGCTGGCTAAAAAGGCGGATCCCAGCACCAAGGTGATTATCATCCAGCAGGTCTCGGGGGAGGCCTGGGAGTCTGTGTTTTTAATCAGCGCCTCCGACGATTTGGGCGTTAAGGCTCAGCGGAACCCACCTTGAGAAACCCGACTCGGCCTGAGAGAGCCCCCCAACACACATACCCCTATGCGCCAAACTTTCCCCATCTCGCCCGACGCACCGGACGCCTCCCGCGGGCCTCACTCGGGCTCGCGGTGGTGGAAGCGTCGGGGGAGCCCGGTGGGCACCGAAAGCGACTACCCATGGGGCCTGCCCGTTCCCCTCGCCCCCACGCCACGGCTCCGGGAAGCGCAGCGCTGCCGCCAGCAGGAGGCGCGACTGCCAGGAGGACACTTGAGCTGAGCGCCTGGTCCCATGGAGCTGCGGGGCCGGGAAGGAGCAGGCGCGGGGGGAGGAGGCCTTGCAGCGCCATGGAGCTCGGGCGCGGGAGGCGGGGGCGGGGGCCAGGGGGCCAGGGGCGGGGGCGGGCCGAGCCGGGCCAGGGCAGGGCCAGCAGGCGGGCAGGCAGCGCCCGGGGAGGCCTTGGGTGGCAGAGGAGGAGGTGGGGGCGCCAGCCAGCCCGCCCCCGCGCCGCCCGCTTGCCAGCAGTTCCCCAAAGTTGCAGCCGGGGAGGCGGGCGCGCACGGGCGGCCGAGGGGCGGGCGGTTGGCGGGGACGCGGCCTCGCGGCCCAGCGCAGAGAGTCCCGGCGGGCGGCGGCGGCAGCATGGGCACCCGGCAGACCAAGGGCAGCCTGGCGGAGAGAGCCAGCCCCGGCGCTGCGCCGGGCCCCCGCCGCGAACGGCCCGACTTCTGGGCGTCGCTGCTGCTGCGCGCCGGGGACAAGGCGGGGCGCGCGGGCGCGGGGCTGCCCCCCTACCACCGGCGCGTCGGCATGGTCCAGGAGCTGCTGCGGATGGTGCGCCAGGGCCGGCGGGAGGAGGCGGGGACACTGCTGCAGCACCTGCGCCAGGTGAGCGCGGGGAGGGGGCGCGGGGGGCGCGCCGGGCAGGGGGGCGCCCCACCCCTAACCGAGGAAGCTGGGGGCACCGAGGGGCACCGCCCAAAGCCCCCTTCCGCGGGGATGGAGCACTGTCTGGCAGCAGGTGCCTCGGCGCTCCCGCTGAATTTGGGGCCTCAGGGCAGGGTGGAGGAAGGCTGGCCGGTGAGGCCCGCCAAAGGGGACCTGTTGGCATAATGTCCCCACTGCTCTCCTCCACAGGCAGAGAAGAAGGCTGGTCTCCAGGGATAGTCGGTGGGCGGGGAAGCAGGGATGCCTGCCTGATCTGGGCCAGGGCTCTTTTCTTCCGGTCTGCCCACTGGCAGTCACTCCCTGCCGAGGGTCCTCAAGGAATGCGGTTATCAGTTGGACCTGGCTTGGCTTCCCGAGAGCCAGTCCAGGGACACAGCCCTGGGGCCAATGAGATTCCAGTCCCTAGGTCCTTCACTCTCCTGGGAGGCATCCTGGATTGTAGTTCAAGGAGACTGTTTCCTCTCCCCTGACTAACTTTGGCAGATCCTCAACCATGAGCCCCTGTGGAAAGCTGTAGAGACAGGAGAGCTGGATTTGGTGTCCTGCGTGACCACCTGGCCAGCAAGAACTTCAGGAGGCTGCCAGGACTCTGTCCTTAGCCTGTGCCTGCCCCACTGGCTAGGGACAGATGTTGCAGAATTGGCCAGTGCTTTGGGGCTACCCTGGGGCTAATGCTGTCACTCACCTCTCTGTGGCTTGTTTTCCTTTCTCAGTGTCTTTGGTGGGGAGAGGAGCATGGTCCATGCCATGCATTTTGTTGAGTATAAGTCAGGCAGGGGAGTGCAAAGCTGCTCTCTTGCATCACCAAACAGCTTGTCTTGGCCTGGCTTTGGGGGGTAGACAATCCAGGCCCCATATTCTTGCTAGACTGACCCCATTAGAGGTGGAGTCTACCGTGGATGGCAGAGGGAAAATCTCAGGTGACCTTTCTGAGGTTTTCCAGTCACCGATGAAAAAGGCTGTAGGAGCACCTTCCTGGGAGGAGCTTCCAAAATCTGATCAGACCCACATCCCTCCTGGGTTCTGCAGCTCTCTCCCTCACCTTTGTATCTGGTGCGCTCTTACCCTAAAGTATGTGTCCCCAAGCTGCGCACTGCACAGGGAGAGGCAAGCAGAGACGTGGGGACTTGGGAAGACGTGAGACTTCTGCTCCTGCCTCTGCTTTTCCCAACAACCTCCAGAATGATGCCCAAAACGCTGCCAGATCCCCATGTGCCTTCTCTGAGTTCAGTCATCAAAGAAAGATGACATTATGCACCACTTAACTTTAGCAGTGTGTATTTCTTTGTCTTTTGAAAATTGGAAACTGACATAGGGCCTTTATAGTAACTCTTTCACTTTTAAACAGAAGAATGGGTTTTCCAGACCATGGTATCCCATTTACACACCATACAGTAAGGTTTTCCTGATCACATGCTGTTTCCCCCACCCTGCAGTGGGTGCTTTGGGGGATACAGAAGAGCAGAGGGAGCTGGCAAGTACTTCTTGGAGGGTGAAAGACCAGAGTGAAGCTCGCATGATGGAGGGTCGCTTGGAGACCCACGGGAGGAGACTGGACCCAAAGTGGGCAGATACTTTGGGCTCACCAGTCCCTGTATGGCTGAGTATGATTCCACATTCTGGGACCATTGAGCTTCTGCCTGCCTTGCAGGGGAGTAGATAAGCCCCTGCAGCCCCACTGTGGGATCCTTGAAACAAGAAGCATTTCCTCAGACATCTGCACATGGGTCTTATTGGTGTCCTGGTACCCGCCTCAGCTGCAGGACTGGGAGGACTGGAAGGACTGATGGGGGGTGGGAAGGGGCTTATCAGACTTCCCCCTTTTCTGTGAAAGCAGCAGGTCCTCAGGCTCTGGGCTCGTGTTGGGCTCCTTTAACCGCTGGCTGGGGATGTGAGGGCCGTGGGCCTGGAGCTGCCCTGTGTGTCCTGGAACGGATGAAGCAGGACCCCTCCAGGAAGTGGTCATGGGCCTTGAGCAGTGTGGGAGTGGAGCACAGGAGTGTTCACATGCCTGTGACAGAGAGGTGGCTTTCTAGGACCCTGAGGCCATTTGGAGGAATGTCCAGCTGGATTTGTGCTGTGCACTGAAGTGGCTCTTTCTCCCAAATTGCATTTTCCTTTCCATTCCAGTTTCCTCCTCTAGTCTGGAGGTAGGGATGTTCAGAAAGGGAATGAGCAGCCAGTGAGAGCCATGAGAACACCCAAGCCTCACTGGGGTCAGACCAGCAAGACAGCCAGTAAAGACAGGGGTCTGCAAAGCGTGGGACCCTGAGTTCTGCAGGAATGTCATGCAGGCCTCTGGGGTGGGTGTCAGTGAGCAGGCACAGCAGTGAGGACAGTAGCCCTCACCTCCATTCACACAGCATGTTCTCCTGCATTTGATAACGTGGATTTCGCTGCTGGATTTGTGTATGCCCAGAGCCATATGGCTGGTGGGGCCTCAGGAGCCTTTGTTCCTGTGCTTCTTAGCCTCTTTGAGTCCTTGATCTTTTTGAGGCTCTGAAAGAGCTACACACAGTCTTCCCAGACAAATGCACTGACTCACGCGATCTCACAGGCAATTTCGGAGGGTTCACAAAGCCCCTGAAACCCAGCTACAGACTCCAAGTTCAGAATCTCTGCTCCAGTCCAATACCACTGTTCTGCCTGCTGTGACTTGCTCCAGGCTGGGGATCTGGAAAGAGAGACCCAACCCGGGTGCATGTGTGGCAGTTCACGGTGGGCTGAAGGACTGTGGCTGCTGGTGCCACTTCTTCTGAATGCCCCTCTTCAGCATCTAAGATTTGGAGGGTGTCTCTCCAGCTTGTCACTTGCTGGAGAGGTATCAGGAAGCCTCATTCAGCACAGACGACCCTGAGCTGTGGCCAGGGGTGCAGGCAGGATGCCAGGCATCTACCTTGAAGGAACAGAAAGTAATCCCCTTCCCTTTAAGATAAGTGTAATCTGAGAAGAGCCCAGGGCCAAGGATCAAGTAGGCAGCTCGCCTTCCGGTCCTCAGTCAGCTGTGACCTTGGGCCCAGCAGATAACCTCTCTGAGTTGTGTTTCTTTGTTTCCGAAAGAGGGATCTGGGGTACGGAGCAGAGCAAATGCTACAAAGTGTGTGACATGGTATTGGTGCTGCCATTCAAGACACATTCTCTTGGTGACTATGATAAGAAACAGGAAAATCTGCCTCACTTTGGGTCTGGCCAGACTAGGGGCAGGGTTGTGGCATCCTTTCTCAGGCCTGGCCCAAGGATTTTTTGGATTCTATCTACCTGGCCAGGGTTCAGTCTGGATCAAAAACTCACTGCACATTTAGAAGCATCTGGAGCGAGTGCTCGTGGAGATAAAAGAAGCCAGCTTTGGATGGGAGAGGCCGTTCCTCTGCCCTTTTCTGGCCGCCATCCTTCCAGGCCTTCCCCTTCCCCAGATGTCCTTCCCCAAGTCTTGGCCTGATGTCTTTTTTTTTTTTTTTTTGAGATGGAGCCTTGCTCTGTCGCCCAGGCTGGAGTGCAGTGGCATGATCTCGGCTCACTGCAAGCTCCGCTTCCCGGGTCCATGCCGTTCTCCTGCCTCAGGCTCCTGAGTAGCTGGCACTACAGGTGCCCACCACCATTCCTGGCTAATTTTTTTGTATTTTTAGTAGAGACGGAGTTTCACCACGTTAGCCAGGATGGTCTCGATCTCCTGACCTCGTGATCCGCCCGCCTCAGCCTCCCAAAGTGCTGGCATTACAGGCATGAGCCACCGCGCCCAGCCAGGCCTGCTGTCTTTAAGGAGGCCTGGAGAAGAAGTAACCTTCCGTCACTGAGAGAGGGCAAGTGCTAGGCCACCTGGAAGGTGAGCTGTCATCTCTTCAGCCCAACAGTTTCCCTGAGTCCTCAAAATTTTGGACTGAGCTGTCAGCCTGTGTCATGGAGCAGCAGAAACAGACATCTGTTTCCCTGGGACACACCCAGCTGAGGTAGCCCCTGTCTTCATGTTCACCAACACCCCAGCTTTCCATGAGAAGAGGCTGATGGGGTTGGTTTACTTGAAGTATGGTGCACGCCCCTTAAGCAGGGCTGTTCCTATATTAACCTGTTTGGGCCCCCCATTGGTATGGTTAGGGCCTGGAATCCTGGTTCCCTCTGCTGTCTGGGGTGGTGGGGCTGGCTTCACTCTGCACCTGGGAATAGGAGCCACATCAGCTAATGCCAACAAGAACCACTGAGGCCAGGCGCAATGGCTCACACCTGTAATTCCAGCACTTTAGGAGGCTAAGGCAGGTGGATAACTTGAGCTCACGAGTTCAAGACCAACCTGAGCAACATGGGTGTCTCTACAAATGCAAATACAAAAATTAGCCAGGTGTGGTGGTGTGCACTTGTAGTCCCAGCTACTTGGGAGACTGAGGTAGGAGGATGGCTTGAGCTTGGGAAGCAGAGGTTGCTGTGAGCCAAGATCAAGCCACTGCACTCCAGCCTGGGCCACAGAGCCAGGACCTAAGAGTTTAACTCATCCCTCAAGAGGAGCTGAATAATGGACAGGCACCTGGAGACTCCCTGGAGATGTGGAGACTGGACAGGTCATTACTACCTGGAAGCAGAAAGATGAGCATAATGACCTCTGAAGGTCACCTTTTTCCTCCCACCCCCACCTAAGAACACCTCTTTAGGTGAGCAGGTTAGAAGTCTACCAGACACCAAGCAGGGGGCCCCTGCGCTGGGCCTGCTCTTCTTCCTCCACCTGGAATGCTTTTCTTGTTTCCACTGAATGCACCTTACCCTTCCAGGGCCACCTTCCTGGGCATGTCAGCCTAAGCTCAGAGATCCATGTGCCTCTGAGGTCCTACCACACTGGGAGGCATTCAGTCCATGCAGAGTTTTTCCCTGATCTTCCTTTTGTTTGTCAGATAAGGTCTAGTGCTTCCTGAGGGTGGAGACCCGCCACCACCGCTGTTATCCACTGTATGGTATTGAAAACCTGCAGGCTTGTGGCATACCTTAGTGAGTCTGTGTGCCGTGAAGATGTGCGTACGCGTGTGTGTCTCTGCTGCTGTCGTCAGTGTGTCCTCAGAAAGCATTTGGATTCCCCAGCTACGGCTGTGCAACTGTGGGCTGATTTACCAGGCTTGTTAGTACTGTCATGAGACACAGCACGTTTGTTTTCCGTGTGGTTGGATTTCTGGGAGTGATGTCCACAGGGCTTGGCTGTTCCTGGCAGCCTGCCAGGTGGTGGTGTTCTTGGAGAGAGGAGTGGCATGGTGCCCAGGCTCCGTGGCACCACGGGATCCCATCCGGCAGGTGCAGTCTGGGGCCTCTGCCGAGGTGGCGGGAGGGGAGTGGAGCCTGATGGGAGAGCCTGGCCTCCACATTCCTGATCGGCTCTTGTGCTGAATCATGTTCATTTCCTCCACAAAGAGAAACCTCCCTTTTTAAAATCCGCCGCTCTCCGCCTGGGCTGGATCGAGGCTTTTCCAGTGATAAAGATGCAGAGGGATTCCTGTGTCGAGCCTGCTTCATTGGTTTCCAAGGCTGCCAGGGACAGTGACTGGGGAAATAGCAGCCTCTGTAGTGGCTAAGCACGACTGCAGGGGCTGTAGCTGGGCCAGTTATTCTGACTTTAGGGTCTGGTGAGGTGGTGGGGTGGGGTTACAGGGTCCTCTTTTCTGGAACAAATGCCACCTCCTCAGAGATTACCAGAAACTGCTTTGCTGTCTTCAGAAGTCCTAAAGTACCCTGGCCTCTATCCATGGACCATCAGGGTGGGTGCACCCTCCCCTCCCCCAGGGTCATTTCATTGCCATGCATGCTTTTCTGGGGCAGAGGCCATAAAAACTGGCACACAATCTGTTTTCAGGAAATTCTTACAGAATGGATTGAAACTTCCCATCAGGCACACACTTCCTCCAGCCTCTGTCCCTGGCATTCTCTCGCAGGAGACAGTGGGGTTTGGCTCAGACTTCTAAAGTGTTTCTACTGTGAGCATGGGCCGGGATATTCCCCCATCCCCCTGTAACCTGTGGGGTGGAAGCCATGACTCCTCCCTGCATCCCCACACCCTGTCTGCAGGGGAGAGGCTCCTTGAAGAAGGGTTATCTAGTGACCAGGGTCTTCTCCAGCTCCCCCATCAGGATGCAGAGGGGGTGGGGTCAGCATTGGAGATTCTCCCCCTAGTGTGGGGATCCTCAGCCAGCCATCTGGCTCCCCTTCCTCACCAAGAGCAGGGCTGCTGGTGCCCTGCAAGAAAACCACGCATGCGCGCGTGCGCGCGCGCACACACACACACACACACACACGCACACACACTCTCTCTCTCTCTCTCTCTCTCTCTCTCTCTCTGCTGGTCCTGGCTCCTCCTGGCTGTTCTCGAAGACTGTCTTAGTCCTTTCAGGCTGCTATAACAAAATACCATAAACTGGGTGGCTTATAAACAGCAGATATTTATTTCTTACAGTCTGGAGTCTGGAAAGTTCAAGATGAAGGTGCTGGCAGATTCACTGTCTGGCGAGGCTGCTTTCTGGTGATGGTGCCCTCTCGCTGCATTCTCGCATGGTGGAAGGAATGAAGGGTCTGTCTGGGTCTCTTTTATATGGGCACTAATCCCATTCATGAGGGCTTCAGCCTCATGACCAAATCACCTCCTGTAGGCCCCACCTCCCAATACCATCACCTTGGGGGTTAGGAGTTCAACATATACATTTGGGAGTGGAGAGGAGGGGACGCAAACATTCAGCACTGACTGTCATGTCCTTTCCCATTAAGAGAAACTGGAATGGAGGTAGGAGAGGGCCCAGGCATCTAAAACAGCAGATTTGGTTGCTGCATCTCGGACTCATCATTACTAAAAGGGCTGGGTGTTCTAAATGAGAACAGAGACCTTGGCGCGCCAAGCAGGGGCGGGGACCCCCCTCCTGTGGTGCCTGCTGTCCTCCCCACCCCCACCCAGCCCCGAGCAGTGCCCACGTGGCTCTCCAGGAGCATTTCCCAGCTTTTTTTTTTTTTTTTAAACTTTTATTAGCTCAGACTCCTGGCTGCTGCAGCCATATGGAGCTCTGCCGGCGGCTGCTGCTCAAAGAGATGTGGCATTTTGATGTTTCTAACTTTATCTTAACCAGGAGAGACATGGGAGCGCAGCTGAGTGTGGGGAGTGCCCTTGTGTGTGAGTGTATGCCGGGGCCACCTTCAGAGCTGCCCCTTGCCCCTGCTCGACCCTCGGTGTCCAGGCGGCGTCCGCGTGTCCTTCTGCCTCTCTGCCTCCCACTCCCTGCGGCTTTTCTTGGTGTCTCTGTTTCTTTCATTGTCTCTTCCCTGCTGTGTGTTTTCCGCTTCCCTGGGTGAGAAGCAGACTCTTGTTCCTCTGCCGGATCTTGGTCAGCTCCCCTCTGCAGCCTCCCATCCTTTGCCGTTGGGGAGTGGGGCTGTGAGAACTGGAAGCGGTTGGTGGCGGTCAAGAAGGGCGCCCAGCTCAATTTGATTGTCTGAGTGTCAGCCGTGCCTTGGGCAGGAGAGCAGGCATTAGGGACACCTCCCCCATCTGCACATGGCTTTCTAGTCCACAAAGCATTTTCTCATGTTTATTTTGCTCCTTAGGTGGTGGGGTTTTTTGTTTGTTGTTTGTTTGTTTGTTTTTGAAATGGGGTCTCGCTGTGTCGCCAGGCTGGAGTGCAGTGGCGCCATCTCAGCTCACTACAACCTCTGCCTCCCAGGTTCAAGCGATTCTCCTGCCTCAGCCTCTTGAGTAGCTGGGATTACAGGTACACACCACCATGCTCAGCTAATTTTTGTATTTTTAGTAGAGATGGGCTTTCACCATGTTGGCCAGGATGGTCTTGATCTCTTGACCTCGTGATCCGCCCGCCTCAGCCTCCCAAAGTGCTGTGATTACAGGCATGAGCCACCGCGCTTGGCCTCATTAGGTGGTTTTGTGAAGCTGACAGAATGTTGCTTAAAGTAAAAATGGTGGTTTTTAAAATGTTATAAAAGCAATATACAATTATAGAAAAATGAGAAAATTAGATGAGCAGAAAAGAAAAAAAACCAGTATGCATTAAATCATTTATTCAACAATCGAGTTCCTGCTCCTCCAGGCACCAGTCTAGGCACTGGGGATGCAACAGGCAACTCACCAGGAGAAAACCATGGCAGAAACTGTTTCCCTCCCTCCGGGAGGGATGGCAAAGACCCCAGAAGCCAGCACCAGTACAGGTGCACAGCCTGGCACAGAAGGGAGGCTGGCTTCACTGGGAGCCAGGAGCCCTCAGTTCTGGCCCCAGTGGAAACTCTAACTTGCCCAGTACTTTCCCTTCTCTAGCCTCGGTTTCCCCATCTCCAGAATGAAGGCGTGGTGGGTGAAATGACCCCTGAGGTTCACTACCACCGCTGAGATTCCAGCAGGTGCCTGTGGTTTTGGAAAGACCCCTTCATTCCCATGTGTGGTCAGTTATTTCTTCCAGGCCCTGAGCCAGATTCACATTCGAGCCCTAAGTTCACCCACCTTGGCCTCAGCTGGTGCAAGAGCTGGGATGCAGCGGTCCCAGGACAGAGAGGGGACACAGATACCTCCCCACCAGGTAACTGGGGCCGATCCCCATACGGCTGAGGCCAACCTGTCTGTGCTGACCACAGTCCTAGCTGATGGAGGGTGAAAGGCCTCATCACAGGGTGCCAGGGGCAGAGGCCAGAACCAGGGAACCTGCAGACTTTCACACATGAGCAAAGCCCAGCACTCACAGAGGCCCGAGCTGCCCTGTGTGCCATAAGCCATTCATCTCAGAGTGTTGGGGAGGGGAATGAGGCTGGGGCAGGCTCTGCTGGGACCCACTGCCCACGTAACTCAGTGCCTGGCTCCCTTGCCACCTTTCCGCCTACTGTGGGGGCTGCTCTGGCCCCTCGCACATCTGGTCTCTCTCCCCTCCCTCTACTTTCCGCTCTGCCTTTTCTGAGGGCTACTCTCCAAGCTCATCTGGATGGAGCCTGTCCCCATTCCGGCCTCTGTCCTGTCCACAGAGACCCAGACCTGCCAGCCCCAGCCAAGCTTCAGGGCCTTTGCCTTCAGAGGGCAAGGACCCTGCCTGGCACCTGACTGTGCACTAGTACTCGGTTCTTTCACTCAGCAGACGTCCCTGGGCACCTAAGCGGAGCTGGCACCAGTTGGAACAAGTAGGGAAGGCAGGGTTGGCCAAGGCGCTCATTTCTAGAAGGGCTCAGATCAGCCACTGATGCCATAGAGGACTGGCAAGTGATTGCAGGGCTGGCCATGGTCGGATTCCAGCTCTGCCCTTGTCTCTGGCCATGGGGGCCTACACAGGTGCAGGGCACGCACACACTGACTGCTGGGCAAACCCCTTTCCTCAATGGGGCTCATGAGTGGACACAGGCACCAGGCCCAGGAGCTGTGGGTAGCCCCATCTGCCCCACTTCCTAGGTGGGCTTTGCCTGACCTGCTCTGCCAGCGCCTCCCAGCGGCCCTGGTCCTCAAGCCTGTCCCTCTCCTACCCACTTGGCCTTCCCACGGCCCTCAGCCCAGATCTCTCCCAGAGCATGCCAGGGACCTGTAGGAAGTACCCCCAGCTATCTTGGGACCCCATGCACTGCACATTCCTACCCTACAGCCGCTGTCCCCATGGAGCCTCCGCCCACAGATACAGGTGCCAAGGAGGCTTGCAGGACAGCCCTCATCCACCGAGGGACACCCAGCACCACAGGGAGCCAGCACTTGCAGCCTGGGAAGTTGGCAACCTGTGATGCCCCCCGTCCCACCCCACTGCCCTTAGTTTCTGTCTATGCAGTCACGGCCTCCTGGAGCCCCAGGTTCAGGCCCTGCCGGACAGAAAGGGACAGGAGTGGGGCAGGTTTCTCTCCCTTGGTGCCAGGGGCAGGTAAGGGCCCAGGAGAGGCTGCCCCGCACCAAGCATAACGGTCAGAACTCCTGCCCTGGACCTGGACCGCCCAGCACACACCGCACACCTGGCAGCCCTCCAACACCCCATTCCCCATGGGGACCTGAGGAGTCCCCTGTGGGTGCAGACTGTGGAAAGGGCTGTGTTGTAGATGATGGGGGAGTCAGAGGAACAGGAGCTGCAGGTGCTCCTGGGGAGGCAGAGCTCTGTGGTGGGCTGGGCGGCTGAAAACAAAACCTCTGTTTCTGATTCCCTCCTGGTAAATGGTGAGCCTGGAGCTGCCTGCCCCACTGTCTGGAGGGCCCGTAGCTCAGATGCAGGATGAGGACAAGCACAGACAGGGCTCGGGGAGGAGACGTATCTCCCCTCCTCTGCTGAATGCCAGGACCATCTCGCCCACCCACAGACACCTGCTTCTGCCAGGCCATCATGGAGGAGGGCAGGGGGTAGCCAGCAGTCCTCCTGCACTGCACCTGCCGGGGCCCAGGTGTTGAAGATTGTTGAAGATTGAAGCTCTGCGTTCCTATGGCAGGGCCTACAGTGGACTCAGCATGACAGTGAGATGCTCCTGAGATTGGTTCATAATTTCCTACTTAAGGGTCTTAATGTCTTCCCGTGGGGATGTTACTTCCTGTATTATAAGCCAGGCTTCTCCAGAGAAACAGAATCAAAAGGAGATTTACATGTATAAACACATACAGTTGACTATCACACTTCCTATGAGTGGGCAGCAGAGAGCAGGGGCCACAGAGAGGGAAGCATGGAGGGGCTCTCGTCTCACCTGGCACCAGGTAGGTGCTAGTACCTGGTGCAGTCCTGTGGCCTTGTAACAGGCTACCTGGCTGCCTTGCACATTGTGGTCTCACCGGCTCTCTCCTGGCAATGGTCCTGGCTCGCTGCCATCAGAGGACAGGCAGCGCTGAGGTTCTAATGTCCTTAGAGGGCCAAGTGGCCTGGATCTGCCTCTGCCCCTTTCCCTCCCTGGAGGAAATGGCAGAAGGAGGGGTTCCATGGCTCCTTTGGTGAGAAGGCCTGCTGCAGTCAGAGCTGAGATGTTCAACAGAGGCGCACACAGCCCAGAGACAAGGAGTGGCCTTTGCAGGGTCACATAGGACTGGAACCAGGTCCCTGTTTCCCAAGACCCTGCCCTGCCCAATGGTCCCTGGAGAAGCATTGGAAGTGTTGCCTAGGTCTGTCCCAGTGAAAAACTTGGTGTTTTCTGAGCTTCCTCGGGTTGGACAGGTGGGCTGGGTAACTCATCATAGGCAAGATGGAAGAGGGGGCTCTGGGACACAGAGGACCTGTGCTGTCCCTTCACTGTGGCAGGAGAAGGAGATGGGGAGGGACAGCCTCAGGAGAGGGGAAGAATGGGGAGCATAGTTACCTTGAGTGTATTCCTAAGTCAGCGGTCTCCAATCTTTTTGACACCAGGGACCAGTTTCCTGGAAGACAGTTTTTCCATGGCCAGGGGTGGGAGATGGTTTTGAGATGATTCAAACACATTATACTTATTATGTACTTTATTTCCATTATTATCACATTGTCATATAATGAAATAATTATACAACTCACCATAATGTAGAATCAGTGAGGGCGCTGAGCTGCTTTTCCTGCAACTAGATGGTCTCATCTGGGAGTGACGGGAGACAGTGAGAAATCATCAGGCATTAGATTCTCATAAGTGTGCAACCTAGATCCCTCACATTTGCAGTTTACAGTAGGGTTTGTGCTCCTATGAGAGCCTACTGCTGCCACTAATCTGACAGGAGGCGGAGCTCAGGCAGGAACGTTGGCCCACTGTTCATCTCCTACTGTGCAGCCTGCTTCCTAACAGGTCACAGACTGGTACTGGTCTGTGACCTGGGGGTTCGGGACCCATGCTCCTAGTGACACTTTTTCAACAGTTTATTTCTTTTTTGTTTTTATTTTATTTATTTTGGTTTTTTTTTGAGACAGAGTCTCTCTCTGCCCCCCGGGCTGGAGGTGCAGTGGTGCGATCTCGGCTCACTGCAAGCTCTGCCTCCCGAGTTCACGCCATTCTCCTGCCTCAGCCTCCCCAGTAGCTGGGACTATAGGCGTCCGCCACCACGCTCGGCTAATTTTTTGTATTTTTTAGTAGAGACGGGGTTTCACCATGTTAGCCAGGATGGTCTCGATCTCCTGACCTCATGATCCACCTGCCTCGGCCTCCCGAAGTGCTGGGACCACAGGCAAACAGTTTATTTCTTAAAGTAAGATGTTGAGACGGTAGTGGCTATGACAATGATGACCTAGTGTTGGAGGAAGCAGAGAGCAGGACCATGACCTGAAGAGGTATTCCTATCGAGGGGCAAGCTTCATGAGCTCGCTGCCTCCATGTTAGAATTTGGCTACAGCTCTGCTGCTGGCAGCCCAGGAAAACCAAGAACTTGGGAGTGTAGAGGCCATTCAGTGACTGAGTCAGGTCACTCAAGGATGCCTATCACCTTGATTTGCTTCACTGAGGTGGAATGTGGCTTCTAGCCCATAGAGTGCCTTTATGAGAAGTGGAAGAAGGTGCCTGTCTGGTTGGGCACAGTCAGAGTCTAGGCTTGGTGAGTTCAGCCCCACCCAGACACCCTTGTGCAGTGCATGCCTTGCACAGCTGTACTTGGCAGCATTGGTGAGACTGCACGGAAGTTTAGAGTCTTTATCAGCTGAGGCCTTTAAGGAGCCTTAGCCCTTCTCCCATGCATCTCCTCGGGCACAGCCTTCCTAAATCACCTGAGGCAATGAACTGCGGAACACCTGATAGAACTTGGCTTCTGCCTCTCAACTGGGTACTTGCCCTCTTTCTCTTGAATCGAGGAGCTGCAGGAATTGGGACTCTTCTAGAAAGTTCCAGCTCAAGGCCGGGCGCGGTGGCTCAAGCCTGTAATCCCAGCACTTTGGGAGGCCGAGACGGGCGGATCACGAGGTCAGGAGATCGAGACCATCCTGGCTAACACGGTGAAACCCCGTCTCTACTAAAAAAATACAAAAAACTAGCCGGGCGAGGTGGCGGCGCCTGTAGTCCCAGCTACTTGGGAGGCTGAGGCAGGAGAATGGCGTGAACCCGGGAGGCGGAGCTTGCAGTGAGCTGAGATCCGGCCACTGCACTCCAGCCTGGGCGACAGAGCGAGACTCCGTCTCAAAAAAAAAAAAAAAGAAAGAAAGTTCCAGCTCAACACCCTGGCTCTCAAAGAGGATCAGACAGAATCTAAGACAACCTGAGTGGATCTGGACTCACCCAGTCAGGGGCACCGAGGGCACCAGCAGAGGCATCAGGGTGTGCTTGTTGGGCTCCCTTGAGCCCCAGACCCTGCAGTATTGGAGGGGTCCAGGACTCCCCTCAAGCTTCCCAGACGGTTCACATCCTCGCCTCTGGCAGTTCTGGGGGAATGAGGTCTGGGTGCTCCTACCCCGGTAAGTAACTTCCACTTCTTCAGGCTTAGTCACTCCAGTGGATTTAGTGTTTCCTAGGATGTGCCAGTCTTCTGAACTTTTTATGATTCTCAGCTGCAGACTTATGTTTTCCACAGCCTTCTGGAGTTGTGGCGTTTCGGAGTAAAAACAGTCTTAGGCAGGATTCTCACTGGTGGGGTTTCCAGACAGCTGTCGGCCCAAGACAGACCAGCAGGAACTCAGAGGGGTTGGTTTGGGACATGGAAACTCAGACACAAAAGAGAATAAGTTACCTGTTCCAAGAATTCCCGTCTCTCCAGAAAAGGTCCAGCAGGGCGAGGTGAATGGAAATGGCTTTGGTGTCGCTTGTCTTAGGGAGAGGCCGGGACCGGAAGAGGGCTCTCTGAGGATAGTGGGGACATGGAGCAGGGAGGGACTTTGGGCTGGAATTAGACTCTTTTAGAAAATGGGAGGCCAGGTGCGATGGCTCACTCCTGTAATCCCAGCACTTTGGGAGGCTGAGGCAGGCAGATAACCTGCAGTCAGGAGTTCACAATCAGCCTGGCCAACATGGTGAAACCCCATCTCTACTAAAAATACGAAAATTAGCTGAGCGTGGTGGTGCGTGCCTAACCCCAACTACTTGGGAGGCTGAGGCAGGAGAATCACTTGGACTTGGGAGGCGGAGGTTGCAGTGAGCTGAGATGATGCCACTGCACTCCAACCTAGGTGACAAAATGAGACTCCATCTCAAAAAAAAAAAAAAAAAAGAGAAGAAGAAAAGAAAAGAAAAGAAAATGGGCAAGAGGTGGAGTGTGGGCAGCTGGTTGGTGACCTGAGAGCAGGTATGCAGCAAAATGCTCCAAGTCTCTACCTGGGCCATGCTCTGAGGGAGGGAGTCCAGCGAGAGAGACCCTCAGGGCCTTTGCCTGGCCCATGGCATTGGCTGTCTTGCCTCACCCACCTCCACTCCCACAGCTTCTACCTGCTCCCTCCCAGTATCTTGAAGCTGTAGACAAACTCAGTGACCACTGAGAAACCAGGCATAGGCCCCTCCCAGCCCTGAGGACACCACCCCCACCCTGTCCCCTCCTCTGCAGCCCAGAAGGCTCGCTGATTTTCCACCCTGGGGAGGGGAATCAGGCCCTGAGAAGCAGGGCCCTAAGATGGGAACGACGTTGCCTGGCTGCGGGGTCTGGCAGCCCCTTGGTGCTCCTTCTGTCTCCTGCTAGGAAGGCCCCTGGAAGGGCATCTGTGGCTCCCTTCCTGGGCCGGCTCCTGCCCTCCCCACTGCCCAGAGCGCATTTTGAAAGGTCTTAGGGAAAGTGGCCAAGCGTGGAGAGGTGGAAGAGCACAGGCAGGGCCTCAGCCCTGGCCACAGTCGTGGGTCCTGGGGCCCTCCTCCTCTATCCCGCCCGCTCTCCTTCCTGCCTGAAGTTGAAAGCTAGCTGGATTGGAGCTGGATTCCTCATCCAGCATGACTCATCTCTGCTCACCCAGAGGGAGGGCAGCAAGAGGTCTGAATCTAGATTCTTGGAGGTCTGGCCTTGGCCTTGGCCTTGCCTCTGACCTAGAGATTTAAAGTGGTAAAGACCCTTAACTTGTGATGGTTAACTTCATGTGTCAGTCTAGCTAGGTTGTGGTGCCCAATTTTGGGTCAAATACTAGTCTAGATGCTGCTATGAAGGTATTTTTCAGATGTGATTAACATCTGAGGCTAGGCATGGTGGCTCATGCCTGTAATCCCAGCACTTTGGGAGGCCCAGGTGGGTAGATCACTTGAGCTCAGGAGTTTGAGACCAGCCTGGCCAACATGGTGAAACTGGTCTCCAGAAAAACTACAAAAATCAGCCAGGCGTGGCCGGGCACGGTGGTTCACACCTTTAATCCCAGCACTTTGGGAGGCCAAGGCGGGTGGATCACAAGGGCAGGAGAGCGAGACCATCCTGGCTAACACGGTGAAACCCCGTCTCTACTAAAAATACAAAAAATTAGCCGGGCGTGGTAGCAGGCGCCTGTGGTCCCAGCTACTCAGGAGGCTGAGGCAGGAGAATGGCGTGAACCTGGGAGGCGGAGCTTGCAGTGAGCTGAGATCCGGCCACTGCACTCCGGCATGGGCGACAGAGCAAGACTCCATCTCAAAAAGAAAAAAAATCAGCCAGGCGTGGTGATGGGCACCTATAATCTCAGGTACTTGGAAGACTGAGGTAGGAGAATCGCTTGAACTTGGGGAGGCAGAGGTTGCAGTGAGCCGAGGTCACGCCACTGCACTCCAGCCTGGGTGACAGAGTGAAATTCAGCCTAAAACAAAAAAAAGAAATCTGAAATACCTGCATGTGAAATCACTAGACTTTGAATAAAAACAAAAGCCAAATAAAACCAGGTGCAGTGGCTCACTCCTGTAATCTCAGCCCTTTGGGAGGCCACAGCGGGAGGATTGCTTGATGCCAGGAGTTCAAGAGCAGCCTGGGCAAACAAAGCAAGACTCCATTTCTACAAAAAAAAAAAATTTGAGACAGAGTCTCACTCCATCACCCAGGCTGGAGTGCAGTGGTGCAATCTCGGCTCACTGCAACCTCCTCTTCCCGGGTTCAAGTGATTCTTCTGCCTCAGCCTCCTGAGTAGCTGGAATTACAGGCAAGTGCCACCACGCCCAGCTAATTTTTATTATTATTGTTATTATTTTGAGACAGAGTCTTGCTCTGTTGGCCAGGCTGGAGTGCAGTGGCACAGTCTCGGCTCACTGCAAGCTCCACTTCCCGGGTTCATGCCATTCTCCTGCCTCAGCCTCCCAAGCAGCTGGGACTACAGACGCCCACCACCACACCCAGCTAATTTTATTTTATTTTATTTTTTAGTAGAGACAGGGTATCACCGTGTTAGCCAGGGTGGTCTCGATTTCCTGACTTCATGATCCACCCACCTCGGCCTCCTAAAGTGCTGGGATTACAGGTGTAAGCTACTATGCCCGGCCAACACCCAGCTAATTTTTATATTTTTAGTAGAGAGGGAGTTTCACCATGTTGACCAGACCAGTCTCGAACTCTGGACCTCAGGTGATCCGCCCTCCTCGGCCTCCCAAAGTGCTGGGATTACAGTCATGAACCACCATGCTCAGCCCATTTCTACCAAATTTTTTTTTTAAATTAGGCATGGTAGCCTGCACCTGTAGTCTCAGCTATTCAGGAGGTTGAGGCAGGAGGATCAGCCTCCTGAATAGCTGGGACTACAGGAGTACAGAAGTTCTAGTCTGCAGTGAGCTAGGATCACACCACTGCACTCCAGCCTGGGTGACAGACTCCATCTCAAAAGCATAAATGGATAAAAGCTGATTACCTTCCATAATATGGGTGAGCCTCATTCAATCAGTTGAAGGCTCCAAGAGAAAAGAGAGGTCCCCGAGGAAGAAGGAATTCTGCCTCCAGACTCCAGACAGCACTGCCAGCTCCTCCCTGGGTCCCCAGCTTCCTAGCCTGCCCTGCAGACTTCAGACTTGCCAGCCCCCACAATCATGTGAGCCAATTCCTTAAAATAAATCAATCCCTTCCTCTCTCTCCACACACACACACACATCTTATCGGTTCTGTTTCTCGGGAGAACCCTGGCTAATACTTAACTTCCAAGGGCTCATAGAGGCAGAGTCAGAAATTTCTAGGGGCTCTGGAGCCCCCAATCCCTGCCACTGGCTAACTGTCTGAGACAACCTTGCAGCCCCCAGCTTTTCACTCTGAGAAATGGGCTGTTCCCATGAAGACTCTCCTGCTTGGAACGCAGGTTATTAGGGAGGCGGAAGGATCTTCTAAGTCATTCCTCTACCTCTTTGCCATTTTACCTGCAAATCATTTGAGGATGAACCAAATGTTTCATTTCACTTGGGCAAAATTTACTGCAGAGAGGGACAAATGGACTGAAATGCGTTTGCCAGAAGGTATAAACAACCGATTCAGATAATTTCCCAAGCAGAGAGATTAGGAGGGCGCTGGGATGGATGACAAAGTGCCGAGAATTCGTGGAATGTAGGGGACTGCGGACCTCAGAGACCATCTGGTCCCAGACATACTGCAGAATCCGAGTCCACGAGAGGTCATGGGGAAGCAGGGGAGGGGCTTGGGAAATAAATCTGGGAGATATCGCAAATGCCACCACCCTTTCGGAGTCATAAAACAGTAGCTGAAATGTCCAGCACGAAAAGGAAAATGGTTATTTGTTGAATTCTTTGTGTTCCAAACGTATTTGGTCCAAGTCCCTCTTCTGCTGCCCTCTCCAACTCTTTGGAAGAATGAGCTGGTGCAACCTTCTCATTTGTAGGTGGGGAAGCTGTGGTGTAGGAGGGTGGCCTGCCCAGGGCCACACAGTAAGTTAAGGTCTAACCCAGGTCTTTGTCCCTCGCCCTCAGCCACGTGTGGGCAGAGCCATGACCATGGAGGAGCAGACAAACTCCTCTGTATGGCTTGATGCGCCTCCCAGCTTACTTTAGATTTTTCTGAAGAGAAGGCATCCTTTAGCTATTTATTTGTTGCTAAAGCCGTTTCTTGGATTTTAATTAAGTTACACTTGGCAACGGCCGGGCATCTGTTTCCAAAGGCCTGTTTCACACAGAGGGTGTCATTTTTTAAGACTTCAAAGTTAAAACACAAACAACAGGCAGTCATGAAGCCCCTCACTGAGCAAAGCTGCCAAACATTGCCGCCCAGGCTGCTGACTCCTGCTGGGCAAGGCAGACCTGGTGGCAACACTCGTCACTGTTGAGGAGGGCCAGCCTGCCAGGGTGCCTGGCTTCAAAAACCTGCAGGGGCCACGTGGCCTTGGACGGGTGGGAGAGTCATGAGCTGCCCCTGGGCCCTGAGGTGGAACCAGAGAACCCCAGTCTTTACCTCTCATCCTTCAGACAGGCTGGGTAAGTCTGGTGGAGCGGGGAGTGGGTGCCAGTGACCCCCCCAGCAGCAGTTTCTTGGCTCAGACCTCCGCAGAGCAGCCCTCCCTGGCAGCATCTGGCTGACTTCGGTCAGCTGGGTGTTCATGGGCACCTCCTTGGGTACCAAACTCACAGGCCTGTGGGGGTGGCGGGCACCAAGCCAGGGTGCCCTTGAGAGGCAACCCCCAAGACTGGGACCAGGAGCCAGGCAATGCCCACCTTAGACATCAGCAGGAGTGTGAGGAGGCCTCACCTTCAAACAGGGTTCCCACGCTGTCCAGTGGTTTTGTTAGGGGGAGGGGATGTAGCAGTTGCTTTCATTGCTTTTGCTAGTCTGCTTTGCTTTGGTGTCTTCCAAGCCTGAGCAGTGTGCCTCGGGCTCTTAACTGCGTAGTCCTCCCTCTCTAGCTGTGCTGATGCTCTTGCCCCGGACTCTGCAGGGTGCCCACCTCGTCTGCATTATCTCTCATTAGTTATTATTGGGGTACACACACACACAGACTACTTACAACTACTTGAATTTTCTCAATTAATATTCAATATATATTGAAGTGGAAATTTTTAAACCTAGTGTTTCCTGAAGCATTTAACATACCAATTTCATTATTCATCTCATGAATCTAGTTCATTTAAATGACCATGTTCAAGGGTAGGGGGTTTATAACTTAAGTAATTAAATTTCTTTAAATATCTTGATGCGATTTTATAAATTTAAAAATTTAACATAACCAGTGTTCTTAAGTTTATAAATACTCATCCTGAAAAGCAGGACTTTCCCGGGTTCCTAAACAGTTCTTAAAATTTAATAAGCTGATAAATATGATGACTATTAGTTCTCTGAAACATTTCAAAACTTACAAACTTGGCTGAATCCACTTCCGGCGTTCTGCTTAAAATCATAAGCTTAAAATCAGCTACTCAATTACCCGTTTTAAATGGGGATTGGAAGGCCAATCTGTTAGATACTCTGATACGCCTAATTCTCTTGAACATGACCAATGTGTGAAATACCAGATTTCCATGTGCCTCAGTGCATGAGCACTCACTTTGCTCCAGGGCCGCCCTGTGTGACAGTGGCACTTTCAGGGCTAAAGGCGCCTTGTCACTGCACTGAGGAGCGATGCCCCTCTCTGGAGCAGTCAAGCCTACTGGTGCCACTTCTGCTTTTGCACCCCGCATACCCCTCCAGCGGGGGGCGTCTCAGTCCTGGTCTTCAAACTCCATCACCAAACTCCTGCTTGCCTTCCCGCCATCCACGCAACTTCGTCACTGGCTTTTTGTTGCTTCTTTTTTTTTTTCTGAGTTCTTTCCTGGTTCCTCTCGCCAGGCCCCACGTCTTATAGCTACTTAGTGGCACCTCCTTGGATGCCAGGGTCCTGCATCCTGGGCCATGCTGATGAGAAGAGTCACAGGGGGCCGGAGGGCAACTCTTAGTGGCCACCTTCCTTGTGGTCCAGAAATCCTGCCTCAGCAGTGCCGGCTGATGAATGTCTCTCCTCTGCTTGTATCCTTCCAGTGACGGTGAGCTCACCACTATTTTTTTGTTATGATAAAATATACAAATATAAAATGCCGTTTTAACCATTTTAGGTGCACAGTTCAGTGGCATTAAGCACGTTCATATTTCTGTGCAATCATCACCACCTTCCATCTCCAGAACTTTTTCATCGTCCCCAAACTGAAACCCTGTCCCCACCCAACACAAATTCCCTCTTCCCCAGTCCCAGCAACCACCATTCTACTCTCTGTCTCTGTGAATTTGAGTACTTTGAATAATTAGATACTCTTGGTCCCTCATGTAAGTGGCCTCGTGCAGTATTTGTCCTCTCGTGCCTAGCTTATTTCTCTTAGTGGAGTGTCTTCAAGCCTCGCCCTTGTCATGAGTGGTGTCGGCATTTCCTTCATCACCTGTTTTGAAAGGTTCTTTCCCCTGTTGAGCTGAGAACCACCTTGGGGGTCCTATAGGAAGCATTTCTGACTAGTATAGCCCTGCCTCTGCGAGCAGACAGCAAAGGAGAGTGTGTCAGGGGTACATGGGCCCACAGAGGCTCCGGGGCTGGTGGAGACAGCAAGTTGATTTCTGGCAGTAATGTCCTTGGTTGCCCACAGCTGTGCTCTTGGCTGAGGTCCACAGCAGTGGAAGAAGGGAGGAGTCCCGGCCACTTGCCTTGATCTCTTCTCCCTTTTGCCTGGTGTGCCCCTGGGGAAAATGCCACCTCTGTCCTGATCCAATCTGGTGCATTCATTTCCTGGGGCTGCCGTAACCAATGACCACTGGCTGAGTGACTCGGAACAATAGAAACACACTCTTATGGTTCGGAGGCCAGAAGTCTGAGGTAAGAGTGTCGGCAGAAGTCTGAGGTAAGAGATTCCAGGGCAGATTTCACTCTTTCACCCTTCCAGCTTCTGGTGGTTGCGGCCGCGTCACTCCCTTCTCTGCCTCCACCTACACATTGCTGCCTTCTCTGTGTCTCTTGTAAGAACACTTGTTTTGGATTCAGGGCCCTCCCAGCTGGATAAACCAGGATCATCTCATCTCAGGGTCCTGAAGGTAATCTGTGTGTGAAGACCCTTTTTCCAAATGAGGTCACATTCACAGTTTCTGGGCACAAGCACGTGGGCATGTCTTTTGGGGGCCACCATTCATCCCACTGCACCCTGTATCTGTCTCTCTCATTTGGTGCATAGGTCTGTGCCTGGCGTCCCTCCCTTCCCTGTCACACATGGGGAAAGAATGAAGTCTCCCCTAGAATCCCTAGAGGAAGTGCAGCTCTGCCAACACCCTGATTTCAGATTTCTGGTCTCCAAAACTATGAGAGAATACATTTCCGTCCTCCTTCTTATGAGACCATTGTCTTCCCAGAGAAGCAAGCCTTCTCTGTGCCCAGCTCCTTAACTCTGGGATGTCCCAGCTTCTCTCCCTGGGGGCTTCCTCAGGCTGTGTTTCCCTAACAGAACCTGACATTTCCCTTCCCTCCCCTGGGTATCCCCCAAAGGCAAGCCGGAATGTCACGGGGAAGAGGACAGGAGCCCTGGCACCCAGCTGAGGCCTGGCATCCCCCAGGCTTGTCCCTCCCTTAGCAGTGGCTGCCAGTGATGTTCTAGAGCCAGGAGGGGGAGCAGCCTGGTTCTGCTTCCTGCTTGCCCTCTGGACTCTAATTAATTTCCTTCTGGTGGACTGTGTTTGATTACACCCTCATTAAGTAGCTTTGCACATGCGGGCCCTGGTGGTTTCGATATTGAAGCATCTACCTTTGCTGGTTAATATTCAGCGCTTGCTGCGTCCTCCTTTCCTCGGCTGTGTTGTTGCAGAAACTGTGGAGTCATGCCTGGAGGAGACAGACAAATGAAAGCTAATTTCCCGTGGGGCCTTCCTTCTGGGAGTGGGGTTAAAAATGAGTTGAAGAGGGAAGGGGGGAGTTGAGGTTTAAAATAGAGTATGGCCGGCGGCCTCCTCTGTGGCTTCTCCTAGCTTTCCCCTAAGACACCTAAGATGACACACCAAAAAAACACAGACGCTCAGCACACTGGAAACAAAGACAGGTGGGCAGTCTGAGAGGAGCCTCCTCACTGCTAGACACATGGAGCAAGGCCAAGAAAGACACCATCCAGCCTTCCTCCAGGAATCTGAGACCTCCGGAAGGAAGGGAGGAAGCCGCTTTCTCCCTTAGACTGAGGACTGTGCCAATCAGAAAGCCAGGCAACTGGTCCTGTACCATGGAAGTGACAATTTGGAGGTAGAAGGAGGGCTCTTCCACTCCCCTCTCCCTTCCTCCTCTCCCATGCCTCTGTCTGCGTCTGTTCAGAGACAGCAACTCGCAAGGCGGGAAGAGAGGGCCTCTGAGAAGTCCAGTGCAGCCAGTGGGCTTGTCCAAGGACAGGAAGCGTCCTGAACATACAGACATTGTTATAGATTTCCGTGGACTTCACTGTTGTGAGAGTTGGAGATTCAGGCCATGAAGTGGGTGAAGATGTCCCTTCTCAAGGTCAGAGTCACGTAAGCACGGTGCCTGAGTCTCATCCTGGGGCTGGACTCTTGTGCAAGCCAGAGTCCTGAGAGGTGGACTCAGCCCCAACCCAAGGAGGCTGTCATGGGGACAAGGATGCGCTGATAGACTAGATCTCTTCGAGAGTGCACAAGCTGGGGATGGGGGAAGCCTGAGCTTCCTGGAACCTGAACCCCGACCTCTGAAAATGATCTACAGCAGGATCCAGAAGAAATGAACTTTGCGGGAAAAGAATAAAAGGGCACCCAAAGAGGCCAAGCTGAGATGGAAAAGAAAACCAACAGGATGAGATGAAAGGAGAGATTAACAAGCAAAATAAGAATTGCAAGGAAATGAAATGCTAGCCGACTTGCAATCCTTCTTGGGGGCAGTGAGAGCGGTAATGATGGATGTGAAATCAGTGACATGGAAGGCAAACTGGAAACCCTGGATGAAAGTGTATCATGCACAGAATACCAAAAAAGACAAATACAGAAGACACAGAGCCAGCGTTGGTTTTCCTGAGGAAGCGCCAGCCTGAGAAAAGGTCTATGTTCTGCAGACCAATACCTGAAAGGAAATTCAAAGAAAACAGATCCACCACTAGACACATGGTGGCAAAAATGTTTAATAACCAAGTGTCAGGGCCAGAAAAAGAACAGCCGGGTAGAATGTGCACCTTCCCCTGCTCCCTCCTATCCCTAGAACGTGTCTATGTTTGCCTTCTTGGGGCTCTGGCTGTCACCCAGGTTGGAGTGCAGTGGCACTGTCATAGCTCACTTCAGCCTCAACCTCCCTGGCTCAAGCTGTCCTCCTGCTTCAGCCTCCGAAAGTGCTGGGATTACAGGCATGAGCTACCGGGCCTGGCCCTTTTTAAAATTTGTGGTAAAATACAATAACATAAAATGTACTATCTCAACCATTTGTAAGCATACAGCTCAGTTGTGTTAAGTGCATTCACACTGTTGCACAACTGATCTCCAGAACTCTTATCTTGGAAAACAGACACTGTGTCCTCATCGAACAGTAACTCCTCCTTCCCCTCCCCCCAGCCCCTGGTACCCACCATTCTACTTTCTGTCTCTATGAATTAACTAGTCTACGTACCTCATATAAGTAAAATCAGACAGTATTTGTCCTTTTGTGTCTGGCTTATTTCACTTATTTGTCCCTGTGTCCTCAAGGTTCACCATGCTGTAGCATGTGTTGGAATCCCCTTCCTTTTTAAGGCTGAATAATATTCCGTTGCATGGCTAGACCCCACTCCGTGTACCCATTCATCTGTTGATGGCCACTCAGATTGTTTCCACCTTTTGGCTACTGTGAATGATGCTGCTGGAAACATAGCTGCTGTTTGAGTGCCTGCTTTCAGTTCTTTGGGGTATATATTCCCAAGAGTGGAATTGCTGGATCATATGGCAATTCTGTGTTTCATTTGTTTAAGGAACTGCCACACCATTTTCCATGGTGGCTGCACCATTTTGCATTCCTACCAGCAGCACATAAAGGTTTCAGTTTCTTCACATTCTTGCCAACCCTTGTTATTTTCTGGGATTTTACGGGGCTTTTTGGATCTGAGAACTGGATTGGCCAGAGAAGTTAAGTTTATTTGTATGAGAAAGATTTGGGCTGGGTTTTCAGGGTGGAAATGAGAAAGCGAGGGATGGTTGGAGTAGCGAGGAAGATACAGGGAAGGGATTTTTGGAGTTTGGGCGATGTCATGAATGAGATGCCCCTTTGGTGACTTGGAGAAGTTGCTGTAGAGATATCAGTTGCTTCAGAGGTCTCCTGTATGCTGAACTGGTATTCCTAGGAAGAGGACAGTCTGCTGGGGCTGTCCAGGAGACACAGTGGGGTTTTGTGGCAAAGACAGCCCTATAGGTGCCAGGGCTGAACAAGCAGCTAAAGAAATAAAAATCAGATAGCCTCATTCTCATCTGCAGGACTGAAAGTCAGAGGGTAACCAAGTCTATCTGTGATATCTTGCAGGGAGTTTCTGTTGAGCCAGGTTGTCTTCAGGTGTGTCATCAACATGAAGGAATTCTCGGGGAGGCTAGAGCTCAGAAGAGAAGGCACCTGTGTATTCCGCTTTGGGGGAAACATGTACTGGGTGACTTCCCTACGGCACAGGAATACAGAGTGAAGGTGCAAGTCCAACTGTGGGGAGGCATCGAGTGAGTGGCCGTGAGCATGTACACTCCATGCCATTGCCTTGCTCACACGTGTGCCAACGTGAATGCAAAATGCCAGCTGTTACCATTCCTAGGGTTGTTTTCACATCTAAAAAAAATAACAGCAGCTCCTTACAGTGCCTCACACTTGTAGTCCCAGCTACCCTGGAGGCTGAGGCAGGAGGATCGCTTGAGCCCAGGAGTTCAACGTTGCAGCAAGCTATGATCGCACCGCTGCAATCCAGCCCGGATGACAGAGCAAGACCCTGTCTCAGAATAAAAAAGAATAAGTTCACAAGTGAAGAAATACATTTTTATGAAAATAACTATATTTTCCAAAGGAAAAGAAAAACCACGTGAGGAGAGTGGTGTTGCTCCCCATTTTTGTGACTCTCTTGCATGTCTCACTTTCTCGAAGACAGCTATCAGACTCGCGCTTTTGCATTGGATCTTGCGACAGGTTGTTTTAATTGATGCCTTTGAAGAAAATCTGGCATCACATAGATATGTCATTGGAAAAGAGGTCCCCACAGCACCCCTAAAATGGTCTTAAGGGTGCTTCTCCAAAGTCTACAGACCACACTTTGAGAAATGCCATTCTGACTGCCTTGTATGAATCTCTACTCACTTGTTGGAAACATGCACCCCTATTCCCAAGCCCATCATCTCTCCCCATTGCAGTGAGTCCCCAGACCTGTTTATTCATGCTCCAGTCATGTAGGGCCCCCTTCTTTGAGATACCATGTACTGCTGTGTGTTGGGTCCGGCAGCTCAGTAGGGGAGCCAAGGGTGACTTGGTGTCAGGCCAGCCACACTCTCCGAGTGTCACTCCCCACCAGCAGTGACTCAGGCGTACCTCCTGGTGTTCCCAGACATCCTGATGAGGAACCGTCCACAAACAGTACTAGGGGTGGTACCGTTTAGACCTATCATGAGGAAAATGGGATTGTCCTCAATGCCTCGTGCTTTTTAAGACAAACCAGCCCCTCCAAGACTAGTACAGTGCACAGGAGGGGCTGCAGGGACCACACCTGGATCTGATGCTTCCACTTCCTTTGCACATGCAGCAGGCCTCGTGTGCCTACCCCCATTCTGTGTCTTCCTGAGAACGAGGGCAGGCCATGGGTGCAGAGTCAGAAAGGAGCCTGTTCCCAGGGCTGTGGCCCAGGCTGCAGCCGCCTGAGACACCTGAGGATCTGGTAACCTCTTCTCCCTCACACCCAGCCCCATGGGTAGTCCCAGCTGGTGACACCATCATCTCCAATAGCCTGGCTTAGGGGAGGGGGGATGGAGAGGACATCACGGAGGCAGGAAGTAGCCCAAGGTCTTCAGGACTATGAAGTGCCCTCAATTAGCACAAGCATCCTGTGGACCTAGGTGGGGTCGAAATAAAGCAATAAAGCAATAATGTGTGCCATGGCCTTTGGCCAGCCTCTATCTGGCTTTCCCTGTTGTAGCTCTGGGACCTCGGGGAGCCCCACCCCAGCTGGAATTCGCAGGGCGGGCCGGCGTTGGTTGGCCGTGACTCACAGTGACCCTGAGCTGCCTTTCTAGAAGACCCTCCTCCTTCCCTCCCATCCTGCCTCTACACTCCTTTTCCCCTCCCAAGCAGCAACCACATGAACCCAGACAGTGCTCCAGAGAGGTGGAGCCACAGTCAGCAGCTGGGCAACCAGGGGGACAGCGCGGGCAGATGACAGGGGAGTGGGCTCCGGAAAGGACGTTTGGCATCTTCACAGACCTGCCCAGCCTCCTGGGTTGGCAACTAGGATTTTCTTGGTCCTTCCAGGGGTGGCCTAGACTGGCTTGGAGATGTAGGGGGTCCAGGAAGATGAGGCAAGGCTGGTAGGAACACAAGAAACCCAGGCAGTCATCTGGTCCAGGGCTTTCACGCTTTTCTTTGGAACAGAACTGCGTTTGTTTGTAACCAGGAGCTGCTTTGTAAGAGCCGCAGCCTACAGCCCTGCTGGTTCCTCTCACCTCCCTCTTGTCTACCGCAGCCCCCGACCGTCAGCCCCAAGATGTTGGAACACAGTTTAATAACCATTAGTGCGGTTCATCTGCCCATTTCACAGATGGGAAAATGGATCCCAAGAGGGAAGTCCCTTACCACAGACTTACAGCGAGTTGGGGCTGGCCAGGACCTAAAACCCAGTGCTATTTCCCAGGGTCATTCAGGGACAGTTGGAAGGAGGATACCACTAGGTGCCAGGAGTGCCCACAGAGGAGAGGGGTGCCCAGGGGTGAAGCAGAGGAGGGATAGAGGCTGGCACTAAGTCACCAACCACAGAGGAGCAGCCCAGCCTGCTTGACAGACTGTAAAAGAAAAATAACTGCATGCCTCTGGCCTCCTCCCCGTGGCCACCAGGGCAGCATCTGACCATGGGAATAACCACCCTTCTGTTTCCACCTCATCTACCCTCCTTCCCCAGCTCCCTGTCCCCAGGAAGGGGAGCCTCAAGCTGTAGGCAGGGTCTGGCTGGCAAGCCGGGCACTGGGCCACAGCCCGTTTGACCACACAGGCCCTCTGAGATGGTAGAACACAAGCATTTTGACTTTCGGCCTTCCTGTGTCCCCAGCCTCCTCCTGCCCCAGGGAGGGCAGGGCTGTGATTTTGCACATTAGTGGGTGACAGTTTGTATCCTGGTGTCCCTCGTGTCCATACGGCTCCGACACACCCTCCTGATCATGAGGCCAGCGTGGACTCTGTGTGCCCAGGTCCCCGCCCGGCCCTGACTCCTGCATTTTTCTAGGGAGAGAGCTCATGGCTTTTGACAGATTCTCAAATGGGGCTGTGGTCCCGGAGATGGAGAACCCCTGCAGAAGGGGAGGACGGGCCTTCCAGGAAGGAGGGGGCAGAAATGAAGTAGAAAGGGCACTGCTGCTTTCTCTGTTCCCTGCCAGGGGCTTTACATGTAGCACTTGGTCTTGTTCCCCTTACCTCCTTGTGATGCTAGGGTCACTGTCCCCATTTTACAGATGAGGAAACAGGCTCAGCAGTGGCAGGTTGCTTGCTTCAGGACGCAGCCCTGGCTGAGGGATTGAAAAAGCCGGGGCAGGGCCAGAGGTTGATGGCGGGTATTGCACCTGCTTCTACAAGGGAGTGCAGCTCTGGAACCTGTACCAGCCAGTGCTTCAGAAGCCTCCCCCGACTGCATCCACACCAGACCTTGAGCCCCCAGGTCCTGGTTCCCAGCAAATTTTTTCAGCAGCCAGAGAGCCTGGCACAGGGCCTGGCAGTTCGCCTCCAAGGTTCATTCCTGCCACGTGGAAAACAGAGTCCTCACAATTGGCCTCTTGTGTCCTCATGGAGGCATGAATGAAGCCTTAATGAGGGTGGGGGCAGAGTGCCCACTAACCATGGCAGGTAGGACCTGGCTGGCAGGTGGGCTCCAAGGGGCTCCCCCCAGGAGGCTCCTCCCACCCCCAGGCATGACACCCAGGCCCTCCAGAGCCCCCAGCAAAGACTCTTTATTTGCTTGTAGCAATGTCAGCTGCCAGACCACAGAGCCCATCCCTGCCCTCCATCTGTCCAGCTCAGCCACCCTCTCACCACCCCCTGGCAGATAAGAGCAATGAGATATGCAGAACAGGCCCAGGGCTGAGGCCGCGCCGCCCCACCCCCATCCTTCCTGAAATTCGAACAGCACAGAAGGCGTGGGCCTTGGTGTCTCCATCTGTAGACAGTGTATAATGATGTCCAGCCTGTTTGCCTTCCACGGATTTCTAAGAATCATGTGGGGAAGGTATTTTAAAAGTTCAGAATACAAACAAAATGACAAAGAGCAAACTCAGCTGGTCACCCACACATTCCCTGCCCAGACTTCCCGTCCCCAGGGTACTGGACCCCAGCCACCTGGGCTGGGAGCCTTTCTTCTCTGGGCTGTGCTGGGGAAGCTGTGGGAGCCCCGAGAATGAGGACGGCCCGCAGTGGGTGGGCCTGCTTTGCCCCCCACCCAGGGATGCCTCTTGCTCCCCAGGATGGCGTGAGGACAGTCTGCGGATGGGAATGTCAGCATTTCCTGGTCTGTGTAAGGCACCAAACTAGGGTCAGGGACTGCAGTGTAGCTCATACCCAAGGGTGGCAGAAATTGGGCGGGGGTGGGGGCGGGGGAGCTTGAAGACAGGGAGCAGGCGTAACTACCCCTTTCACATGGAGTGGCACCAAGTTTAGTCCCCACCCCAGGGCAGGCACGTCATGTTTCCTTCCTTCTCCAAAGCCCATCACTCCGTTTTAAGCTCGGGGTCTCATGACTTACTTTAGAGGAAGGTCACAGGATTCTTCAGGGCCTGCTTCAGGGGAGGACAGCAGTCAGAGAGACCTTCCTGCGTCGGCTGCCACCTCAGATGCCAGGGTGCCATATTCTGGGGTGGTGTGTCCTGAGCCCCCAAACCCAATTCCTCCCTCAGACCCAGGGAAGCTCTGCTCCAGCGGCTTCTGCTGCGGCCCCACCACACTTTAGTGTCACTCGCCTCCAAGCTACTCCCCTCCCATCGGGAACATTCCACTCAGAACCTTTCTGAGGGAGTCCTGGTGAGGTTTCCTTCTGGGTGCCTGGCAGGCTGTCCTTACAACCCCGAAACCCCCAAGGCAAAGGAACACTCAGGCTGCATCAGCTACAGAAGGAGCAGTAAAAACGTCGGAAGCAGGAAGAAAACACAAATAAATATCAATAAACCATCCTGTCACAAGGCAGTTTTGTCAATTCCAAATTTTGCCACGATGGAGAAGCAGCTGCTTGCACCGAGGCGGGCCACCCTTGGCTTCCTCCTCTGGAAAACCAGAGAGACAAAGGTCAGAGGCTGTCCCAGGAGAGGGCCACAAGCCAGGACCCACACAAACTGCGGAGCCTGCAGTGGCCAGTCCCCACTCTTCTCAACTTGGAGGTAAAGACAAACAGGAGGGGCCTGCCCGGCCCCTGAGGGAAGTTCTGCAGACGCTCCCCACTGGGGCTCTGGGAGGCAGAGTTGCCTCCAGGGGCCTGTGCCTACTTCTCCTGGGGATGGTGGGTGAGCTGGGTGGGGCAGCCAGCCCTGACCTCTGGGCATCCTTTGCTCTTGCAGGACCTGGGCATGGAGTCGACCTCACTAGATGATGTTCTGTATCGCTACGCCAGCTTCCGGAACCTGGTGGACCCCATCACACATGACCTCATCATCAGCCTGGCACGCTACATCCACTGTCCCAAGCCGGTAGGGTGGCTGTGGTCCGAGCCAGCCAGGTCCCGGGGTGTGCGGTGGGTGCCTTTCAGGGCAAAGCAGCTTTATGCCCAAGGAGGACAAGCCCATCCTGCAGGTGCCAAGAGCCTGAGGTGCTCTCCCTTGGCGCCACCAGCACAGATTGGTTTTGTTTGGCCCAGGGGGTGAATTCACTGCCAACATTTAAAAAGCAGAATTTTTCACATGATCCCTATATTCGGCTGCCCTTGAAAAACTGGAAGCTCCAGCAACATGAAGCCCTCATTTCTGCAGGGCTGGAGCTAAGTAGCCATCCCTGTTATACGGGGCCAAGGCCACCACATACAGTTGTACAGGTTGTGCCTTGCACAAAAGCATGCATACAGAGGGGTGGCGGGGTAGGGGAGGAAGGGGAAAGTTCAAATCCAGCCCTCTCTCTACCCACCAAGCCGTGAGCCCTGATGCAAGCCTGTGTCCCCCTGGAGGTGAACTTTTTCTTATTTGCACAAAGGTGTTATAGAAAGCTGGCCGGGGCCCTGCATGGGGCTGTCCACTTTGCCTCAGTCCCACCACTCCCAGATGTCTTCACCTCTGAGGCTGAGTGTCCTTTGACACCCATCCCTTCACTCATGTCCTCTTCCTGCTGGCCCTGGGAGCTCGGAAGGGAAAGCTCCATGGCTCTCCAGGCTCCACATCTGCCGCTCAGCCCCTCCTGGATGGGAGGTTCTGTCCTGTTCCTGCAGTTCCAGGTCTAGGCTTCCCCGGGGCTATGCAGCTGGACCCAGTGGGAAGGGGAGGGCTGGGCGGGGACATTCCCACACTTGAGCGCTTCTCTGTTGCTTTGGTTTTTTCTGTCTCATCCCTCAATTTCCAGTGGCTTCCAAAAGAAGTGCTTCCCCGCTGGCAGTCAGGAAACCAGAGCAGGATGAAGGGGTGCGGGAGGGAAGTTTTTCCTTTTGGTGTAGGATCTAGGCCAGGAGTGAGATGGTTCCCAAGCCCACCCCTCACTCGGCCTGGACACAGACTTGACCGTGGTCCTACAGTGAGCTGGAGCCTTGCTCTGGAAAGGCGTTTCCTGGGGCTGAGCTCCATCTGCGGCTTTGTCGGGGGCCTTCTCTCTGACTCTGGGGCTACCTGATACGAAGGCTCTGAGGTGGGGGCCCAGCTGTGGAGGGCTGGGAGCTGGCCAGGGTCAGGAGCACAATGTTGCAGAAGGTCGGGATGCAGGGCCCAATGGGAGGGGAAGGAAAGCTGGTGTTGAGGAAGCCTTGAGGCCTGATTGGTGCCAGGAGCCATGGGGCGCTGGCTGGGGCTGGCGCCTCTGTCGCTTCTCATGCACTTCCACCTGGTTCTGCCTTGGGGAGGGGGGGGGAAGGGACGGGAGTCAGGCCTGTGAGGAGGCCTTGCCGGGTGCCAGACCCTGCCTTTCCTAGAGCAGGAATGGAGTTGCTCAGAGATGAGACAGCGAAAGGCAATGGGACTCTCAAAAAAGCAAAAAGGAAACAGGAGGGCTATGTGTACGCCCATCTTTGAGTTGAGGAAAACAAACTTCAGTCAAATGATCTGAGCAAGGTTACACCTCCGAGGAGAACCATGGGTGTGATTTGGGCCTATGCAGTGACTCAGAGCTGGGCGGGACACAGGCCGGGGGTCCCTGGGCGGTCAGTGCCCAAGGGGCAGGAGGAGGGGCCTGGTGGAAGCAGCCGAGCTCCCCTCCCTCCCCAACCTGCCCCTCACAGGTTGCCTCACGGACGGCCTGTGTGGGGAGAAGGACCCACCCTCTCAGAGAGAGAGGCAGGCCAGGGAGTGGGTAAGGGCCATCGGGAGACCCTGTGAGACAGGGCCAGGCGAGGCCAGGAGGAGGGGCGGGAACTCCTGCCTTCTGATCTCCCCTTTCTGTCTGGGTAGGGCGGGGCCGGGGGGTGCCTACCTGGGTGTTGTGGTCCATTCAGGTAGCTGTAACAAATTATTGTAGACCGGGGGCTTACAAAAGTAGAAATTTGTCTCTCACACTTCTGAAGGCTGGAAGTCTGAGATCTGGGTGCCAGCCTGGTTGGTGACTGGCAAGGACCTTTTTCTGGGTTACAGACAGTCACCTTCTTGTGTCCTCACATGGCAGGAAATGGGCAAAGGAGCACGAATCCCTTTGTGAGAGCTCCACCCCCGTGGCCTAATCACCTCCCAAAGGCCCCACCTCTGAATACCATCACCCTGGGAATTAGGTTTCAACATGTGAATTTTGGGGACATACCAACATTCAGTCCATTGCATGGTGTAACCTTCCTCAAACCACTTCATTACCTGGACTTTGTTTTCCTCAAAACAAGTCAGACCCTGCCGGAGTGGGTGAGCCCTGCTGAAGCCCAGAGACCTGGGGGGCCCCTTTCGTGCCCATGTGGCAAGCGAGGCTCTCTGGATGAGGCAGGGGTGGGAGGTCCCCAGGCTGGTGGTAGGAGCAGCCCCTCCATCCACCCCAGAGGGCTGACCAGGATGTCCTGGTCAGAGCAATTTGCATCTGAGTTCATGTCAGCCCACGTTATGGGTCTAGACATTGTGGACAGAGGTGTCAAGACCGGAGAGCTCGTTCCAAAGGTAAATTGGATACTACACGAACCCTCACTGAAAATCCTTCAGTGAGGGGCCGTGCTGTAGTTTAAATAAAACCCAAACTCCTCACCTGGCTTTGCCTGAGTCTCTGAGCTCCCCTCTCCTACTTGCCACCCTGCGAACTCTGCTCTAGCATGTGGGCCTTCCTCCTCTGCCCCTGACACCTCCACACCCTCTCCTACCTTAGGGACATCGCTACTCCCTCTAACTGCTCCAGCCTCCTCTGTCTGAGCTTCCTTCTCCTGAGTTCAGACTGAGCCTTCGGCCTCTGAGAGGCCTTCGTTGACAAGCCTGCCTCATGGAGGCTCCTGATCAGCCTGTCTCAAGCCCCATTTATTTTTCCATTCATTTCTCCATTTTACTTACTGGTCTCTGAAATTACCTTGCTTATTTACTTGTTGGCTAATTTATGGTCTGTTTTCCCCACTAGAATATAAACTCTGAAGGGAAGGGTGTCTGTCTTGTTCACAATTCCATCCTGCACCAGGCGGGAAGGAGGTAACATATTCCATTGTGAAGTTTGAAGGGAGTTTAGTGAAGGGTTGAGGACAGGATAAAGGAAGTCAACAGGGGATGTTGAGACATCCAGAGACAGCAGTGGTAGGAAGTTGTTTCACAGGAGGACAAGCTGTATTGCCAGAGGCAGGGTGAGAACACCTGGTCCGGAGCCATGCTGCATTATCCGTTGCCATATAGCAAACTACCCCAAAACAACAGACATTTATTGTTATAGTCTCTGCAGGTCAGGATTGCAGAGGCATGGTGGTGCCTGCCTCTAGTCTCAGCTACTAGGTAGTTTAGCTTTGGGTCTCTCAAGATATTGGTCAGGGCTGCAGGTGTCAGAAGAATTTGCAGAAGTTGGCAGCTCTGCCAGACTCCGTGGCTTACGCCTGTAATCCCAGCACTTTGGGAGACCGAGGGGGGCAGATCACCTGAGATTGGGAGTTGGAGACCAGCCTGACCAACATGGAGAAACTCCATGTCTACTAAAAATACAGAATTAGCCGGGAGTGGTGGCACGTGCCTGTAATCCCAGTTACTTGGGAGGCTGAGACAGGAGAATCACTGGAACCCGGCAGGCGGAGGTTGCCGTGAGCCGAGATCGCACCATTGCTCTCCAGCCTGGGCAACAAGAGCAAAACTCCATCTCAAAAAAAAAAGAAGTTGGCAGGTCCACTTCCAGGGCGGCACACTCGCCCTGTAGCCTCTCCATAGGACTGCTTGAGTGTCCTCACATGATGGCAGCTGGCTTATCCCACAACAGGTGATAATATAGAAGCCATAATGCCTTTTTTTTTTTTTTTTTTTGGAGACAGAGTCTCACTCTATCACCTAGGCTGGAGTGCAGTGGCGCGATCTCGACTCACTGCAACCTCTGCCTCCCGGATTTAAGCAGTTCTCCTGCCTCAGCCTCTCAAGTAGCTTGGGATTACAGGCACCTGCCACCACACTCAGCTAATTTTTTGTATTTTTAGCAGAGACGGGGTTTCGCCATGTTGGCCAGCCTGGTCTCAAACTCCTGACCTCAGGTGATCCACCTCAGCCTCCCGAAGTGCTGGGATTACAGGCGTGAGCCACTATGCCTGGCCTTGTTTTTTTGTTTTGTTTTGTTTGTTTGTTTGTTTGTTTTGAGAAAGGGTCTCACTCTGATGCCCAGGCTGGAGTGCAGTGGTGTGATCATAACTTACTGCAGCCTGGAACTACCAGGCTCAAGTGATCCTCCCACCTCACCCTCCTGAGTAGCTGAGATTGGAGGCAGGCACCACCATGCCTAGCTAATTTTTGGGTTTTTTTTTCTTATAGACATGGGGGCTTCACTATGTTGCCAAGGCTGGTCTCAAACTCCTGGCCTCAGGCAATCCCCCTGCCTTGGCCTCCCAAAGCACTAGGATTGCAGGTGTGAGCCCAACTCCCACAATACCTTTTAAGACCCAGTCTCAGAAGTCACAAACCATCATTGCTGCCATTCTATTGATTCTGATGATTCTGTGGCTCACCCAGACCAGCCCTGCTACAATGTGGAAGGACGCTACACAGGGGCACAGATGCCAGGAGCCAAGAGCAGCAAGGCTGTGTTGGAGGCTGGCTGCTGCACATGCCGAAGTGTGGGAATCAGAATAAACCCCCCATCTGTCTCTCCTCCTGCCCTCTGGTCTTGCTGCCACTGCTCCCATTAGCTGAAGCCAAGAGGAAGCCAGGGGGAAGAGAGCCCCGTGACGCGGTCTCTAGAGCCCAGCCTTCTGAGCAGAGAAGGGCAGAGTGGACTGTGGGGCGAGAAGAAACAGAAAAGCCGGCACACAGTCTCTGCATCTGGAATGGTGTCCAGCATAATGAGCGGGACAGTCAACATTTGATGAATGTATGAATGAATTTACGAATGAGGGAGGGATACCCTTGAATGGAGGGCAGTGGAGGGCTGTGCTTGTCGGGGTCCTGGAGCAGTTACAGAGGTGCCTGGGGAGTGAAGATGGCAGATGGTATCACTGCCTGATGGCTGACAGCCAGAGCAGTGTCGGGTGCTGGGACCCCTTCCAGGTCAGCCTGCAGGTCGGCATGCCATCTTTCCTGACAGATGAATGCGAAGCCCCTCAAACATGCTCTGCCCCAGGATCTGGGCAGCCTTGCTGGGAAGGTCTGGAGAGGCTGCTGCCCTGACCTGCACTCACAGTCACCTTGACTGTGCCACATTCCACTCCTGCCTTCTTCAGGGATCGGGGGAGGACTGCAGAGAGTTGACTCTGCACACAGTCATTGCACCTCCTGGGTAGGTTAGGATTCTGCTGTACATAACAGAAGCCCAGGCAGGCTGGCTCCAGCAAGGAAGAAAACGTGTCCCTCAGATACCGAGGTGTCTTGTGGTGCCCACAGACAGCCAAGTTAGATCAAGGTGCTAAAACTGTAGATAAGGCAGATCACTTGAGGTCAGGAGTTCAAGACCAACCTGGCCAACATGGTGAAACCCTATCTCTACTAAAAATACAAAAATTAGTTGGGCATGGTGGCGTGCGCCTGTAATCCCAGCTACTCAGGATGCTAAGCCAGGAGAATCACTTGAGCCAGGGAGGCGGAGGTTGCAGTGAGCTGAGATGGTGCCACTGCACTCCAGCCTGGGCGACAGAGCAAGACTCCATCACTGAAAAAAAAAAAAAAAAAAAAAAGAAAAGAAATGAAGACCCTTAGTCCCAGCTACTTGGGAGGCTGATGCAGGAGGATTATATGAGGCCAGGAATTCAATACCAGCAAGGGCAATATAGTGAGACTCCCATCTCTTTAAAAAAAGAGAGAAAGAAATGACCCCAAAACCCAGGGAAAGATGTCTTTTTCTTTTTTTGGTTTTTTGTTTGTTTGAATTTTTTATTTTAATTTAATTAATTAATTAATTAATTAATTTTTGGACGGAATTTCACTCTTGTTGCCCAGGCTGGAGTGCTATGGCGCGATCTTGGCTTACCTCAACCTCTGCCTCCTGGGTTCACGCGATTCTCTTGCCTCAGCCTCCTGAGCAGCTGGGATTATAGGCATGCACCACCATGCCCGGCTAATTCTGTATTTTCAGTAGAGATGGGGTTTCTCCATGTTGGTCAGGCTAGTCTCGGGCCTGCTCTGCCTCCCAAAGTGCTGGGATTACAGGCGTGAGCTACCACGCCCAGCCTGTTTGTTTGTTTGTTTGTTTGTTTGTTTGTTTGTTTGTTTTTGACAGAGTCTCACTCTGTCGCCCAGGCCGGAGTGCAATGGCGTGATCTCAGCTCATTGGAACCTTCACCTCCTGGGTTCAAGCAATTCTCCTGCCTCAGCCTCCCAAGTAGCTGGGACTACAGGTGCCCGCCACCACGCCTAGCTAATTTTTTGTATTTTTAGTAGAGACGGGGTTTCTCCATGGTGGCCAGGCTGGTCTCAAACTCCTGACCTTAGGTGATCTACCCACCTTGGCCTCCCAAAGTGCTAGGGTTATAGGCGTGAGCCACCATGCCCAGCCAGCTATCTGTTTTTATACTCAGGTTTGGTAAAGAGTGCACAGCTTGTAACAATGCGATTGGACAAAGGGTGTGATTCAATGGTGATAGGCTGAGGGGACCCAGGCAGGCTGTCTGCGCAGATTCTTCTTGGCCTCTCTGTGCAGTGTTCCTTCCTACCCCTCTGGAATGGTCTTCAAGACAGAAGGGAGAGAGTGACCTACCTAGTTTTATGGCTTGCTTTGAGGGAGAGGGGTTCTAGTTTCTGTGACCTGCCTTGGGGAAGAAGAATTCTGGTTTCTCTGACTCACTCTGGGGGAGAAGGGCTAGAGACAGGAGGGCAGCAGAAGGGCAGAAAAACTTTGCTTCTGAGGCTTTCCAATTTCCTTTAGTTCAAAGCTCTCTGCTGGCCCCGGCACCATGCTTTGGAATTGTGTTCTGAGCTCCAAAAAGTTCATGCAAACACTGCTCAGAGGAGATGCCCAATGCATCGCAGCTGCTCAGTACATGTTCAGACAAGCAGAAGGGAACTCTCACTCCAGAGAGAACATCAGCTCACTTGTGGTCTCAAGGCAACTCTATGAGGTGTCCATATCTATTGTTCCTGTCTAGCCAGTGAGGAGACCAAGGCTCCTCAGTTCTCCCTGATAGCGGCAGATGCACGTCCATCCGGAGCCTGGCCCTGTGCGTGGCTGCCCCCTTGTGGCAGTGGCAGTGCAGTGATGCCCCCTTGTCCTCTGCTGTGTGTGTGTGTGTGTGTGCGCGCGCAGTGATGCCCCCTTGTCCTCTGCTCTGTGTGTGTGTGTGTGTGTGTGTGTGTGTGTGTGTGTGTGTGTGTGACGGACTCTTGCTCTGTCGCCCAGGCCAGAGCGCAGTGGCATGATCTCGGCTCACTGCAACCTCCACCTCCCGGGTTCAAGTGATTCTCCTGCCCCAGCCTCCCGAGTAGGGACTACAGGCGCCCATGACCATGTCTGGCTAATTTTTGTATTTTTAGTAGAGACAGGGTTTCACCATATTGGCCAGGCTAGTGTTGAACTCCTGACCTTGTGATCCGCCCGCCTTGGCCTCCCGAAGTGCTGAGATTATAGGCGTGAACTCCCGCGTCTGGCCTCTGTTCTCTTCTTTTAAGGCTCAGCTGCCCAGGCTGAGAGGGTGGACAGGGATTTTGGCCCCAGATTTTGGAAACCCTGGGAAGTGATTGAAGGAGGAGCTGCAGCTGAGGAGCTCAGTTCTAAGCTTTGGAGACTGGCAACATTCTGTCCTGGGGTGGTTCCAGGAGCAATGCTGGGCAGACCACCTGATCCCACCCATGGTCTTTGAACTGGTGCTTCTCCACCTCGGCTGTACTAGGGAATCACTTGGGGAACCTGAGGTCAGAAGTTCGAGACCAGCCTGGCCAACATGGCAAAACCCCATCTCTACTAAAAATACAAAATTAGCTGGGCATGGTGGCGGGTGCCTGTGATCCCAGCTACTCCGCAAGCTGAGGCTTCCCCGTGTGGCCAGGTGGGGTGGCTCACACCTGTAATCCCAGCACTTTAGGAGGCCCAGGCGGGCAGATCACCTGAGGTCAGGAGTTCGAGACCAGCCTGGCCAACTTGGTGAAACCCTGTCTCTATTAAAATACAAAAAATTAGCTGGGCGTGGTGGCAGGCGCCTGTAAATCCCATCTACTTGGGAGGCTGAAGCAGGAGAATTGTTTGAATCTGGGAGATGGAGGTTGCAGTGAGCCGAGACCACACCACTGCATTCCAGCCTGGGCAACAGAGTGAGACTCCATCTCAAAAAAAAAAAGAAAAAAAATCCCCGTTCCTGAGCCACCCACCCATCACTGGGGTGGCTTAGGCATCAGTGTTATTTTGTTGTTGTTTGGTTTGGTTTGGTTTGGTTTTTTGAGACTAGGTCTCACTCTGTCTGGAGTGCAGAGGTGTGATCACGGCTCACTGCAGCCTTCACTTTCGGGGCTCAACAGCCTCCTACCTCAGCCTCCCGGGTAGCTGGGACTGCAGGCACAAGCCACCATGCTGGGCTTCATTTTTTGTTTTGGTTTGTTTGTTTGTTTGTAGAGAGCAGGTCTCACTATATTGCCCAGGGTAGTCTTGAACTCCTGGGCTCAAGTGATCCTCCTGCCTCAGCCTCCCAAAGTGCTGGGATTGTAAGAGTGAGCCACAGCACCTGGCCCATCAGTGAACTTTAAAGCTCCCCTGAGATTCCAGTGTGCAAGATTCCAAGGTGAAGAAGCACAGCTCTAGATGGGCCATCTCCAGTGTCACGTCCTATTCTCCCTTTGTTTTTATTTATGCTTTTTTTTTTTTTTTTTTTTTTTTTTTTGAGACAGAGTCTCACTCTGTCACCCAGGCTGGAGTGCAGTGGCACAATCTCGGCTCACTGCAACCTCTGCCTCCTGGGTTCAAGCAATTCTCATGCCTCAGCTTGCGGAGTAGCTGGGATCACAGGCGCCCGCCACCACACCCAGCTAATTTTTGTATTTTTAGTAGAGACGGGGTTTTGCCATGTTGGCCAGGCTGGTCTCGAACTCCTGACCTCAGGTGATCTGCCCACCTTGGCCTCCCAACGTGCTGGGATTACAGGCATGAGCCACCGCACCCAGCCCCTATTCTCCCCTTGAGCTCCAAGGTCAGCTCCCAGCATGGCCCCTCTCCCTGAACCTGTGCTGGCCATGGCCTCCTTGTTGGAGACCCAGTGCCCTCTGGGTGGGGGTCTAACCGCATTAGCCACTCTTCTCCTTGGTGTCTGGACTCTGCTCCTCCTGCTGCTCTGACGGAGTCTTCTCGGACCGCCGTGTGTCCAGTGTCCTCTCTCCCTTCTGCTCGGCTCATTCTCTGGCCAGGGGTTTAATCTTACTGATGAATGTGTCCAGCCTGGACCTGTCTTGAGCCCCAGCCCCGTAAGTCCAGTGGCATCCGCAGCTGGAGGTCTTGTGAGCCCCTCAAACTTACCGTGGCCCCACGTGGGCTCACCCTCCTGCCTTCTCACCCTCTTCTTGTCCTGAGCCCCTTGACTTCTACTCAGGTCCCAAGCCCAAAGCCTAGACCTTCCTCACCCTCCCTGCCCACACCTTCTCCATCCAGCATATCAGTCAGCTGCGTGACCTCTGTCCCCTCAGCCTCTTCCAATAGCCTGGCCCTGAGTCACCCTCTCCATCTCCTGTCCACCCCTCTCTCCATCTCCCAGTCCAAGGAACAGCCCCCTTCAGGGACTCCCCTGCAGCCCTCATGACCAGCTCCTCCTGCTTCACCCACCTTACTTCCCCCTCCCACAGTAGTGTGGCCAGGCTCAGCAAGAAGCCAAGTCTAGGAACCAAAAGGTGTCAGCTCCAGGTGTGGGGAATGAAGCTGTAAAGGCAGATGCTCACCTACCTCTACATCTGCAACACGCAAGAGTGACACACAGGTGTAGCACACAGGTGTGATACAGGCACAAGTGGCAGGTGATACAAGCTTATTCATCAGACGGCCAGGCACCAGGAAGCTGGGGGCAGGGGTGGGGATGGGCTGTGAACTGGAGCCCAGGGGGCTCCTCCAAATCCACTCAGTTCAGTCTCAGACCCTCCTTTGCCTCCTGGGTCCCTCCATAGATGCCTCTCTCCTTTGGAAATTCAACTCCCATCTTCCCACCTCCTCTCTCTCGTCCCCCTTCCTCAGATTCTCCTTCTCTTGCCTTCCCATCAGCCCCAGGCCCATCCCCAGCCCTCTGGGCCTCAATTTCCCCCACTGCATAATGGGGATAACGAAAGTATCTCCTGCCCTGGGGTGCTGTGGGAATTCCATAACCTTCTTGCATGATGTCTGGTGTGCAGGGCTGACAGTGGCTTGAACCATGGAGGGACCAGATGTGATCAGGCCCCAGGCCTTCACCTGCCCTCATGTCAGTAACACACCCCATGGCTGCCACATCCCCAAGCCCTGCCACAGACTGTTTCCTCCTCACTCAGAGATGCCTCACGTTTTCTTTCTCCATCCGAAATCACTAACCCATCACTCTCAAAAGCTGAGCTCAGCCTGGGCGTGGTGGCTGACACCTGTAATCTTAGCACTTCGGGAGGCCGAGGTAGGTGGGTCACTTGAGGTCAGGAGTTCAAGACCAGCCTGACCAACATGGTGAAACCCCATCTCTACTAAAACTACAAAAATCAGCTGGGCATGATGGCGGGTGCCTGTAATCCCAGCTACTCGGGAGGCTGAAGCAGGAGAATCGCTGGAACCCAGGAGGCGGAGGTTGCAGTGAGCCGAGATCGCCCCATTGCACTCCAGCCTGGGCAACAGAGCAAGACTCCGTCTCAAAAAAATAAATAAAATTAAAACAAAGCTGAGCTCAAATCTAAGCCTGGGCAGAAGTAACCTTCCCTCCTTGCCCTGCCAGAGTTCCCTATGCTGGTGCCGGTATTCACTTAGAGAGCGTGCCTGGAGAGGTCGCTGTGGGTTGGCCTCTATTCAAAGCACTGTACTAGTAGTGACTCATTTAATCCTCACAGAAACTCTTGTGAGGGCTGTACTGTAATCCCTTCACAGATGTGGCCTGGAGGCACAGAGAAGTCAAGCAGTTGTCCAAGGCCACACAGAACGGGACAAAGCCAGGACTTGAATCCCCGCAGTTTGGCCCCAGGTCTTTGCTCTTCACTACTCAGTACGCTGTTTGTCCGCTAGCAGAGGCGTGTGGGAATTGTAATGACAAAGCGGCCTACTGAGCACCCATTCTGTGCCAGGCGCCATGCTGACCACTGCGCGTGGTTAACGCGCCGGACCTCCCCACACCGAGTCGTTGGCCGCGTGTGGGTTCACATCCGAGCCCAGCGCTTGCATCCAAGCCTCAGCACTGGCCCACTGGCAAGAGCACACTGTGGCCCTCACTGCCTGGAGTGACTCATGCCCTCACCCTGTCCAGCACCAGTTTGGCTCCGGGGACTGCTGGATGGACTTTCCTAGGGATGTAGTCGGAGTCTGTAGCATCTTTCAGCTGCATCATTTAACCCAGTGTCTGCCATAACAAAAAATCACAGACTGGTGGTCTAAACAGCAGACAGTTCGTTTCTCACAGCTCTAAAGGCCAGAAATCCAAGGCTGGCTGGTGGGTTTCCTCCTGAGGCTCTCTCCTAGGTCTGTCGGCCCCTCCTCCTCCTATGACCTCCAGTGGTCATTCCTCTGCATGTCTGTGTCCTCATTTCTTCTTCTTAGGACACCAGTCATATAGGATTAGGGCCTACTCCTCTGACCTCATTTTACCTTAGTCACCTCTTTAAAGACCTTATCTCCGAATACAGCTGCATTCCAAGGTACTAGGGGTTAAGGACATCAATATGTGATTTTCAGTGGATACAGTTCAGCCTATGACACCCAGGGTTTCAAACTCAAGTGCCGATGGGCCAGACAAGAATGCCTGTGAATGAATTGGGCTGGGAAAGACTTGGCCTCTTCATTCATTTGTTCTCACTTTTGAGGGAGACACTGGTAAAAATATCTCATTTTCCTCTTTACTATGTGAAATACAAGGACATGAACATTTGTTCTTGGCCGTATCCTAGCTTCCTAGAACAAGTGCCTGGCTCCCAGTAAATGCTCAATAAATCTGCTGAGCAAGAGAATGCACAGAGCAGCCCTGGACATTGGGGAGTGGCGGGGACCATGATGAGTCCCAGCCAGGGGGTCAGCAGGCACTTGGCTCCAGCCAACTGTTGTCCAATCTCCTGGAATCCAGACTTATATACATCTGTTTTTCAATGCTAGCAACTAATTCACAAAAACTAAAACCATCCTGCAGACCTGTTTGTAGCCACTGCCATCTGCCTAGGGTGCCCACCCTAGGCCAGCAGAGCAAGGCCTCCCCCAGCTCAGCCTGGGGGAGCTGGGCTCGTACCCGGGAGACAGGAAGCCTGGGGGCTGAGACTGGTGCACCCAGCCACTCAGGGCCCCACCACCCCTGGTTGCCTCTGCAGGAAGGCGATGCGCTGGGCACCATGGAGAAGCTGTGCCGGCAGCTGACATACCACCTCAGCCCCCACTCCCAGTGGAGGCGGCACCGGGGACTGGTGAAAAGGAAGCCACAGGCTTGGTGAGTTACAGTCCCCTGGGTGGGTCTATGCCAGGCTGAGTGTGTGATACAGGGCGCCCCTCTCAGGGATGTAGGGAAGGGAAGGGCGGGAGTCATGGGGGGCGGTCACAGAAGCTGCCTGAAAGAGGTAAGATGGAAGGAGGATTCCAGGATGGGGAAACAGCTAGAGGGGGACCCTGGTCTGGTGGGTGGGAGCTGGGGAGTATGGGCCCACTGAGATGGGATGGGCAGGAGGAAGATTTGAGAAATTTCTAATTCCTGGTGTGCTAAAGTGGGCACTCCCTGCCAAGCACAGTGTTTGGCTCATGCCTGTAACCCCAGCACTTTGGGAGGCTGACGCAGGTGGATCACTTGAGGTCAGGAGTTCGAGATCAGCCTGACCAACATGGCGAAACCCTGTAAAAATTCAAAAATTAGCCAGGCGTGGTGGCATACACCTGTAATCCCAGTTTCTTAGGAGGCTGAAGCAGGAGAATCACTTGAACCAAGGAGGCGGAGGTTGCAGTGAGCAGAGATGGCGCCACTGCACTCCAGCCTGGGCAACAGAGCACTCCCTACTGAACTCCTCAGTTATCTCGGATGTCCTCAGAGGGACCCAGACCCCAGCCATGTCCCTGGTCCATACAGCAACAAGGGGGTTCAGAGTCCCTTGAAAATTGGTAGGGGTTAAGGGGCAAATAGGACACAGAACCTGTAGGCTGTGATAACACTGTAGGAAGCAAGTAGAGGGGAGCCTGGAAGGAAGGCTTCCTGGAGGAGGAAGCACACCTGTCTTTTTGCAAATGGTAGCCCAGTGGTGTGCCTTCACAAAGACTCTGGCAAGGCCTTGGTGCTGCTGTTAGCTCATCCCAGCAGGTCTCTGCAGGCTGGGGAGGGAGGGGCTGTCCCCTTCCCTCATGAAGAAGAAAGAACTCTGGTGCCTCCTTCTGTTCTGGACCCGCCCCCCACCCCCGCCCACAACCAGGAGATGGATCCTGGAGAGGCCCATTCCCAGGTGGATGAAGAGTGTAAGGCTGTCCTGGTGTTGGCCACGGGAGGGGCTCCACCTGGGTAGAGGGGACATATATGGGGATACAGCAAGACAGGGGGCCCTTGGAACTTGAAAAGCCATGAGGAGACTGAGCTGGTTCTTTAGCATTGGAAAGCTGGAAGTTTGAGCTCTGCTGGAAGGGCCTCTCCTGGTTCCCCACACACACGCATGCTCAGTCTGTTCTTCATTCGGAAGCCATGTCATGAGGTCTCATTCCCCTCGGGTGGAATCTCATGGCAGCTGAATGAAATTCAAGCATGGGCCTCTGATTTGCCCTCCTCGCCCCCTGGTCTCACCTCCCCTGCTCTCCCACCCCAGCCACACTGGCCTTCCTGCTGGTTCACAGACACACCAGGCCCTTTCCAGCCTCGGGGCCTTTGTGCCCTCTGCTGGAACCTTCAGCAAACTCTTCTGATGGCCCATGCTTGCTTTTTCATGTGTCAGTTCACACATTACCTTCTCCTGAGTAGCCACAGCCCCACGCTACTATGTCGCCCCACACTCACATGGTTTTGTGTGTGGTCTGTCTCCCCCGGTAGAGGAAGAACAGGGATTTTGTCCATCCTGTTCACCATTGTGACCCTAGTGTCTAGGATACTGCCTGGCACACAGGTGAGTTTAACAAATGTTTGTTAAAAGAACAAATGGGCCGGGCACAGTGGCTCACGCCTATAATCCCAGCACTTTGGGAGGCCGAGATGGGCGGATCACCTGAAGTAGAAAGTTCAAGACCAGCCTGGCCAACATAGTGAAACCCTGTCTCTACTAAAAATAAAAAAATTAGCTGGGCATGATAGTGCACACCTGTAATCCCAGCTACTCAGGAGGCTGAGGCAGGAGAAACACTTGAACCTGGGAGGCAGAGGTTGCAGCGAGCCAAGATCGCGCCATTGCACTCCCCTCTGGGCAAGAGTGAGACTGTCTCCAAAAAACAAAAAGCAACAAATTGGGGAGGAGATATCACTGTTGTCAATTGACTGGTTAGGATCACCCAGCTGGTAAGCGGTGGGACTGAATTCAAACCCAGCTCAGGCTGTTCACTACCACACTGCTTCCCTGGTGGAATGGCATCAATAATAGCACCAACACTTAAATCAAGCTGCACAGATGGCTGACAGCATTCCAAGCATTTAAATGTCACGCCTTGAGAGCTTTACCTTCCAGTTCCCTGGGGCTGGACCCCAGTCAGAATCAAAATGAACAAACTGTGGACAGCCTCCCAGCTTAGATCTCAAGGACGAATGTGCCCTGTGTTGCCAGGAAGTACAGGCCATGACCCTTGAGCTGCTGACAGTAGCATATGCTCTTGGAGCGGGCTGGGAGCCCCCTCCACCTCCGTCTCCTTCCCAGCACACTTAGAAATGCAGAAAATGGGGCTGGGCACCGCGGCTCACGCCTGTAATCCCAGCACTTTGGGAGGCCGAGGTGGGCTGATCACGAGGTCAGGAGACCGAGACCATCCTGGCTAACACAGTGAAACCCCGTCTCTACTAAAAATACAAAAAAAGTAGCCAGCCGTGGTGGCACACGCCTGTAGTCCCAGCTACTCGGGAGGCTGAGGCAGGAGAATTGCTTGAACCCAGGAGGCGGAGGTTGCAGTGAGCCGAAATGGTGCCACTGCACTCCAGCCTGGGTGACAGAATAAAACTCCATCTCAAAAAAGAAAAAAGAAAAAGAAATGCAGAAAATGGCCAGGCGTGTTGGCTCATGCCTGTAATCCCAACACTTTGGGAGGCCAAGATGGGTGGATTACCTGAGGTCAGGAGTTCCAGACCAGCTTGGCCAACATGGTGAAACCCTGTCTCTACTAAAAATATAAAAATTAGCCAGGCATGTTGGCAGACGCCTGTAATCCCAGCTACTCAGGAAGCTGAGGCAGGAGAATCGCTTGAGCCCGGGAGGCAGAGGGTGCAGTGAACCAAGATAGTGCCATTGTATTCCAGCCTGGGCGACAGTGAGACTGTCTCCAAAAAAAAAAAGAAAGAAAAGAAATGCGGAAAATGAACATCTCACCTCTGCACCTGGGCCTGGAGCCAGCAAACAGACAGCGGGGGTGGGGTGGGGGGTGGGGGTGTGCCGGGAAAGGCACACTTGCCTTCAGCTTGAACTGCTTGGGGTCTATCCCAAGAGCAAGCAGGAGAAGCAAGGAGTAAGGCACTCAGCCTCCAGGAGTCAGCAGCTGCCACCAGGCTCAGAGCCCCTGAGCCCTGCCCTGCCTGCTGTCTTGCCGGCTCCTCCTAGGGAATCCTTCTCGGTGGGGAAGATGGTCTTGAAAGAGGGGACTCAGGTATCCTTTGTGCCATTCATGGGAGCTGAGCTGCCACCTAAGCGTGGTAGAAGTGGGAAGCTGAGTCGAAGTGATGAATACAGCAGCAAATGTTTATTCATCACTCACCTATACAAGGCACTATTTTGCACTTATGAACTTATTTCATGTAACAGCCCAATGGTACTCTTAACTCAGTTTTTCTGGTAAGTGAGGGCAGCCATATACCTCAGGCTATGGCCAGCTGGGCCCTGACAGCTGAGATGTGCAGCAATGGCAGGGGACTGAGGTCCCTGGTTACGTCCACCTCTGCACTTGTGGCGTCCGAACCTCCAAGCGTTTCGTAAAAGCGGTCCCCAGTGTCAGAGAGCCGAGCAGAGGCTGGCACTGCAGCTTCTGGGGGAAAGGCCTGCCCCATGTGCCTGAGCCTTCCTTGTCCCTTTTCCCTTCAGCCTCAAGGCTGTCCTGGCCGGGAGCCCCCCAGACAACACAGTGGACCTGTCGGGCATCCCACTGACCTCCCGAGACCTGGAGCGGGTGACCAGCTACCTACAGCGCTGTGGGGAGCAGGTGGACAGCGTGGAGCTGGGCTTCACAGGCCTCACGGATGACATGGTCCTGCAGCTGCTGCCGGCGCTCAGCACCCTGCCCCGCCTCACCACGCTGGCACTCAATGGCAACCGGCTGACCCGGGCTGTGCTGCGCGACCTCACTGACATCCTTAAGGATCCCAGCAAGTTCCCCAATGTCACGTGGATTGACCTGGGCAACAACGTGGACATCTTCTCCTTGCCCCAGCCCTTCCTGCTCAGCCTGCGCAAGCGCTCACCAAAGCAGGGCCACCTACCCACCATCCTGGAGCTGGGTGAGGGCCCGGGTAGTGGGGAGGAGGTCCGGGAAGGGACAGTAGGCCAGGAAGACCCTGGAGGGGGCCCTGTGGCACCTGCCGAAGACCACCATGAGGGCAAGGAGACTGTAGCTGCAGCTCAGACGTGACATGGAAGTGAAGGGCCTCACCAGGGAGTCCTTGTTGGGTAGAGTGCGCAAGGGGAGGGAGCTTCTATCAGGTGGGTTAAGGATATTGCCAAAAATTGGCCTGGGCCACCCACCTACAGAAAGGCAAACCATAGCATCTGGGGAAGGGGATGTGTTAAAACTTCCCATTGGTCCTCTCCATCTGCCCCCAATCCCATTATCTGCCATTTGACTCTTAAGTCATCCCAGGCCCCAGAGAATTCTCAGCTCAGCCCATGGCCTTCCCCAAAGACTTGTGGAAATGGGCACATGGCTAGAGGTACTGGAAGCCTGAGCCATTGTGAAAACCAAGAGCTTTCCCCCAGAAAAATTAGACAGTAGGGCCCCTACCTGCATTGCATTACATTTTTCATTTAGGGGAACAAGCTCCAACCAGGTGAACGTGTCCCCACTCAAGGGAGGTGGGAATCTTTAGCAAAACTCCTGTAACTCAAGAACCTGAGGGGAAGGGGTTGGTTGCCAGAGACCCTAGTTCCATCTATGATATGGGTGGACTGAACGTGGTCTACCTCCTTATGGAGACTCAGCCCCATTTCTGAGACCCACCTTGTGATTCCAGGTATCTACCCATAGGACCAGCTATCACTATGCCCTTTAACAATCAGAGCAGCCTACGATGCCCTGTGGCAGTGCTCAGGACATGGTGCCCATGCATACAGGCATAAAGTCCTGTTCAGAAATCCCTTATCAACCTTCCCTACCCACTGCTGGCTGAAAAACTACCAGACTTCTGTGTGGGCTCTGATGTCCTTAGCATGCAGTCCAAGTGACAGGCCTGGCTTCCTTCTCGTCACTTGTCAGTATGACTTCACTGACCTAGACAGGCCACAGGAACTCTTTTCCCGTAACTCTTTTTTTTTTTTTTGAGACGGAGTCTGGCTCTGCCGCCCAGGCTGGAGTGCAGTGACCGGATCTCAGCTCACTGCAAGCTCCGCCTCCCGGGTTCACGCCATTCTCCTGCCTCAGCCTCCCCAGTAGCTGGGACTACAGGCGCCCGCCACCTCACCCGGCTAATTTTTTGTATTTTTTAGTAGAGACGGGGTTTCACCGTGTCAGCCAGGATGGTCTCGATCTCCTGACCTCATGATCCGCCCGTCTCGGCCTCCCAAAGTGCTGGGATTACAGGCTTGAGCCACCGCGCCCGGCCTCCCATAACTCTTAAGTAATCCACTAACACATTCCAGAAAACCTGCTGCAGAAGGTGGGCTTTAAAACCTTTAAAACCTAGGACCACGCCAGAGTCCAATCCCTTGGCAGATCCAGCAAGATGCCTGGGGAGAGGGAGAAACAAACTGGGGGCTCCCAAAGGAGCCTAACTTAGCAAAGGTTCTCATCTTACACCCTCCCCTTACCCAAATGCCCTCCTAGTGAAAGGGCCCTACCAGTTAAGCAATCTCTTCTAAGTAACAGGCAACCCCTAGATCTAAGAGCCAAGCGATTCTCCTGGCTCAGCCCCCCAAGTAGCTGGGAGATTGGGAGCCAATCACTCTTGAACCTTGTGGGAAAACAGTATGGGGAGTACGCTCCGACAGGCCTTGGTAAGCAAGATTCCAACACAGGAAGACAGCAAAATGGGGCCTAGAGTATGGGCCCTGCGTGCTGTTAAGGCTGTGGTTAGGAATGGTGCAGTGCTGCAGGAGCTGGAAGAAGGGCACACCAAGGAACACAGAGCAGCAGGGGCCGAAATGCTTTGAATTTCTGCCTTCAGTCTAAAGCTGTAGAATAGGGGGTTAAGAGCTTAGGCAGACCACAGGGAAGTTTACAAGCTAGAGCAAATATCTGGACTGCTAATATCTGACAATAGTAGGCGAAATTTACTTTTTCTTCAAATACACATTTTTAAGAATCGATACCCAAGACCATCCTTTATTGTAGTATTAGTTCATGGTAACTGCATGAAAAAACATTTCAGGAAGAATTTACAATTTCCGGCTTAAAGAACTTGCCCACCAACATAACCAATTTATGAAAGTCAATTCATTAAAAGGTACAGCACCCCCTGTTGGGCAGGATGGCAAGGGACAAAGCTACAACGTGGCCTATGCCTTTGGAAGCTGAGGCAGGAGGACCATCTGAGCCCAGGAGCTTGAGACCAGCCTGGGTAACACAGTGAATCTGCCTCAACAAAAAAAAATTTTAGCCAGATGTGCTGTGAGCTATAGTCCCAGCTACAAGGTGGGAGGATTGCTTAGGCCTGGGTGATTGAGGCTGCAATGAGCTGTGATTGTGCCACCACATTCCAGCCTGGGCAACACAGCAAGACTGTCTCAAAAAAAAAAAAAAAAACCAAAAAAACTCAAGAATGTAATGAATGATACCCAATGTGCCTTTTCTAGAAAAAGTTGCCAAATATATCTCTTGGATCTGCTGAGCATGTCCTCTGATACACAAAGCAATCATGTTTCTACACCCAATGTTGATGCTGGTTAAAGTTTTCATAATCCAAACTGACGGCAGCTACTGGTCCTTGGGATTGACATCCTCTGGGAATATAACCTGCAAAGAAACTACATTTCAATCTCACTTTCTGCACCAACTGACAGTCAACCGCAGGGTAAGAGATATCTTCAGAAAACCGTAGGTTCACCACTACACAATCTGCCGGTAATTCCAGCTATTTTGGGTGATTTCATCATTTGATATCTTTTTTTCAAGAAGATTCTTTTTTTTAAGAAGATCAGCTGTTTATTCATTCCACTATTGGGTTGAGGGGGTCATTAGCCAGCTCAAGGCTTACCTTCTTTTGGGCTAAGATGCTGCCGCCAGCTCTATAACGGCACTCTGTTCTCAAAACCTGGGGGAATGGAGAAGGTGCATACATCTTAGAGACTGCAGAGCAGGAGAGGCATTTCTGATGACAGCGTCAATTAATGACTTTACAAATTTAAGTCCATCCTAACAAAAGCCCCTTAAGACCTTATTAGAGGTAATTTTTGTAAATTATTGAGGACTACAAATCTTAATTAGCTTCTCAGGGAGTTGTAATTTTTTCTTTTTTCTTTTTTGGGATGGAGTCTTGCTGTTGCCCAGGCTGGAGTGCAGTAGCACAATCTCAACTCACTACAACCTCCACCTCCCGGGTTCAAGCGATTCTCCTGGCTCAGCCCCCCAAGCAGCTGGGATTACAAGTACACGCCACCACACCCGGTTAATTTTTGTATTTTTGGTAGAGACGGGGTTTCACCATGTTGACCAGCCAGGCTGGTCTTCAACTCCTGACCTCAGGTGATCCACCCACCTCAGCCTCCCAAAGTGATGGGATTATAGATGGGATTATAGGCCACCGTGCCCAGCCAGCCTCAGGGAGTTGCAATCTACGTTTCAGTCACATCACTTTAAACTTCACAGAGCTTACTTTTCCTTTTCATATCTGAGGAAAACTACATCTCAGCAGACAGGTAATTTGCCCAAGACTAAACAGCCAAGAGGTAAATAGAGTAGCCCCTCTTTCTAGCTATTCCACCCTGGCTCCAATGCCACCGGAAACCAAAATCGGTATCTCTGGGATAGGCTACACTGTTACAAGGTATCAGGTTAACCAAATTCAATTGCCAACATTCCACCTGACAGCTAGGCATGGTCAGCCACTAGCCTCCCCATAGAGCAAGGCTTACCTTGTGGCAGGCTCCTTGCTCCAATACTCAGCTGCCAAACATGCTGCTGCTATCTTCACGAATTTGCAACCTAGGTGAATATAGCAATTAGGTCACCGTTCAGACAAGTTTTACTCCTGGGAACCAGCAAGTGGTGAAGACTTAACTGCAATCAGACAGGAGTAGTTTTCGTCAGTTATCGCTTCTGACGGCACTTCCTATTAGTGATTTCATCAGAGCAGTCAAGCACCTCACAACTCTCCAGTACTGCTCGAGATCTAGACCCTACCTGAAAAATCTAACGCTGCCACTGGAGACATTTCTTAACGAAGGAGTTTGCTTCTGCCTATCGCTTTGCTTTAAATGCAGTTCTAGGTTAGGAATGTGGGCAGCCATCTCCAGTTTCTATTTCAGTTCCATCATATGCAATGATTTGACACATTACCCTCAAGTGTATAAAACACCTAAACGTAGAAAACTGTCAAAACGCCAATTTCCGTGCATTCAAGATGACAAAACTACGTTGCATGTTTAAACCCTACCCCAGAGGGCCTCTTACCTCATGGCTACCCCGTCTTCAGCACTCTGCGGTGGGCAGGCAATCTGAAAGAGGGAGTGAAGGACAGGAATTCAGGGCAGGTTCTGGCAGTTATGGTCAACTAAGTTGTAGAGGTTTCAGCGACTGCGGTCAGATAGACGTTAAACGTCGTCAGTTATCGCTTCTGACGGCACTTCCTATTACAAGGATCATCAGGACAGTCGAGTAAGTCTTCCAGTAATCCCGTTACAATCTTACCGACGTACACCGCCCTCGGGGTACCCCAAACTGCAAGCCGACACCAACTTACCCAGTTCTCTCGGGTTTGCACACTCCCCACGGCGGGCCGGAGAACCGGGTCCCGGCCTTCGCAGACTCCAGGCTCTGGTAGATGTGGCCCTACCACAAAAGGGTAATCCACGAGCCTCATCCACGGCAGCCGGATTCAGCCCCCCGCTGCCCTGCCAGGCTGTCCAACACCGGGCCGAAGGCCACGCGAGCGCAGGAGCCGGGGAGCCACGCCATCTCAACAGCTGCCCTCTGCCCTCTAGCCAGGCTTCCCGGGAACATCTCCCCAGAGACCGCAGAAGCTCGAGCTCTTATTTGCTCTTGCCCCCAGCTACCACTCCCAGATTCGCGGAGACCCTACCTCCATAACAACGGGAATGAAAAGGTCACAACTTATGCGCTCCAGGCCCTTAAGGAGTCGGGATATCCTATTCGTCACAAAAGGAGGGGGACGCTGGCAAAGACTCATGGGAACTTTCCGCCAAGTAGCGATGCAGACCGGCGCGCAACCCAGGGTTCCCCCTCCTGTTGAGCCTATGGTCTCTTCCACAGCCCCAGGAATTGTGGGTCACAACACGCGGGCGAGTTCCAGGGCGCCTGCGCGAGGGCTGGAGCGCGCGTTTGGGCCCCGCCTCTGCCACGCCTTAGGTGGGTGGTTTAGGGCCAATTACTCATTCTCTGTGAGCTTCCGATTGGTCATCCAGAAGACGGAGACACCGGCGCCCCGGAAGATCACATAAGATAACACACGTGAAACCCTGCAGAACCGTGGCACACAGCAACCATTCATCCTAGTATCTTCTCCTGAACTATTCAGCATCGCCAAATACTTTCCCCACAGCACCATATCCACGGGGCCTCTCAAACCCCTGCGCACTGGCCACCCTCATTACTCCTTCAGCACGACCTTTAGGGAACGAGCTGACGTCTTATCTGGATCCACGTCCATCCTCTGTTCGCCTCTGGGGTAAAGCTCTGCCCACCTTCTTTCCTCATTCCTTGGGGCCTCATCCACCTATGCCCCTGTCTCACTTTCCATGGAAAACTCTCTCTCTACTGAAGCTTTCCTTTCAGCCTATGAACATACTCACCTGTCTCCTTGAAAAATAATGCATGCAACCACGTTTTGCACACACACGTTATACCAAGGGAGCGAAATTCATTTTGACTGCAAGAAACTGGGAAGGCAATCATAACACCTTTTGAGCTGGCCTCAGAAATAAGTGTAGGGTTTTTTGTTGTTGTTAGTTTTTGTGGGCTTTTTTTTTTTTTTTGAGACGGAATTTCCTGTTGCCCAGGCTGGAGTGCAATGGCGCGATATCCGCTCACCGCAACCTCTGCCTCCCGGGTTCAAGTGATTCTCCTGCCTCAGCCTCCCGAGTGGCTGGGATTACAGGCATGTGCCACCACGCCCGGCTAGTTTTGTATATTTAGTAGAGACGTGGTTTCTCCATGTTGGTCAGGCTGGTCTCGAACTCCTGACCTCAGGTGATCTGTCCGCCTCGGCCTCCCAAAATGCTGGGATTACAGGTGCCTGGCAAGAGTAGGGTTTTAATGGAGGAGGGGGCTTCCAGCAAGAGCCAGGTCAAGGGATCAAGCACGAGGTCCCTCGGCCTGCCTGTATTTGGGGAGAGTGCTAAGGAGGGAGGGGCAACAGAGGTGGAGGGGAGGAGGTGTCTGGAAATGGGGGTCTCGGGGCCTCTCAGGCCTTCAGAGCACAAAAAGGACATGTTTGTCTTGTATCTTAGGAAGGCCTCTCTGGCTGCCCTGCAGAGAATGGCTTGGGAGGGGTGGGAATTGAGCAAGAAGCCCAGTAGGAAGAGAAAGCAAGAGAGGTGGCTTTAACGGATTTTCCCAGGTGCCTGCCCGAAAGCAGGGAGGGTGTGGAAAGCAAAGGGTGTCGTGGTGGAGAGAGAGGAGAGGTGGCTGTTTGCACATGTCCACCACTATATATCTGCCACAATGGGCACAGCACCTCAGCCAGCTGCCTGCACCCAGGAAGAGGGCAGTCTCCAGACTTGAGGACATGGGGCTGAGGATGGGGACACAGCAGCTGAGGGTCTCTGTGCCCAGGCAAGGGCAGGAGCAACCTAGTCCCATACACAGACCTGTGTACACAGAGAGATGCAGACATTACCAGCTCTATGGGTCCCAGCAACTCTGCTCAAATAATGTTTCCAGAAGAGTTAGTGAAAATATATATTTGCCACCAGAATTCACTGGGACCCCAGAGCCAGCAGATGTGGCTGGAAATATCCCCTGCTGTGTCCTCTGGCCTCCTGCTGCATCTGGGCCATCAGTTGGACTGGAGAGGCTGGAGGGGCACATGGTCTTCCTCAGAGGCACCATCTTCATCCTTGGGTGGGGAAGCCAGGACAGGGTTCTTGAGAGTTCCTGTTAACAGATGGCAAGCACTGTGGCTTAACCCTTGAGTGTGTCCCCAGGAAGCAGGCACCAGGGAAACAAGGGGCCACAGTCATGAAAACATGTCATGCCATGGGGACAGCCTCAGCAGTTCTGGAGGCCAGCAGTCCCTCTCCCTGCTTCCCTCACTCCACAAGCATTTCCCAATCCCTTGCCATGTCAGGGGCTTCCCAACACCCCCAGGGGTTTAAAGTGCCTGGAGGTGACAGACTTTGTGTCAGAGATCAGAACACCTGAGACATGCTGGGGGGAGCTCAGAGGAGAGACGGGACCCATCCCGCAGGGGAGGTGGCAGATTTGGACACCCAGAGGGGAGGAAGAGCGCTTCTGACAGAGACAAATCCAGAGATGAACCAAGGAAAGCAAAGAACAAGGGGCACTGCAGACGCCACCTTGGATGGAGGTGTGGGCAGTAGGTTAGACAGCTTTGGGCCCTGACCTCGGCTCTGAGGAGTGCAGCCTTCCAGGCAGCGGGAGGCATTGTGTAGTGTGGGCTGCATGTAGTTTTTCTCCACATTAGCAGGACTGGAATGGGATAAGGGTGCAGGCTGGGCCGCCCTGCAGTGGTGCAGAAGCAGAAGTGAGAGGCAGGGCAGAGGGATGAGTGGCTGCCTGAGAGGTCAAGGACACTCAACTCCAGGTGGGAGAGCCGGTATAGCGGGGGGAATAGGCTGAGACTCAAGGCCTTCTACCTGGGTAAGGAGGGGGTGGGGTGACATACATGTGACCTGCTGGGGCAACCCCAAGGCTGCTCCTGTTGGGAATGTCACATTGGAGACCCCAGCAGGCAGTGGGGTGTGGAGTGCTTGGGGCAAGATGAGGGAGGGACAAGGTGACTTTCAGAGGTGACTTTCCTGGCATTGTAGTGAAGGGAGGGAGATGCAAAGAGAGGGTGAAGGGAAACCTGTTTGTATATGAGGCCATGGTCACGGCCCAGGAGCCTGGGAAACCAGCAGGCTGTGGGGCAGAAGAGGCCAGAGTAGCCTCCCTACAACAGGGGCCATGGGCAACTCAGGAGGCTGTTGTGGGGCGCAACAGGCACAAGCAAGTGAAATTTGTCAGGAAAGAGATGGAGAAAGGAGAGGAGGTGAACCAGTGGAAGGTGGGAGCTATTGAAGGTTCTAGAAAGAAAGGGTATGCAGGGGAGACAGCTAATCCTCAGGCCTCTGAGGGTGGGAGGAAGGAACCGATCTTGGTGGAGACAGCAGGGTGGGGACAGGAGGAGCCGTCACTACACTATAACAGAGAGGACACAGGCCACGGACATGGGGGAGGCATGGGAAGTGGTTTCTCAGAGGTGGGAGACTTGGGGTGTGAAGGGGCTGAGGGCCTATGCAGGGCAGTTCCTCTGAGGGTCCAGGGAGATGGTGCCTCTGTTGTGGGCTGCGCTGTGACACAGCCCTTCCTAACTTATTCCCCTGCTGAGTCCCCAGGCTCAGCCCAGGCCTGGCTGGGGACAGACCCTTGATAATCAATTGAATGGGCAAAGGGTGTGACTGGCTGGCATCGGAGAGAGGGCAGCCAGAGGCTGGGCTGGTGGAAGCGCTAACAGCCTCAGAGGTTTTCCCTGGTTCCTGCCTGAAAGCAAGGTGTGGGTGGAAAGGAAAGGAGAAAACCACTGTTTTAAGGAGGCAATCCCTGTAAGAGGAGCTGGTGTGTGGGGATCTGCAAAGTGACTATGAGGAGGTCTCTGGGTCCCGCCCCAGACTCTCCAAGGCTTTGTGGCCAAGCAGCAGAGACACACACCCCAGGGCAGAGGCTCCAGTCACCAGGCTACTTACGAGGGACGCCTGCCCCTGACGGGTCCTCACACAGCGTAGGCAGCGTCTGCTCCCACGAAGCCCAGTTCACCTCCTCCACCCTGAAGGCAACAGAGGAGCTCTGAGGTTTGCCTGCTTTGACCGTGCCCCCCCACCCCAGAGAGGGGCCTGGTCCCCCAAATTGGGAGACTACACAGAGATTCTCTGGTGGACACAGAGGCTCTGAGGAGGACAGGCTTTCTCTCTGCAGGGTTCTGGGCCACCCACTTGGAGCCCTGTCCTGTGAGGCAGGTGCCCACTTGCAGGAATCAGCATCCATCGCTTCTGGCTGCTCACAGCAGCCTGGGTTGCCCAGAGCAACTAGAAAAGAGGAATTCAGATCAGGTGTATCTGTGCTCCCGGGTTCTGGGGACTTTCATGGCTGTTCCTCACGCCTGAGACTCTGCTCTCTCTGCTCATCTGCTCTCTCTGCTCTCTGCTCTCTCTGCTCTCTCTGCTCATCTGCTGCCTCACGACAGTATCTGTTTTTAGCTGTGTGTTTGTCACTAGGTTCCCTCTCCCAGTGTCCCAGCCTTTCCTGGAGACAGAAGGGCACGTTCTCCATGGAAGGGGTTGTAGCTCCGAGATCAGGCTGGCAGAATTGGGGGTGGGGGGACACAGAGCAGCCGGGGCAAGGCTAGAGTGCTGGGAACCCAAGGGTCCCTCTGACTTCTTGGCCTCCTTACTGTACCACATTTCAGGCTACAAGGAGGAGTCTGAGATCACCAGGAGGGGATCTTCAGTTTAAGCCACTAGGACAGGCAGATGGCCAGTCATGTGGCAGCCATGGCTTGTGAGATCCAGACCCCTGACCTCACCTGCTCAGGCTCAGTCCCTGGTGCTCTTTGTACCTGCCCTTCCCACCAGACCTGGCTCCTGGCAGCTGTGCCCTGCACTGCAGTGGGGGCCCCAGGGATTGCTGGACAGGAGGGCCAGGAGACCCTCTCGCCACTCACTCACCTGAAGCACCAGCGCTCATCGGCGCTGCCATCTGGCTTAGTGCCGACGGTCAGCATCACGCCTGCCCGCTGCTGCTTCTTCCTGCACCACCAATAACCATTCTCCATCTCCAGGACAGAGATGGCTTTCTGGGGACAAAGGATGCATCAGACAGAACGTCCTGGGACCCTGCCTGGGGGCAAAGGCACACAAGGCAAGCGGAGCAGGAAAGTGCCCCGCAGTACTTCACAGTATAACCCAAAGTCGACTAAACATGTGGATTCGAATCTGGCTCCAACATCTGATTACCTGTGTGGGGTTGGGCCCTCAGCCTCTCTGCATCTCAGTTTCCCCATTTGTAGACTGAGAACAAAGTGCCTCAGGCAGCTGATGGGAAGTCTGTACGTTATAAGTACTTGACAGATACTTGTTCTTACGTTGTTCAGGCTCCAGATGGCCACACCACCAGGGACAGAACTTCATTTGCTCACCCCACACATGTGCCTGCCCAGAGGCATACCAGTGAGTCAGGTGGGGCACAGAACCTTGCGGAGGAGGGCACCGAGGCTCAGAGGAGATAAATGACTTCCCCAAGATCAACAATGAATTAGCAGCAGGGTGGGGCATGGTGGCTCACACTTGTAATGCTGGCACTTTGGGAGGCCAAGGCAGGTGGATCACCGGAGGTCAGGAGTTCAAGACCAGCTTGACCGACATGGTGAAACCTTGTCTCTACCAAATACAAAAAGTTAGTGAGGGTGTGGTAGCACATGCCTATAATCCTAGCTACTTGGGAGGCTGAAGTGGGAGAACTGCTTGAACCCAGGAGACAAAGGTTGCAGTGAGCCAAGATTGCGCCATTGCACTCCAGCCTGGGCAACAAGAGCAAAACTCTGACTCAAAAAAAAAAAAAAACAAAAAACTGGACAACAATGATGATAATAGTAGCTGGTGGCACATTGAGCACCTACTTGGTGCTGGACACTGTCTTGAGTACATGTGTGAGCTTCTTAAAGGAGGAGGGAGTAATCCCAGCACTTTGGGAGGCGAAGGTGGGAGGATCACCTGAGGCCGGGCAACATAGTAAGACCTTCTTCTCTACAAAAAATAAAAATATTAGCCGGGTGTGGTATCAACTGCCTGTAACCCCAGCTACTCAGGAGGCTGAGGAAGGAGGATCACTTGAGCTCAGGAGGCTGAGGCTGCATTGAGCTGTGATTGTGCCACTGCACTCCAGCCTGGGTGACAGAGCAAGACCTTGTCTCCAGGGGAAAAAAAAAAAAGGAGGAGGAGGAAGACTGACACGGTAGAGCTGCCCAACCCGGCACCCCCTGGCTAGGGAAGGCCCAACTCCGCGGGGTCCAGAGCCCTCCCCACCACCTGAGTGTGGGGTGGGGTGGAGGCAGGGAGCCTCTCTGGTGGCACCTGCAGCTTCCAGATGCTCCAGCTGTCAGTGGCGACACTGTTGACGGTCTCGCTCATGAGGGCGATGAGCATGTTGAGCAGCAGGATGTAGGTGAGCAGCACGTAGGCCAGCAGCAGCAGCAGCACCATGCCACGGAAGTGCAGCTGTTCCTGGAAGGCCAGCTCGCCCATGCCGATGGTGAATTTGAAGAGCTCCAAGGAGGCTTCCAGGATACCCCTGTACAGAGCCCTGTTGCCCTCATCCTCCTGTCCCTCCACGGGCTGCACCGACTCTGTGGCATTGGGGCCTGTAGGAGCTTCGGGACGCCAAGCCTCCTGGCTCAGGCTCACCAGGGCTATGGGATGAAGGGAGAGGGGTCCTCAGCCCAGGAGGCCGTCAGGCAGCCTTGAGAGTATACAGGGTGGACAAGGAACGTGGGGAAGGGGAAGGAGGGAGCCTTTACCTACAGCGAAGCCGAAGAGGAAGACTAAGTAGATCAGAAGGAAGCGCAGCAGGTCCCGCAGGATGACCTGGAACACATGTGCCCAGGGGCCAAAGTGGGTAGCTGGGCCGCCAGTCACGGCCCCAGACCCCTGCCTCACCCACAGCAGCATGTTTCCCATGTACACTGAACATACGCACACATACTTATGCATACGTGGGTCCTGTGGAGCCACACTGAGCAGAGGAGTCTTTTAAAAATATATCTCAGATCTGGCTGGGTGCGGTGGCTCATGCCTGTAATCCTAGCACTTTGGGAGGCTGAGGCGGGCAGATTACCTGAGGTTGGGAGTTCAAGACCAGCCTGGCCAACATGGTGAAACCGTTTCTACTAAAAATACAAAAAATTAGCCGGGTGCAGTGGCACGCCTGCACCTGTAATCCCAGCTACTCGGGAGGCTGAGGCAGGAGAATCGCTTGAACCCAGGAGGCAGAGGTTGTGGTGAGCCAAGATCACACCACTGCACTCCAGCCTGGGCTACAGGGTGAGACATCATCTCAAAATAATAATAATATATGTATGTATATATGTCTCAGATCACATTGTTTTCCTGCTTAAAACTTTCCAGTAGCCAGGCATGGTGGCACAAGCCTACAGTGCCAGCTACTCAGGAGGCTGAGACAGGAGGATTGCTTGAGCCCAGAATGTCAAGGCTGCAATGAGCTATGATCGTGTCACCGCACTCCAGCCTGGGTGACAGAATGAGTCCCATCTCAAAAAAAAAAAAAAAAAAGAACAACCTTCCAGGGTCACAAAATTAAATATAGAACTACCGTATGACCCAGCAATTCCATTTCTGGGTATCTATATGCCCAAAAGAATTGAAAACAGGGACTCTAACAGATACTTGTACACCCCTGTTTATAGCGGCATTATTCACAAAGATCAAACGGTGGAAGCAACAGGTGACTGGATCGACAGATGAATGGACGCACAAAATGTGGTGTATCTACACAATGGGATGCTACTCAGCCTTAAAAAGGAAGGAATTGCTGGGTATGGTGGCTCAGCCTGTAATCCCAGCACTTTGGGAGGCCAAGATGGGTGGATCACCTGAGGTCAGGAGTTCAAGACCATCCTGGCCAACATGGAAAAACTTCATCTCTACTAAAAATACAAAAAATTTGCCAGGTGTGGTGACACATGCCTGTAGTCCCAGCTACTCGGGAGGCTGAGGCAAGAGAATCGCTTGAACCTGGGTGGCAGAGGTTGCAGTGAGCCAAGATTGCACTACTGCACTCCAGCCTGGGCAACAGAGCAAGATTCCATCTCAAAAAAAAAAAAAAAAAGGCCGGGCGCGGTGGCTCAAGCCTGTAATCCCAGCACTTTGGGAGGCCGAGGCGGGTGGATCACGAGGTCAGGAGATCGAGACCATCCTGGCTAACACGGTGAAACCCCATCTCTACTAAAAATACAAAAAAAAAAACTAGCCGGGCGTGGTGGCGGGCGCCTGTAGTCCCAGCTACTCGGAGGCTGAGGCAGGAGAATGGCGTGAACCCGGGAGGCGGAGCTTGCAGTGAGCCGTGATGGCGCCACTGCACTCCAGCCTGGGTGACACAGCGCGAGACTCTGTCTCAAAAAAAAAAAAAAAAAAGAAGAAGGAATTTCTGACATATGCTACAACATGGCTGATCCTTGAGGACATTATACTGAGTAAAATAAGCCAGACATTAAAGGACAAATACTGTATGATTTCACTTATACAACGTAGCTATGGGTGTCAAATTCGTAGAAACAGAAAGTAGAATGGTGGCTTCCAGGGACTGGGGAAAGGAGAGAATGGGGAGTTGTTTTTAATGGGCATTGAGTTTCAGTTTGGGATGACAAGAAAGTTCTGGAGATGGATGGTGGTGATGGTTATACAACAGTGTGAATGTACTTAATGACACTTAGCCGTATATATTTTTTTAAATGGTTAAAATGGGCCAGGCACAGTGGCTCACGCCTGTAATCCCAGCACTTTGGGAGGCCAAGGCAGGCAGATCACCTAAGGTCAGGAGTTCGAGACCAGCCTGGCCAATGTGGTGAAAACCTGTCTCTACTAAAAATACAAAAATTAGCCAGGCATGGTGGTGGGTGCCTGTAATCCCAGCTATTCGGGAGGCTGAGGCAGGAGAATCGCTTGAACCCAGGAAGAGGGGTTTGCAGTGAGCCGAGATCATGCCATCGCACTCTATGCTAGGCAACAAGAGCAAGACTCGTCTCAAAAAAAAAAAAAAAAAACAGTTAATTTCTATGTTAGATGTATTTTACTACAATTAAAAAAAAAAAAAAGCCTCTGGGGGCCTCCAAATTCCTCCCCGTGGAAGGGGCCCCTGGCCCTTCCCTTCCTCCCAACCTCCTCACCTCCACCCTCCTGCCATCTCCCCAGCCACCCAGCCTCCTCGCCCTGTCCCAAACACCCCAAGCTGCTGCTGGCTCACGGCAGCCATTGCTGTGCCCTCTGCTGAGAATACCTCCTCCTCACCCTGCAGTGGCTGAATCATTCTTTCAGGTCTCTACTTAAACATCCCCTCTTTAGAGAGGCTTCCCAGACCATCCCATCTAAAGGGTGCTTGATCCCAGCCATTCCCCGTCACGTTGTCCTGTGCATTTTTTTTCCTTCATAGAATTTAGTAGTGTAGAATGTTCTCAGTTGTTTTCTTAAGGTTTTCATTTCCTCCCACCAGAACATCAGCTTCAGGGGAGCAAGGACTTGTTTTGCTCTCTGCTATATTCCCAACACCTAGAACAGGGCCCGACCCGTAGTAGGCACTCCCTAAACATGTGCTGAATACATAAATGAACGCAGTTACATGCCCACGCCCACACATCCCAGGACACAGACACGCAGATGAGCTTATGCACATATTCTTTGCTCCTTGCATGTGGAAGGATGCACATGCTCCCGTGTGGACACCTGCAAACACACATATGTGCATGTGTTTGCATGTGCATGCAGAACCCTGAGAGAGGTATATGCATGCCTGTACTTAAGCTTCCATCCAGCAAGTATCTGGGTGCTGGCACGCAGGCAGATGTACACATGCCCTCCTCTGCCTAGGATAGCTGTGGAGGAAGGCTCTTGCCTGATGAGGCCAAAAGAGTCCCTCTGGACCACCCCCTTCTCTCACCTTCTGGATCATGACACTGTAGATGCCTGTGTGCTGGAAGCCACGTGTATAGTAAAGCAGGTTCAGCCAGCCCAGCACCAGCGCAGACACAAGCAGGGGCAGGTACCACTCGATGGCCAGGAAACACAGCACCTGGGACAGCACTGTGAGCAGGGACTGGAACAGGCTGTATGGGAGCAGATCCGGGTGGGCTTGCTGGCCACTTGGCTCCCTGAGCCCTCACTGGCCTGCGCTGACCAAGGTCCTGACCTCCATCTTAGGCAAGACATTTAACCTCGGCGGGCCTCAGTTCCCTCCCACTGTAAAATGGGCATAATAATAATGATGCCTGACACAAAGAGTGTTTTCAAGGACTAAGTGAAACAGGTGTGCGCCGAGGCCTAGTAAATATCACTATCACCATCTACAGTGATACGAGCACAAAGGGCCCCAGGCTGGACAGCAGTCCAGACTCCTGGGTCTGGCCTGTACACAGGTCCCGACTTCCTGCGCCCCGTATCCTCGGCTCTAAAGTCAACCTGGTGCCTTCTGCCACACCTGCCCCTTCCAGGCCTCAGAGACAGTTGAGGGGAGGAGGAGTGAGAATCCACATACAAGAGGATTTCAAAGTAGCTGTCTATGAACGACATCCAGATGAACAGGTGGCGCCGCCAGAAGTACCACAGCTGCGGAGAAAGAGAGGACAGAGAGCTGTGAAACCTGCTCTCCCGAATGCCCCCTGCTGGCCTGGCTGAGCGGGAGCCTGCCACCCCGGCTAGGGCTACGTCAGCAGCTTTGGTTTTGGGGGACTTATGAATACTACTTTTTTTTTTTTTTTTGTGACGGAGTCTCGCTCTGTCGCCCAGGCTGGAGTGCAGTGGCCGGATCTCAGCTCACTGCAAGCTCCGCCTCCCGGGTTTACGCCATTCTCCTGCCTCAGCCTCCCGAGTAGCTGGGACTACAGGCGTCCGCCACCTCGCCCGGCTAGTTTTTTGTATTTTTTAGTAGAGACGAGGTTTCACTGTGTTAGCCAGGATGGTCTCGATCTCCTGACCTCGTGATCTGCCCGTCTCGGCCTCCCAAAGTGCTGGGATTACAGGCTTGAGCCACCGCGCCTGGCCAGGGACTCATGAATACTTCTGATAGCTGAGATAGCTTGGGACTCTTTTTCCAGAAAGAGCAGCCACCTAGGCAAGGCCGGGGGGTGCAGATGAAGAACCTCTGCACTGCATGCAGGAAGGGGAAGGGCGCCTTTCCCTTCCCTTCTCCCTGGCCTCACAGGGAGCACCCATACCCCAGCCAACCTGGGTTTGGTGCCCAAGTTCTGCCCACTCTAAGGAGGTCCCAATGTCTTGGTGTCCAGCCTGTGTCCTGCAGGCTTACAGCATTTCCCACTGAAGAGGCCCTACCGGGTGAATTGGCCTGAACCCCACCTACCCCCGGTCTCTGTGCTCCCCAAGAGGGGAACTTCCCAGCTGAGTGGCCTGGCTGGGGACAGGGGCTTCCAGCTCCATTCCTGGGGGAGCAGAGCCTGTACTGCCAAGGAATCAGAGAAGTTATCTGCTACCCCGAGGAACCTCAAAAGCACAACAGAGGATTGCCGGGGACTCAGAAAGCAAGGCCAGAACCTCTGGCCCTCAGCTTCGGTGAGGTTGGTTGTTCTGGATGGGACCGGCTACTGTCAGTGAGGGGATGCAGCTAACTTGCTCTAAGCCCCCTGAAGCAGAATTCTAGGTTTACTTCTTGGTGGGAGAAGGGGAGGGGCACTCACCTGGCCCACAAGGAGGTAGATCCCCGCCAGCAGGACAAAGATGTGGCCTGCCAGCAGCATGGAGTTTCCAACCTCCGCTTTCGGGTGGGGGGCGGCCTGCTGAAGACACACTCAGATGAGACCTAGGGCTTTGGGTCCTCTCTCGAGCAGCTCACCCTTGAGAGCTGAAGCTGAGGGCCCACTCTGAGCCTGAGCTGTGGAGAACCCCTCAGAACAGCAGGGGAACATGGGCTCCAGGGAAGGACCACCAGATCCTGAGAGGTACATTGTGTAGCATTTCAGTGTGGGGTCTGAAGCCAGACTGCCTGGATTCAGATTCCCTCTCCACACCACTTTCAGCCTGTGTGACCCTGGACAAGTTACTTAACCTCTCTGTGCCTCCCTTCCCTCTACTATAAACTGAGGGTGATTATAATTCACCATCTCAGGGGTTTTGGGGAACATTAATTAGTCAACACATGTCCATCACCTACAATCCTTTTTCATATACAGTGAGCACTCAGCAAATCTTCACTGTATTACTGTTAGCACTGGGGTGCTGGCTCCCATAAGCTTGGGCATGTCACTCCAGCAGCCCATGCCTCAGCACTATTACTGCCCCATCTTCCCCCAGGGTTGTTTCAAGCAGGCCTCCCCCAAGATGTGCCCCCCACCCACCTCCCGCCCTTGCCTTCTTCAGGGCAGGCTGATGGTAGGCAACAGCAGTGAAGATGAACATGTAGATCAGATTACACAGGAAGTTTAAGAAGAACCTGGGGATGAGCAGATCCCATTTCGCCTGCAGCAGTTTGTTCAGGGGCTCCAAAACGACCATTCTGTGTCGGTGCTGGGGTGGGGAGGGGAGAGCCATGGGTACAGTCAACAAGTGCAAATAGGCTGCCCACTCCATGTCAGGATCAAAGCAAGGGCCCAGGAAATGAGGAGAGAGGACAGGGAGCAGGCTTCCACACCCCAGGAGCTCCAAAGGACCTCACCCCAACCCTCCCAGCTACAGTGTGACCAAGGGGCTTGCCCTCCAAACGAGATGCTGGTTAACAGAGAGGACCTGGATGGTTGCCACAAGGCCCTTGGCATGATCCCCGTGTTGGATGGGACTGGAGTATGGACTGAGTATGGGCCCAGTGGCCATGGTCAGGGTCATGCCTGCTGGGACATGCAGCCACACCCCCACTGGCACAGGAATGGGGCAGATATGGTCCAGCAGGCAGCCCCAATTTGTGGACCTTGCTGGGAGCTCTGTTGGGTCCTCTATGCGCACCCATGCCCCTCTGGGCTCACCGGACTCTTGCAATGAAAGGCGATGATCTCTAGCACCGAGTTCTCCTCACAGCTGTCCACAGAAGCCAGGTCATACAGCGACACCCGGACAGGCCCATAGCACCACTCGGTGAACTTTCGGGAAAGGTGGCTCAGTCCTGAAAACTCGCGCTGCAGGATGTGCCTGAAAATCTGCAGGGTGGCCATACGAGCTTGCCTTTACGGTCCCCTCCTGGCACTGATCCTGGGCCAAGGCTGGGAAACACCCAGGACCCTGCAGCTGCCCACGGTCTGCAGAGCTGCAGCTGACACGTGCACATGCGCCCGTACATGCAGGTCCTTGTGTGTCTAAACTCTTAAACACACACACACCCAGCTACATCTGCCCCAGCCTGCCAACCAGCCTGGCTCTTCCTTCCCCTCCCCAACCCTGTGGCCTTCCTTGAACTCCTCAAATGGCAGAGAGATCCTTAGCCCTGGGGTCTTTGAGGCCCCGGAGATCAGAGTCTACTAGCTGTATCTGTGTGTGCAATTTCATGGTTAGAATCCAGAGTGTTCAGCAGACTAGAAAGTGGTCCCTAATCCAAACAGGTTAGGAAGCATTCTGGTTTCACACGTGAGGAATGAGAAAGGAGGAACAGATCAGGGCACTGATTTCATAGGCCACACAGCAGTGCCTCTAGACAACAAAGTGAGGTTCACACACCCCAGGGAGCACTCCAAGAAACTTGGGAGGGCAGCGAAAAAGGGTTAAAACTTCTATTTATGTTTATCGTTTCCTTAACCTTTCAGAAATCTCCGCCGTAAGCCCATGAGGCCAGCCCTGGTGAGCTATTGGCAAAAACTATTTGGAACAGGCCATTGGTAAGCTATTTGGAACAAAGTGTGGGCCGCCTCATGTTTACTCTTCCTACCAGAAAAACTTCCAGCTAGTCAAAGCCTTAGGCATTAAAAATGCAGCTGCAGGCTGGGCGTGGTGGTTCACCCCTGTAATCTCAGCACTTTGGGATGCTGAGGCAGGTGGATTTACCTGAGGTCGGGAGTTTGCAACCAGCCTGACCAACATGGAGGAACCCCGTCTCTACTAAAAATACAAAATTATCCAGGCGTGGTGGCGCATGCCTGTAATCCCAGCTACTCGGGAGGCTGAGGCAGGAGAATCACTTTAACCCAGGAGGCGGAGGTTGCAGTGAGCCGAGATTGCACCACTGCACTCCAGCCTGGGCAACAAGAGCGAAACTCTGTCTCAAAAGAAAAAATGCAGCTGCAAAAGTTTGGAAAAGAATATGGGTATGGGCCGGGCGCGGTGGCTCACGCCTGTAATCCCAGCACTTTGGGAGGCCAAGGCGGGTGGATCACGGGATCAGGAGATCGAGACCATCCTGGCTAACATGGTGAAACCCTGTCTCTACTAAAAATATAAAAAATTCACCAGGCGAGGTGGCGGGTGCCTGTAGTCCCAGCTACTCGGGAGGCTGAGGCAGGAGAATGGCGTGAACCTGGGAGGCGGAGCTTGCAGTGAGCTGAGGTCGCGCCACCGCACTCCAGCCTGGGCGACAGAGCAAGACTCTGTCTCAAAAAAAAAAAAGAATATGGGTATGAAGATTATATGTATACTATATATAATTATAATCTATAATATAATGTATAATAGTTATATATTATGTACATATATATTATATCTATAATCTTGTAGCAGGAATTAGACAATAGCAAAACTAAGGAACCTTAAAGGAAAAGATAATTACACTTGCAGAGTATAAAAATTTTTAAATTCTGTATAGCAAAAAAAAAATCATAAAATTCAAAACACAAATGATGAACTAGGAAAAATTTTACAAGTGCTATAGTAGACAAAATACTAAATTCATTATAAAGTTATCAATGAATATGCAGAAACAGAATAGCAAAATAGACAAAAGATATAAAAAGGCGATCTCTTAATAAAGAAACCCAAACGACTTTTTAAAATTCCTAACGTTTGGCTGGGTGCCGTGGCTCACGCCTGTAATCCCAACACTGGGAGGCTGAGGTAGGTGGATCACCTGAGTTCGGGAGTTCGAGACCAGCCTGACCAACATGGTGAAACCCCATCTCTACTAAAAATACAAAAAATTAGCTGGGTGCAGTGGTGCGTGCCTGTAATCCCAGCACTTTGGGAGGTCAACGTGGGTGGATCATGAGGTCAGGAGTTCAAGACCAGCCTGACCAACATAGTGAAACCCGTCTCTACTGAAAATACAAAAAAAATTAGCTGGGCATGGTGGTGGGTGCCTGTAATCCCAGCTACTCAGGGGGCTGAGGCAGGAGAATTGCTTGAACCCGGGAGGCGGAGGTTGCAGTGAGCTGAGATTGTGTCACTGCACTCCAGCCTGGGTGACAGAGCGAGACTCCCTCTCAAAAAAACAAAAAACAAAACAAAACAAAACAAAAACAAAATTAGCTGGGTGTGGTGGCACATGCCTGTAATCCCAGCTACTTGAGAGGCTGAGGCAGGAGAATTGCTTGAACCTGGGAAGTAGAGGTTGTGGTGAGCCGGGGTCGCGCCATTGCACTCCAGCCTGGGCAACAAGAGTAAAACTCAGTCTCAAAAAAAAAAAAAAAAAAAAAACCCAATGTTTTATAATGTAATATATTCAATAGTTCATATACAATTTATAAATAAACACACATATATTAGAGGTACATACTGAAAATTTTCTTACTAACAGGAGTGTTCCATTGAAAAGCAGAGAAGCCACTGCTCTTCACCACCCCCTGGGCTCTTTCTGCAGAATTTTGGGGTGAGACCTACTGCTTCCTGGAGAGGGAAAGTGGGAAGGGGACAGCCACTCACCTCGATCTTGCCCTCCTTGGCGGCCAGCTTCAGAGGTGTGAGATCCTGCCGGTTACGGATGTCCTCAAGCTGCACGGTGGGGCAGAGGCGGGCCCCAGCTTGGAGGAGCCCATCGTACATGCTGGTCACCAGTGCGATGTTCTCAGCTGAGTTGTCCGAGATCATCACTAGGGCATGCAGGACAGTGTTGCCCTGGGAGTCAGTGGCCTGCAGGCTGGCGGGCTGGTGTGGGTTCTCCAGGAGGTAGCTTACCACATCCCATTGCTTGGTGCAAGCGGCCAAAGAGAGGGGTAGCTCACCTGCAGGCCAAGAGAGCAGCTTGGGCCCCAGGCCTCCTGCTTTCCATCTGCCTACTCCTCATGCTCCTTGGACAAAAGGCCGGCCCTCCTTGAAGCAGATCAGGCTTCTTTACCACTGAAGGGAGCAAAACAGGGCCCAGCCAACCTGCTGCCTTTTGCTGTCTCCTTTGCCAGAGCCCAGGCACGCTGCCTCTTTGTTCAGGCTCTGCCTGGTCAAGTCACATGCCAGTGCTAACAGCCCACTACTCCCTTCCCTGGGTCTGGGTGCATGCCCATCTTGTGGCCAGACGAGGATGAAACATCTCTTATGACAGATTAGTGCTGGATGTAGTGGTGCAACTGGTAGTCCCAGCTCGAGAGGCTGAGGCAGGAGGATTGTTAGAGCCCAGGAGTTTGAGACTGGCCTGGGCAAAAAACAAACTGCTTTCGCAGGCAGCCTAGTGGTTAGAAGCAGGGTGTCGGGGTCAGACAGACCTAGGTTTAACTGCCAGCTCTGTCATACACTAATCATATGACCTTGAACAAGGCCTTACCCGCTCTTTGCCTCAATTTATCCAAGAAAGGCTCACTCACCGAAATAAAAGCAAGTCCCTTGGCCCTTCTGGAAGAAGCGGCCGCAGGCCTGGGCATGCACGTTGGCCCCATTCTCCACCAGGAGCTTCACACACTGCAGACTCCTCTTCTCAATGGCAATGTGCAGAGCACTGTGGCCTCGGTAATAGTCATCCGTACACTGGGCATTTACCAGGGGCTGAGGATTGCCAGAGTCCCGGTCGATCTGCAGCAGCGGCAGAATGCAGGCATTGACCCCATCCTTAAGATTCAGCACAGCCTTCATCAGGCACGTCTTACCTGTGGAGCCCTCTGTGGGAAGAAGGGAGGGTAAGGGGCACAGTGGTGCTAAGACCTGGAGCGGCTGGACTGCCCAATAGCTGGTATAGCAAGCCTAGCTCCAAGTACCCCTTGGGAGGATTAAAAGAGGTGCTACACACAACTGATGGGAGCACAACCATGTTATAGGGTATTAAGGCTCCAAGGAACACATAAGCAATACCAACAGGTATGACTACAATTTCTGCCCTACAAACTAAATTTCTTTGTTTTTTCTTTTTTTTTGGGCGGGGGGGAGACAGAGTCTTGCTCTGTCACCCAGGCGGAGTGCAGTGCCGCAATCTCAGCTCACTGCAAGCTCTGCCTCCCGGGTTCACACCATTCTCCTGCCTCAACCTCCCCAGCAGCTGGGACTACAGGCGCACGCCGCCATGGCCAGCTATTTTTTTTTGTGTGTGTGTGTTTTTTTAGTAGACACAGGGTTTCACTGTGTTAGCCAGATGGTCTCAATCTCCTAACCCTGTGATCCACCCGCCTCAGCCTCCCAGAGTGTTGGGATTATAGGCATGAGCCACCGCGCCTGGCCTTTTTTTTTTTTTTCTTTCCCTGAGATGGAGTCTTACTCTGTCACCCAGGTTGGAGAGCAGTGGCGTGATCTCAGCTCACCGCAACCTCTGCCTCCCGGGTTCAAGCAATTCTCCTGCCTCGCCTCCTGAGTAGCTGGGATTATAGGCGCCCACCACTTTGCCTGGCTAATGTTTGTATTTTCAGTAGAGATGGGATTTCACTATGTTGGTCAGGCTGGTCTCGAACTCCACCTCATGATCCACCCGCCTTGGCTTCCCAAAGTGTTGAGATTACAGGTGTGAGCCACCGTGCCTGGCCTTATATTCCCTTTGAACCTTACAATAACCCTGGAACATTCCCATTTTACAGTAGGGAAAACTGAGGTTAAGAGAGGCCACGTGACTTGCCAGAGGGGAGAGAGACATTAAGTGGTGGAGTCATGTACAAATACTGCTCTGAATATTCTCGTGTAGACAGCATTTCATGAATGATGACTTATGTCTTAGAAATGTAGTTTCTAAGCCGGGCGGGGTGGCTCACATCTGTAATCCCAGCACTTTGGGAGGCCGAGGCAGGCAGATCATGATGTCAGGAGATTGAGACCATCCTGGCTAACCAGTGAAACCCCATCTCTACTAAAAATACAAAAAAAAAAAAATTAGCTGAGCGTGGTGGCGGGCGCCTGTAGTCCCAGCTATTCAGGAGGCTGAGGCTGAGGCAGGAGAATGGCGTGAGCCCAGGAGGCGGAGTTTTGCAGATCATGCCACTGCACTCCAGCCTGGGCGACAGAGCAAGACTCCGTCTCCAAAAAAAAAAAAAAAAGGAATAATATAAACAAAGTGGATAGCACGCAGAGGGCCTGGCACACAACTAGTTGAAGCCAAAAACTACGAACAACCTAAATGACCATCGATAAGTAAGGAATTGGTTAACTAAATTATGATAAAGGACACAGTGGAAAACTCACTCTGCAGTTGTCAAAGTGACTAAGTTAGACATGTACTGAAATGGAAAGTGCTACAAGATGTATTAAGTGGAAGAAAAGCACATTACAAATTAGTATATATGTCAAGACCTCATTTATGTAAATATATACTCATGTATTAAGAAAGTCTGAACAGGACGGGTACAGTGGCTCACGCCTGTAATCCCAGCACTTTGGGAGGCTGAGGCAGGCGGATCACGAGGTCAGGAGATTGAGACCATCCTGGCTAACACAGTGAAACCCTGTCTCTACTAAAAAAAAAAAAAAGAAAAAAATTAGCTGGGCATGGTGGTGGGTACCTGCAGTCCCAGCTACTCGGGAGGCTGAGGCAGGAGAATAGTGTGAACCTGGGAGGCAGAGCTTGCAGTGAGCTGAGATCTCGCCACTGCACTCCAGTGTGGGCGACAGAGCAAGACTCTCTCAAGAAAAAAGAGAAAGGAAGGAAGGGAGGGAGGGAGGGAGGGAGGGAGGGAGGGAAAGTCTGAACAGGTGCTGCACAGAGGCTCACACCTATAATCCCAGTACTTTGGGGGGCCAATGTGAGAGGATCGCTGGAGCCCAGGAGTTTGAGACCAGCCTAGGCAACATGGCAAAACCCTATCTCTCCAAAAATAAAAAAGAAGAAAGAAAGAAACTCCAAACAGATGCATTCTCAAACCATTAATAGGGGCCCAGGATGAGAGACTGTGTTTAACCTTGGCTCTATATGTTTCCTTACTGTTGGATCTTCTAGAGGACTTATGTTATTTTTCTGATCAGCCCAAATAATACAGATATTTAGATTTTCGGCAAAGAGTGCTTTGAGATGGGTTAAGTATATGGTATGCCCGTTATATATTATATCTCAACAACACTGTTATTTAAAAAAACAAACAAACAAAAAGATTGCTTTGGGTGTCCATTCAGCCACTGCAAAGGGCTAATGGGCTAGGGGTGACAGAGGTAGCCAGGAGCTCTGAGGGGTGGGTGGAAGTGGGAGGCACAGCCAAGACCAACAGGAGGCCATCGTTGATTAGCTCTGTCCACAGGGCCCCCCAGCAATCATTCTAGTGGGAGGGCTGCTGAGAACACTCACTCCTCGGCTCCTGACCAGGGATCACGCCCACCCAGCCCACCTAACTATCAGCTCACAGGATGCCTAGCCTTGGATGCACAGGGCAGGGTCTACCTGTGTATTCCGAGTCGGTGAGGTACTTGCTGGTCTTGCACAGGTACTCTGGAAGTCCAGCCAGATCCTCGGGGACACCCCGGGAGACCGCATTGAAGAGCCGATCTCGGTCAAATCGGTTTGGATCCGGCTGACTGTGGAGGATGTGGTTTGTGACTCATGCTGGACAAGGACCACAGGCCCCCGCAAAAGCCCTCCATCCCAGGGAGCCCTTTCAGGGAGTCCTGTACACACTGCGCACCCCTCAGGCCCAAGAGCCCAGTGAGAGCCCTTCTGAGGGCCTCTATCCACCTACAGCCAACCAAGGAGACCCCGGGAGGAGGAAAAGGGGCCTGTCCAGGCACTAAGCTGCTTCATCCCCATGACACCAGTCATCACAGACACTTTTCAGCATCAGGTGCTTGTCATGTGCCAGGTGCCTTGATGTACCATCTCTCAACAGCCTCGATATCCCACTGAGTCTCCTCCAGCACACACAACTTGTGGTGGCTCTTGAGCTTGGGCCTGGGTCTGGATAGGGCTGTGGGAGGTCCCCGAAGACTCACAGTGGCTGCATGCATCACTGCCCTCAAAGAAAGAATGGAGAAAACCTCCCTTCTCCTCTCAGAAACCAGCTATTAACTACAGAATATTCTGTGTCTTCCATCTTCACTTCAGCCCCGCCAGTCGGAAACCACTCATTTCTCCTTTAGATAAACAAGGAGGTCATGTAGCTTGCCAAAGTCACACAGCGCCAAACTGGGAATCTCAGCAGGGCTGTTTAACTTTAGACCCTGACTCTGAACCCCCAGAGAGATTCTAGCCTTGACAGCAAGAAATTTCCCAGAAACAGAGCATTACCTGGGCCTAACGCTGGGCCCAATGTTGAAACATATCAGACACCACCGAGAAGGCACACTTAAGGAGAAATCTCTCCCACAGACCCCGGAAGGGGTTATCAGAATCTAGCAGCGTCTGGTGACTGGAAGTGGGAAGGGCATGAGTCATTCCCTCCTGGGCTGTGTTACTATTCACGGGGGCCAACTTGCCTCTGGGGCTTCTGGCACCACCACCAGCAGATATGTGAAGACAAATAACAGGGGGTGCTATTTGATGCTTTGTGTACCCTCAGATCCCAGCTTAACTTCTCTTGTGGAATGGGTCGACCAAATAAAAGTTGGTGACAAGGTGACTGTTGGGATCAGTCACTTTTTTTTTTTTTTTTTGGAGACAGAGTCTCACTGACGCCCAGGCTGGAGTATGGTGGCACAATCTCTGCTCACTGCAACCTCTGCCTCCTTGACTCTGGTGGGGATTTCAAGGGTTGACTTTTTAAGCCAACAGCTATGACTGTAATTACAGCCAGGCTTCCCTCGTCAGCACCAGGAAGCCACACATGATCATGAGGGCTCTATCTGCTGCTGACAGGAGCCCTGTGGACAGTCCGGCTCATAGAAGTGGCCATTTGGGCAAATGACTTTGTCACCAGGGTGGCATCATGGTCCTGGGGTAGAGAAGCCCAGCGAGGGCACAGATTAAGGCACTGAAGGCATCGAGGGCCCATCCTGCCTGTGTCGAGCAGGCTCCACAGCTCCCAGAAGCTCCTCACGCAACCTCCCCTACCCTGGTGCTGAATCTGACCACAATCCTCCAGCACAAACAGGAAGCGGCTCTAGCCTGGGAGGCCAAAGCTGGTGGCTGTACCTCAAGCACCTCAAGCATCAAGGGAAGAAGGGGCTTCTGTGGCAGAGTCTAGCCTGGCCCATGAGGATTCTCCAGTCTCACTGGGCAGGCCCCCACCCCAGGCAGGGAGGTAAGGGGTGCCAGATGCAGCAGGACTGGAAGCGGGACGCTCAGGAATATGGGGCTCACACAATCTGAATTGGTGGAAAGACCACAGGAAAATCAAAGTGCAGATGACTCCAAGCAGAAGCCAGTTATCCTCAATCCCACAGTTCACATCCCCTGAGTGACAGGCTCAGCCTTGCAGAACTGAGGAGAGCCTGGGACATTTCTAGATGTCCTTGATTCTCACTGGATGGAGTGTGGATCCTGCTGCCTTCCCCAGCAGGGACCATGACAGGGGTGGGAGTTGGCATGAATGGGGGATTTGAGGGTCAGCTGAGGACTTAGAGCTCAAGAATGTATCTCGCAAAGAACATGACCTCAGAAGGCAGAAGGCCAAGAATGGAGAAGCCTCTGGAAAGAGCAATGCCAGATAGCAGAGCAGAGGTCAGCCGGTCAGGCCCAGGAGCCATCAGAGGCAGACTGAGGACGCCACAGGTTGTGGGAAGGGGCACTGGTGCTGGGCTGGTCAATGAGTCTCACTCCGGGTTCTCTGCTGGAGCTGGCCAGGGGGCCCCCTTTTCCCTGACCCCACTTGTTGCCTCACCTGGCACCTGTTCCCTTTCCGTACTTGAGGTTCACTTTTATCTGAGGGGCGAATTTCCGGTCCTCGCCCTGGAACGGTGACTCCATGGGAGTCAGCCCGCTCCCCAAAGCCGGCTTTAGTTCGTCCACCTCAGCGCCATCTTCTTGGCCTCCATCTAATGTCTCCAGCCTGAAAACTGGAGAGCTGGGGGGTACGGTCATCCTAGGAGGAGGAGGCTGCTCAGTCCAGCCAGGACCTCTGTGGAGATGGAGATGTCAAGGGTCCCGTCTTCCTCCCAGCTGCGGGTCGGTGTTGGCCTTACTGGAGGCTGAAAAAGGAGGTATTAGGTTGATGCAAAAGGTTGGGCGCGGTGGCTTACACGTGTAATCCCAGCACTTTGGGAGGGTGAGGCAGGCTGGTCAGGAGTTCGAGACCAGCCTGACCAACATGGTGAAACCCTATCTCTACTAAAAAAAATACAAAAATTAGCCAGGCATGGTGGCTTGTGCCTGTAATCCCAGCTACTTGGGAGACTAAGGCAGGAGAATTGCTAAACCCAGGAACTAAGATGGCACCACTGCACTCCAACCTGGGCAACAGAGCAAGACTCTGTCTCAAAAAAAAAGGAATTGCGGTTTTTGCCATTACTTCTCATTACTTCTAATGGCAAAAAGCCAAGCGCAAGTAGGTCCACCTGCTGTGTGGGAGCCCAGCCACAATACAGAGGAAGTTTGCCAGGAGGGATGAGGAGCAGGGGTGAGGAGAGGGAGGGAAGCCTGTGGTGTGAGGAACAGGGAACCAACAGGGCCACCCCTTTGATGTTGTCCCCCAGGAGAGCCATGATTGTCCCCGACTTTTCCTCTGGGACTTCCTGGTATCTGAGGGGTCGCAACCCCTGTTCCCACTTGCATTAACAGCACAACACTTTCTTCACACAACATCTTGCCTGGCGGCCAATATTCCAACAGAGAAAAGTACGATGGCTGGGATGGGGCCAGTCACTCAACCCCTCACCACAGAAGGGGAACTCTAAGGAGAAATAATTGGGAAAACCACTAGACTATCAAGCCCTTCATTTTGCTGCCAAGACTACTAAGGCTTAGAAGGGGGAGTGGCTTTCCCAAGGTCACCAGTTGTTGGCAGAGCCGGATCTGACACCATGCGTCTACCATGAGGTTCCTCTTCCGTTCTCAAAGTCTTTCAGGGTCTGTCTATATTTTCAGTCTGATTCAGCTCTGAAGGCATCGAATGCCACCTCTGTGCCTCAGGGCCTCTGGGGGCTTCACGAGGGGAGGGAGGCCCCTAGCCTGTGGCCCAGGCTGTCTCCACCACCCTACCTTGGGCCTTAGGCTGGCCTAGGAAGCTCAGCAAACAGCACAATCTCACCCTCACAGGAAAACTGAAACCACAGCCTCCATCACTTGGCAAGGGTGGGGCCTCAGTCAGGGATGGGCAACCCCCGTGGGCCCAGTGAGCAGGATCAGAAAGAAGAAAAACAAGTCAGAGAGTGGTAAAGAGACAGAAGGGTGGAGAAGGGGGCCGGGGGCAGAGAGCAGAGAGGAGCAGCAGCAGCAGAGGGAAGTGGAGAGGGTAGGCTGGGATCAGGCCCTGGGGACCCGCGTGGGGCATTTTCCCATGGAAATATGGGAGGCGGGGAGCTACCTGACTGCCTCAGTTTGCAGATGTGACCCACCACCCTTTCTACGCACACTGGGGCAGGAGGGCATCCTTTCTGTTTCATACCATTTAGCCCATCTCTGTCCCCAACCAAACCCTGGCCCATTCCTCCAGCCCAAGACTCCCAAGCCTCAGCAGCAACAGCTGTCTGTCCAGCCCCTACCCCACCTCCTGGGACCCCCACCCACCCTGGCAGCAGAGGAAGGGGTGTGGAGGTCCAGGGAGAGGGAACCGGAGCCCCACACAGACCCTGACTCCAGGCTGTAGAAGCCAGGAGCCCACTAGCCTTCCCCGCCGCATCATTCGCTGTCAGGCTTGGGGACCCGGCCCCCTCCAACATCCCCAGCATTGCTCACCGACTTACTGCGCAGGCTGAAAGCAGGGTGTGGCGGCTGCTGGGATCCTGGAGCTTCTCGGTGGCAGGGGCTGCGGGAGGAAGTGAAGCGGGGAGGGGCTGCGGGCGCTGACAGCGGAGGAGCCGCGGAACCTCCCTCCCCAGCTCTGAGCACTGAGCTCCAGCAAGCAGGTTCTGGTCTCTGGGTCACCCTTAGCCCACCTGGCCAGCCGGCACGGTGGAGAGTGGGAGCTTAACTCTCCCCTGTCAGGACAGGCTAGCCACCACAGACTGACCATCTGGACACACCCTGCTGCGAATCAGGCCCCGCCCCCACCCCTCCGCCATCTAACCACTAAGGTCTCAGGTGGGGGTGGGTAACAATCAGAGGCAGCCCTTGGATGCTGGTGCCTTGCCTCCCATGGAAGCTGCCATGGATGGGGGATTCTTCCCCAAGTACACTGACAGCTATCCCCTCCCATTCTCCACCACCACACCCTTCCAGCAGCCGTATGGCCCATAAATGGGCCTGAGTTGACCCACAGCAGGGGAGAGAGCTGATGTGGACAGCCCCCAGGGAGAGGCTCAGCCCAGCAGATGCCCTTGGGAACGCAGCCCCACCCACCCATTCACCCAGCAGTTGGGGGACTTTCCCACCTCCCAGGACCTTCCCCCAGCCTCCTGACCCCAGGACTCATGGCTAAAGTTCCCCTAAAGATGCTCCCAGCACCAGCCAGCAGGTGGAGACAAGGAGGTGGGCACACACTGCTAAAATCAGACCTCACCACCGACTGGGCCCTGGTCTGGACTCAGTCTTGGAGCTTGGGGACCCAGCCGCCACCGAAGTAGCCCTAGGACTCCCTCTCCCTCACTCCCAAAACCTGGCATCAGCTCTGCCTCCAAAATTCGTCTTTCTGCTTGGTCCAAGCCACAATCATTGCTCCCCTAGGCAACTGCAGCCACCTCCAAACTGGTCTCCCTGCTTCATTCTTGCCCCACACTCATAATCCATTTCTCCTTACCTGCTTAGCTAGAGTGACCTTTAAAAATGGGAACCAGCCGGGCGCAGTGGCTCAACCTGTAATCCCAGCACTTTGGGAGGCAGTAGGCGGATCAGATCAGGAGATGGGACATCTGGCTAACATAGGTGAAACCCGTCTCTACTAAAATGCAAAAACTGGCAGGAGGCGTGGTGGCGAGAGCGCCTGTAGTCAACTGGGAGGCTGGGAGGCAGGAGAATGGCCTGAACCTGGGAGTGAACTGCAGTGGCTTGGTCGGCGCCACTGCACTCCAGCCTGGAGTGACTGTGAGACTCGTCTCAAAAGGCCGGTAGCGGTGGCTCAAGCCTGTAATCCCGCTTTACCCAGGAGGCCGGCCCGGGTGGATCTGCGAGGTCAGGAGATCGCGAGACCATCACAAGCTAGCATGGTGAAACCCGTCTCTACTAAAAATACAAAATAGCGAGGCTGAGATTAGGGCGCCTGTAGTCCCAGCTACTCAGGAGGCTGAAGTGGGAGGAATGGCAGTAGACAGGAGGCAGGCTTTGCAGTGACAGGATACCCCTTGCGCTCAGCCTGAAGTGACACAAGCGGACTCCGTCTCTCAAAAAAAAAAAAAAAAAGAAATGGGAACCAAGGCCGGTGGTGAAAAGCTCACACCTTGCAATCCAAGCACTTTGGGAGGCCGAGGCATGGATCACTTGAGGTCAGGAGTTCAAGACCAGCCCCAGTAACATGGTGAAACCCCATCTCTACTAAAAATACAGAAAATTAGGCCAGAAGAGGCAGTGGCTTCGCCCTAATCCCAGCACTTTGGGAGGCCGAGGTGGAGTGGATCCCTTGAGGAGGTGGGACGCCCGAGACCAACCCTGGCAATATAGGTAAAACCAGTCTCTACCTAAAAATTTAAAAATTAGCTAAGTAGTGGTGCATGCCTGTAATGCAGCTACTTGGGAGGATTAGGGGGCCCAGGGAGGGTGGCTTGAACCCTGGGAGGCAGAGGTTGCAGTGGGCAGGAATTTGTGCCTTGCGCTCCAGCCTAGGCAACAAAAGGCAAAACTCTGTCTCAAAAATAAATGCACTTGTAGAGCCGCTTAGTAAACATTCAGTTCTGTCCGGTAAAATACATTTCCAGATGCTCAAATCAGCACATGTGGCTAGTAGCTATATCGAGACAGCACACAGATAGATAAATTTTTTTTCTTTTCTCTTTTTTTTTTTTTTTTTTTTTGGGACAGGTTTCATTCTAACTTTTTTGGGCAGACACTTCTTGTGCCATGATTTTCCAGCTCACTGCAACCTCCTCCTGGGTTAAGTGGTCTCCAGAGGTAACTGGGATTACAGGCCACGCCTCCACCAGGCCAGCTAATTTATGTTGTGAATCTGAGTTTTCTCCATCAGCCAGATGGGGCTGGGGCCTCAGGCTCCACGACCTCGGAATCCAGCCCCCTCAGCCTCCCAAAGTGTCTCTGATGGTAAACCACCATGCCAGAACCTGAGGCCACAAATAAACACTTGATTTCTATTGGACAGCAGCACTGCTCCAGACATTCTGAACACATTTCAGTCTCCCAGTATACTACATGCCTCTTCTGTTCCACCTGCTAAAGGGCACACACACACACACTCTCTCACACTTTTACACTGCTCTTGATCCTGGTCCCGGCTAACTACTGCTCATCCATCACCTCTCAGTTAAGCATCCACTTCTTAACTTTGGATGGCCCTGGACCCTGAACTGGGCTGGGGATGGCCACTCCTCCCCATGACCTCTGTGCTTCCCCTATCACATCTCTCTCCATTTATCTGACTAGCATGTTTGGTATTGTCACAAGCTACTTTTTTTTTTTGGGGCGGTCTCGTTTCTATTGCCAGGCTGGAGCACAGTGGCATAGATGTAACAAAACAAGCTCCCTGATTCAGTGAAGTTCTCCATAAGCCCCAGCCTCCACAGTAGCTAGGATTACAGGCACACACCACCACACCCGGCTAATTTTTGTATTTTTAGTAGAGACAGAGACTTCCTGCATGTTATTCAAGGCTTAATCTCGAACTCCTGACAAGTGATCAGCCACCTCGGCCTCTAAAGTCACTGAAATGTCACAGGAGCCACCATGCCCTACCTTTTCAGTAAAATGATTAGGCAGGCACTCACTGTAAGCACTTGGGAGGAGCACTGTGCTAAATTAGCTCAATGTGGCAGCTTTCCCCAGAGCAGCCTTATTTCCTGAACAAGAAGGCAGGCATGGGAAGGCCAAGGCCACAAGGCTAGGAGGTGAGAGAAAGCAGGGATTCAAGTCAGGGTCCCCTTACTTACCACCATACTTTCAAATTGAGATCTTGCTTTTGCTGTCTCCCCAACAACCAGCACAGTGCCTGGCGTGGTGCTCAGAGGCTGTAGTGACAGGGTGGCTAATTATAATCACAATTTGAGAGCACTGCTGCGCCGAGGAAAGAGTGAGTGGGACGGCTAGAGTCCTCCGGGGCCCACATCACCACATCCTGAGTGAAGAGAAATGACCAATTGGCTAAGACAAACAACCTTAACTGCGGAATTCTGGATTGCAAGGCGGATCATAGCCATCAAGGAAATGCAAATCAAAAAGCTGAAATGTGATTTTACTTCCACTACTAGCATGGCTAATATAAAAGACATGCTTAACAACAAAGAAAGGTATTCCAGCAAGAGTGCTTGGGAGAGCTGAGACTGTCATTTCCACCTCCAGGAGATTCTGAAATGGTCCAACTACTTTCTGCAGAGAAACAGTCAGCCCTGCTCATCTCAAAAGATTAAACATAGAGGCTGGGGCTGTGGTGGCTCCTCCTATAATCCCAGCATGTTGGGGAGGCGAGAGGTGGGTGGATCATGTGAGGTCAAAACAGAGACCAGCCCTGGACAGCATGGCGAAAACCTCCTCTAATAAAAGGAAATACAAAAATTGAACTGACTCAGCCTATGTCCCAGCACTGGGCCAAAGTAGGAGTGCATCACCACAAGTCAGGAGTTGAGAGCAATACAGCCCAGCAGCCGAAACCCTGTTTGTACTAAAATTGCAAAAATTAATGGCTAGGCATGGTGGCGGATGCCTGTAATCCCAGCTACTCGGAGAGCTGAGGAAGGAGAATCACTTGAACCCGGGAGGCAGAGGTCACAGTGAGCCAAGATGCTTGTGCATGCTCCAGCCTACGACAGACCAAGACTGTGTCTCAAAAAAAAAAAAAGAAAAATTAGAGGGGCACAGTGGCATGCCTATAATCCCAATACAGAGGCTGGGGCTGGGAGAGAATTGCCGAACTTCGGATGGCGGATGAGAGGTTGGCGGTGAGGCTGAGATCCTGCCGACCGCTGCAACTTGACAGGAGGCGTACAAAAAAGGTTAGGCATAGTTACCATACTTGGCCCAGCAATTCCACTCCCTAGAGTATAGCCTCAAATAAATAGAAACATTATGTCCACACCAATTGTACACTTGAATGTTTACAGCAGCATTATTCATATAACAGAAACATCCAAAATGATGATTAACTGATGAATGGATAAATAAAATGTGGCATATCCATTTAATGGAATATTGTTTATGCACGAAATTGTGCTACACTAGCCATGGAAGGAAAACTTGAAAATTAGGTAGAAATGAAAAGAAGTCAGTCACAAAATCACATAATGCATGATTCCATTTATTTATATTTATTTTTATTACAACCTCAGATAGAGGGACACATCATCAATCTGGTAGGCAGATATTACACTTGATTTTAGCTGAAGGTCAAGTAATCTGCATGATTTAGAGCATATGGGAAGGAAGCCCTCAAAACAGGGAACTTCTGTAGAGTGGTTGTCCTAGGGCAAGGGTGTTGGGGGGTGGAGTGTAGAAGAGGACGGCTGCTAAAGATAGCCTTAGGATTTCTTTTTTGTTTTTTTACCCAGACAGGGTCTCATTCCGCCCAGGATGGAATGCCGTAGCCGCGTGATTCTGACTCACTGCAGCCTCAGCTACTCCCAGGCTCGAGGATCCTTCTGCCTTGACCTCCCAAGTAGTTACAGGCACATGCCACCATACCTGGGTCTTTTTTTTTTTTTTTGTATAAACGGGATTTTACCATGTATAGCATTTTATATAGGCAGGTTTTGCCATGTTATGAGCTAGTCTCAGACCTAGACTCAAGCCATCTACCTCAGCCTCCCAAAGTGCTGGGATTACAGAAGCGTGAGCCAATGTACCAACTTAGGTATGAAGCTTCTTTTGCGGGTGATAAAATATTCTAAAGTTGATTGCGATGACAGCTGTGTAACTTTTGTGAATTATACTAAGACCAACAGAATGTATTACACTTTATATTTATGCCAATTGTATGTGAATTATATCTGTTTTAAAAGTGATTCGTCTGTGTAGGGAAGAATGCCTGTGTTTTAGTGGGAGTAAGATCAAGCAGGGAGGCAAAGAGACTTCCCTCGGAAATCTCAATTTCACTGGATTCATATTTCCAAGAAGTCTCACAAATTAGCGAGGGCAGCGTGCGCACCTGTAGTCCCAGCTACTCCGAGCTGAGGTAATGAGGAAAGAAAAAGACCCTCTCACACTGTTTATGTTGTGTTTTATACTCAGTACCTGTTATAAGAAAAACAAGGAAATGGAAACAAAGACAGTGGCGCCAGGCCCAAAACCAGGCCTGGGTCTGCCACAGCCTAAACCAATGAATTAAAAATCAATTCATAGCTTAGAAACTGGCGGTGTGTGTTATAGATTCCAGACGGTATATAGAAAGAACACTGTAGAAACTCCCTGCCCTATTCTGTTTCTATCCGTGCCACATTAAACCCCTGTCCGCATTATACAGACTGCTCAATCAATCGCAGCCCTTTCATGTAAGAAATCTTGCCTGATGTTGCTTAGGCCCATAAAGGGACAAGAAATTGTGCACTTTCAGGGAGCTGGATTTTACTGAGAGACAGTAAGCTTGGCCGATGCTCCCAGCTAGATAAAGCCCTTCCTTCTACAACTTGGTGTCTAAGAAGGTTTGTCCATAGCCTGTGCACTGCAGTAAAGAACTGCTTGAACCTGGGGAGGCAGGGACAGTGAGCGAGACCCATGCCATTTGCCTCCCAGCCCTGGGAGATGGAGTGCAAGAGATTCCACGACTCCATTAAAACAAGCGAAAGAGGCCTCCTCAGTCCAGTGTCCGCCTAAGGGAAAATCTACCCCAAACGGGCTTTGTACCCTATTTTCCGATTGTGCTTCATTTCATTTGGTAGCTTTTTTGTAAATGTTTCTTTTATTTGAATTTTCTTTCAGATAGATTTTTAATAAAGAGCAAAGAGAGAGATCCACAAAAATATACTTAGCAAGATGTTTCCTCTAGACAGGGAACTAGAGGTCAAGGAGGCGGAAGGCACATAAGATGCATCCTTTGTATATTTGGGGAATTTTTATTTTTTTTAATTTTTTATTTTCATTTTTTAGAGATGGAGTTGCAGCTCATGCAGCCCAGCTAGAGTGCAGTGGTGCGATCACCGGCTCCTGCAACCTCCGCCTCCCAGGTTCAAGCGATTCTCCTGCCTCAGCCTCTCGAGTAGCTGGGATTATAGGCTCCACGCCACCCGCAGCAGCTAATTTTTGTATGTATTTTCAGTAGAGACAGGGTTTTGCAGCCATGTTGGGCAGGCTGGTCTCCCAACTCCTGCCCCTCAGGTGATCCACCCACCCTGGACCTCCCAAAGTGCTGGGATTACAGGCGTAAGTCCCACGGCCGGTTTTAGTTTGTTTGTTTTGTTTTTGTTTGTTTTGGGGCGGAGGAGTTTTACTCTTGTTGCTCAGGCTGGGAGTGCAATAGCAGGATCTCAGCTCACGGGAACCTCCGCCTCAGCCTCCCGAGTAGCTGGGATTACGGGCTGTCGCCACCATACTCCGGCTAATTTTGTATTTTTAGTAGAGACTGGATTTCTCCATGTTGGTCAGATTGGTCTCAAACTTTGCGACCTCCAGGTGATCATCACGCCTGAGCCTCCCAAAGTGCTGGGATTACAGGCTGAGCCACGTGCCCATACTGGCTTTGGGGAATTTTTGCCACTGGCTTTAAAAATAAAATTATCATTTTAGATGTTAAAAAAAAAAATTCAACTCAAATGCAGAGATGTCAAAAGCCTGTGCATGAATATAAATTCAAAGAGGTGGGAGAGGAGGATTTCAGGGTCACAGGAGGGGTGGAAACTGCCCTGGCCTTAAAGAAAGAGGAAAAGAATAGGTGGGACACTTGAGGGGTGCTACAGGGGTAGGGATTGGGTGGTGTAGACAAGCCAGGGCCTGAACCTGCGTGCCCCTGCACAATTCTGAGCTTGGCTTTGAGCCAGGGCCTGGAGCTATGTCTAACTAGCCAGATGCTTAGCTTCCCTGGGCGGTTGTGTCCACAGAGTTTGAGCCAGAAAAAGAAGAAAAGAATAAAGACAGTTTGCTTAGGCAGCACAGGCTTCCTGGAGCAAGAAGGCTGAGGCGGAGGGAAAAAATGCTAGCTGGTCCTCAAACAGGACCAGGAGGGACCAAAGGACCAGCTGGCTGGAGTACAGCCAGCCCAGCTTGAGAAATTTCACTCTCCCCAGGTGCTTCCCGCCCAGGGGCCCAGAGGCCACAGCTCAGCCAGGCCCGGACGTTTCCCGTCTCTTTCAGGACCAAGAATAGCCACAGCCAGGTCCTGGGCAAATCTGAGCCAGCCCCAAGCCCCTACCCCTCTGGGAATTCCCCTGTTTCCGCAGAGCACAGGATGCGACCGGCTTCTTCCACTCCACACTTGCCATGTCTTCCGCACCTCCCATCCCTTCATTATCCACCCTCCTTCCTTCCTTCCATTCCACCCTTCCATTCCTTCCACCCTCCATCCATTCCTTCCATTCCATCCATTCCTTCCACTGCAGATCAGTCATTCCCCTCAGTTCCATCTATTTCAGGCGCGTCCCCCCAACTAACTACTCAGAATCCTGGGCCCCCTCCCACTGCGCCTCGACCATATCCCCCGCGCACGTTCCCTGCTCTTTCCCCTCACGCCTCCCCACGAATCCCGCGAGTCTCCCGCCCTCTTGTCTGACGTAGGCATCGGTCCCCCTCCCGGACACGCCCTCCTGGGACAGGCCTGGGAACCGCGTCCCCAGTCGCTTCGGCGGATCCGGGGTCGGGGGCCGGGACGGAAGGACCTTCCTTTGGACTCCGGCTTCGCGCTCCTCATGCGCCACTCCCTTCCCCAAGTCACTGAGCTGGACTGTAAGGGTGTCAGGGACTGTGGGCTCCACTCCCCTTCCCTCCAAAGGAACCTGAGGATGCAGGCGGACGGCGGGACCACAGCATCTCCCTCCGGCTTGGAGGGCGGGGGCCGACCCAGGAGCGCGCTCTGGAGTGAGCCAGGCGCCTTGGGACGCTTTCTTTCGAGGCAGGGTCTTGCTCTGTCGCCCAGGCTGGAGTGCAGCGGCCCCATCACGGCTCACTGCAGCCTCCATCTCCCGGGCTCAAGCGATTCTCCTGCCTCAGCCTCTGGATAGCTGGGACCACAGGCGCGTGCCACCACGTCTGGCTAATGCTTATTTATTTATTTATTTAGAGATGGAGTCTGGCTCTGCCCAGGCTGGAGTGCAGTGGCATGATCTCGGCTCACTGCACCCTCCACCTTCCGGGTTCAAGAGATTCTCCTGCCTCAGCCTCCCGAGTAGATGGGATTACAGGTGCCCACTACCACACCTGGATAGTTTTTGCATTTTTAGTAGAGACCGGATTCCACCCTGTTGGCCAGGCTAGTCTCGAACTCCTGACCTCAGGTGATCCACCCACCTCGGCCTCCCAAAGTGTTGAGATTACAGGCGTGAGCCACCGCCGCAGTCCGATTCTTTCTTTCTTTTCTTTTCTTTTCTTTCTCTTTTATTTATTAGGATTATTTTTTTGAGATGGAATCTTGCTCTGTTGCCCAGGCTGGGGTGCAGCGGCGCAATCTCGGCTCACTGCAAGCTCCGCCTCCCGGGTTCATGCCATTCTTCTGCCTCAGCCACCAGAGTAGCTGGGACTACAGGCGCCCACAGCCACGCCAGGCAAATGTTTTGTATTTTTAGTAGAGACGGGGTTTCACCGTGTTAGCCAGGATGGTCTCGATCTCCTGACCTCGTGATCAGCCCGCCTTGGCCTCCCAAAGAGCTGGGATTACAGGGGTGAGCCACTGCGCCCGGCCGCTTTCTTTCTTCATCCTTTCCACACCCCAGGAGGTAGGTTCTGCTGTAACCTCCATTTCAGTCAAAAGAAAAGAAAAAGTAACTGACTTGCTGTAGGTTACTGCACAGTTTGCAAGTGATGACGGTGGGATTTGAACCCAGAAGGTCTCATTCCTATAGACTACAATACAGTATTCTCTCCCTTTACCTTCTCATTTCCTACTTAAAAAAATCAAGATTTATTTATAATTTTTTATCTTTGAGGCGGAGTCTGGCTCCTATAAGCCAGGCTGGAGTGCAGTGGCGGATCTCAGCTCACTGCAAGCTCTACCTGCAGGTTTACACCATTCTCCTGCTCGGCGCCACGGAGTAGCCAGGACTGCAAGCCAGCCACCTCGCCAGGCGTTTTGGTGCGAGGTAGAGGCGGGGTTTCACCATGGCCAAGCCAGGATGGTCTCGATTTCCTGACCTTAGCCCAGCCGGTCGCCCGTCCTGGCCTCCCAGAAGTGCTGGGATTACAGGAAGCGAGGCCACGGCGCCCGGCCCATTTACACCCTTTTTAACATTAGTTAATTTACACTCATTTAATTTTTAAAAGTTTACGCTCTTTTTAAGTGTATAGTTCAAAGAATTTTGACAAACGGTGTGAGCAGCACCATATATATATATATATATATTTTGAAATGGAATCTTGCTCTGTTGCCCAGTCTGGAGTGCAGTGGCACGATCTCTGCTCACTGGAAGCTCCACCTCCCCGGCTGACTCCGTTCTCCTGCCTCAGCCTCCTGAGTAGCTGGGACTACAGGCGCCCGCCACCACACCCGGCTAATTTTTTGTATTTTTAGTAGAGAAGGAGTTTCAGCCTGTTAGCCAGGATAGTCTCAATCTCCTGACCTCGTGATCCGCCCACCTCAGGCTTCCAAAGTGCTAGGATTACAGGTGTGAGCCACCGCACCCGGCAGCACCATAATTAACATATAGGGAATTTCCATCACCCCAAAATGTGTCCTGGTGCGCGGTGGCTCACACCTGTCTGTAATCCCAGTACTTTGGGAGGCAGAGGCCAGTGGATCACCTAAGGTCAGGAGTTCGAGACCAGCCTGACCTTCATGGTGAAACCCCATCTCCACTAAATAGAAAAACTTAGCCGGGAGTGGTGGTGCACACCTGTAAACCCAGCTACTTGGAAGGCTGAGGCAGGAGAATCGCTAGAACCCATGAGGCAGAGGTTACAGTGAGCTGAGATCAGGCCACTGCACTCCAGCCTTGGTGACAAGAATGACAAAATATCTCAAAAAAAAAAAAATAATAAAGTGCCCTGGTGCCCCTTTGCACCCCCCTCGCCTGCCACCAGTCTCTGATAATCATTAATCTGATTTCTATCCTTGCATCCCTGCCACGTCTCCACGGGAGTGGAGTCCCCTGCTGCGCACCTGTGCACCTGGCTCCTTTGAAGGGACTGTGTTTCTTATTCTTGCTGCAGTTGCCGTTGGCAGTGTCTGACCTGCCTCCCAGACCCATAGTCTTTTCTTAAAATTTTTTTTAAAATTTTTAAATTTTTTTAGACGGAGTCTCTCTCTGTCATCTGTCATCCAGGCTGTGGTGCGGTGGTGCGATCACCTCTCACTGCAGCCTCCACCTTCCGCCAGACTCAGACTTTAAGGAAAGTTTATTGCCACTGCTTGGGGAAAAGGAGAGTGGGCAAGAATGTTTTGAGGGGATGACACATTGGCTAAAGAACCAGGGACAAAGCCGGGCACGGTGGTTCACGCCTATAATCCCAGCACTTTAGGAGGCCGAGGAGGGTCTCCTAAAGTGACTCGAGGTCAGGAATTCAAAACCAGCGTGGCCAACACAGTGAAACCCTGTCTCTACTAAAAATACAAAAATTAGCCAGGCATCCTGGCGTGGGCCTGTGGTCCCAGCTACTGACTGAGGCTGAGAATTACTTGCACCAGGGAGCCGGAGGCTGCAGTTAGCCAAGATTGCACCACTGTACTCCAGCCAGGACAACAGAGCAAGACTCTGTCCCCCACCCTACTCACCGCAAACGCACACACAAAAACTGAAATAGAAACTGAAATTGAAAATTGGAAAACGCTGGGTTCAACAATGTTAAACCAGTTCCTGTAAGGTAGAACTCCTTGTTAGCTAGGCATGGGAATTAATGCCTGTAATCTCAGCTACTCAGGAGGCTGAGGCAGGAGAATCACTTGAGTTTGGGAGTTGAGGCTGTAGTAAACTATGATTGTTCCACTGCACTCCAGCCTAGGTAACAAGTTGAGACAGTCTCTGAAAGAAACAAACAAGCAAACAAAACAACAACAACAACAACAAAACACACGAAGAAAATAAGATCTTTTTGAGATGGAGTCTCACTCTGTTGCCCAGGCTGGAAGTGCAGTGGTGCCATCTGGGCTCACTGCAACCTGCGCCTCTCGGGTTCAAGTGATTCTCCTGCCTCAGCCTCCCGAGTAGCTAGAATTACAGGCGCCCGCCGCAACCACACCTGGCTAATTTTTTGTGTTTTTAGTAGAGATGAAGTTTCACCATTGTTGGTCAGGTTGGTCTTGAACTGACCTCAGGTGATCCACCCGCCTCAGCCTCCCAAAGTGCTGGGATTACAGCATGAGCCACTGCACCCGGCAACTTTTTAATTTTTTTATAATCATTCTAGCGGGATTTGTGCAGGAAGCCATTTTTAAACTGGAAGCCAAACATAACTGTCATATTCATTCATTTTCTTTTTTTTTTTTTTGAGACAGAGTCTCACTCTGTCGCCGAGGCTGGAGTGCAGTGGCGCGATCTTGGCTCACTGCAACCTCTGCCTCTCAGGTTCAAGTAATTCTCCTGCCTCAGCCTCCTGAGTAGCTGGGATTACAGGCGCCTGCCACCACGCCCGGCTAATTTTTGTATTTTTAGTAGAGATGAGGTTTCACCACGTTGGCCAGGCTGGTCTTGAACTCCTGACCTCAGATGATCCACCTGCCTCGGCCTCCCAAAGTGCTGGGATTACAGGCATAAGCCCCCGCACCCAGCATATTTTATTTCTTTTTAAAAGACAATCTATATGTGATGATTTTCAGGACTGTAGGAAAAAAAAGGCAATCTAAAACAAAAAAAAAAAAGTGGAGGGAGTGGAGACAATGTCTGCAGATCACCCTTTGGAGATGCTTCATTGTAGAGGGAAGCAGAGAGGTGGCAACTAACTGGAAGGAGATATGGGGCCCATGGGCAGTAGGGAGGTTTCTTGTTTTAAAGGTCAAAGCCAGGTACAGTGGCTTACGCCCATAATCCCAGCACATTGGGAGGTCAAGGCAGGATGGCTGCTTGAGCTCAGGACTTCAAGACCTGCCTGGTCAATATAGCGAGACCGGGTCTCTACTAAAAATAAAAAAACCTAGCTAGGCATGGTGGTGTGTGCCCATAGTCTCAGCTACTTGAGAGGCTGAGATGGGAGGATCACCTGAGCGTGGGACATTGCCGCTGCAGTAAGCTATAATCACACCACTGTACTCCAGCCTGGGCAACAGAGCAAGACCCTGTCTCAAAAAGAAATTCTAGGTTCTAAGAGATTTCTCTTCATTACTTTGAAAATTCTATGCCATTGTCTTCTTCCACCTGGTATTGGTGTTGAAAAATCTAATGTTAATAAGTAGGCCTCTTCAGCTGGCACAGTGGCTCACGCCTGTAATCCCAGCACTTTGAGGGGCCAAGGCGGGCAGATCACCTGAGGTCAGGAGTTCGAGAGTAGCCTGGCCAACATAGTGAAACCCCATCTCTACTAAAAGTACAAAAATGAGCTGGGCCTGGTGGTGGTCACCTGTAATCCCAGCTACTCAGGAGGCTAAGGCAGGAGAATCGCTTGAGCTCAGGAGGCAGAGGTTGCAGCGAACCCAGATGGCACCACTGCACTCCAGCCTGGGCAACAGAGTGAGACTCTGTCTCAAAAATATATAAATAAATAAATAGATCTCTTTTGCCTTTATCTGTGATCTGACTCTCTGGAAATTTTTAGAATGCTCTTTCTGTCTCTGATATTCTTAAATTTCCCCCAAATGTTTCTGGCTATAAGTTTTTTTTTTTTTGTTTTTTTTTTTTTTTAGACAGGGTCTTGCTCTGTTGCCAAGGCTGAAGTGCAGTGGAGTGATCACGTCTCACTGCACCCTCCATCTCCTAGGCTCAAGCGACTCTCCTGCCTATAGGTTTGTGCCACCACACCAGACTAATTTTTTTTAGGTTTTCTTTTTTTTTGAGAGACAGGGTTTTGCCCACCCAGACTGATCTCTAACTCCTAGGCTCAAGAGATCCTCTGGCCTTGGGCCTCCCAAAGTGCTGGGATTACAGGTGTGAGCCACCACGCTTGGCCAAAAAAAAATTTTTTTTTTTTTTGAGACGGACTCTTGCTCTGTCCCCCAGGCTGGAGTGCAGTGGCACAATCTCAGCTCACTGCAAGCTCCACCTCCTGGGTTCACGCCATTCTCCTGCCTCAGCCTCCTGAGTAGCTGGAACTACAGGGGCCCGCCACCACGCCGGCTAATTTTTTGTATTTTTAGTAGAGATGGGGTTTCACCGTGTTAGCCAGGATGGTCTCCATCTCCTGACCTCGTGATCCACCTACCTCAGCCTCCCAAAGTGCTGGAATTATAAGCATTTGCCACCACGCCTGGCCATGCTTGGCCAAAATTATTTTTAATGAGGAATAATCTGTATACAGATCTTGTGTTCACACTTCATCTTTTTTTCCTAATTCTGAGAATTTTTTCTTCATTATTTTTTCAAATATTTCCTCTTCTCTATTTTTCTCTTTCTCTTTCCAGGAATCTTATCTTCTGAATGTTACCATTTCACTTTTATTCTCCATATCTCTTAGCTATTCTTTTATATTTCCTGTTCTTTTATTTTTTCTTCTTCCTTTTGGGGAATTTATGTTATTCCAGTTCACTAATATATTCCTCAGCTCTGTCCATTCTGCTGTTTATTCAATCATTTGTGTTCTTTAGTACAACTGTTATATTTTCTTTTCTTTTCTTTTCTTTTTGAGACAGAGTCTTGCTCTGTCGCCCAGGCTGGAGTGCAGTGGTGCGATCTCGGCTCACTCGCAAAGAGCTCCCTCCTGTTCAAGGCTTTATTCTCGCCTCAGCCTCCAGAGTAGCTGGGACTACAGGCTCTGCACCACCATGTTCTCGGCTAATTTTTTTTTGTGCTTTTAGTAGAGACGGGTTTCACCGTTAGCCAGGGATGGTCTCTATCTTTCGACTCAGGATTCGCCCGCCTCAGCCTCCCCCAAAGTGCTGGGATTACAGTGCATGAGCCACCATGACCGGGCCTTTGAGCCGAGTTTTGTTTGCTGTTAAGGCTGGAGGCAGTGGCGCGATCTTGGCTCACTGCAACCTCCGCCTCTTGGGTTCAAGCAATTTCTCCTGCCTCAGCCCGAGTAGCTGGGATAACAGGCGGGCCACCGCGACCCAGCTAATTTGTATTTTTAGTAGAGACAGGGTTTCTCCATGTTGGTCAGGCTGATCTTGAACTTCCAACCTCAGGTGATCCACCTGTCTCGGAGTCCCAAAGTGGTGGGATTACAGAGCATGAGCTAACACGCCTGGGCAAACAAACCGCAGCTCATTTTCTTTCTTTTTTTTTTTTTTTTTTGAGATGGAGTCTTTACCTACCCAGGCTGCAGTGCAGTGGCACGATCTTTGCTCACTGCAACTTCCGCTTCCCAGATTCAAGCAATTCTCCTGCCTCAGCCTCCTGAGTAGCTGGGATTACAGCAGGTGCCACCACGCTCGCATAATGTTTGTATTTTTAGTGGAGACAGGGTTTCACCATGTTGGTCAGGCTGGTCTTGAACTCCTGACCTCAGGTGATCCACCCACCTTGGCCTCCCAAAGTGCTGGGATTATAGGCACAAGCCGCCGTGCCCAGCCTCAACTGTTATATTTTCAACTTAGTATTTCTTGTTGGTTCTTTTTGGTGTTTTTGTGTTCATTTGTTTCATAGTTCTAGTATCTTCCTTATATCTTTTAATGTGTTTATTAGGCTAATTAAAAATTCTTATTCTGAAGAATTTCATGTTATGGTTTTTTCTTTTCAAAGTGGTGATGCTTGTTATTGTGGCCTGGAAATTTATTTCCCTTAGTGGGTATATTCTGTTTGGCCAGGCAGGCCCCAGTGATCTCAGGGAATGGGGGCAGATGAGCTCAGGGAGGCTCCGAAAAAAGACAGCCAATCATGCCTCACCCCGTGAGACAACTCCTTGGGTCAATTTTCACACATTGCTCTCCAAAGAGAAGCAGCATTAGGAGGACTCATCCCCAAAATGTCATTCCCCAGCCTGGGTGTTTGGAAGAGGGTGGATGAGTAGGCAACTGCTGGAAGCCAGTTAGTCCCCATCTGTTTTTCTCAGCATTTCACAAACACAGGATGTCTGGGCAGCCCTGATTTGACTGCAAGTATGCCCAGAGCAGAGATCTGAGTCATTGCAGATGTGGAGGCAGATACTGTTTGTTCCAAGGCGATGGTGCAGAACCCCCGTGGCTGTTTTTATCTTCCCATTTCAAAACAGTACACCCCTTCCCATCACCGCAATAGCTTTTTCACACCTTTTCAATGCAGGACCTTGCTTGACTCTGGCCTGGCTCTGTATCACGACATATCCCCAGCATCTGTTTACTTAATCTGTCTCCACTCTATTCCCAGCATCTGTTTACTTATCTGTCTCCACTCCATGACTGAGCATATTTGTCAGGGGAGCACTTTGCCCAGGGTAGGAAAGATCAATTTTATTCCTACAAATATCAGGCTTTTAGGGTTAGGTTGAGAACAACATGCTTATTTACTGAGGAGGCATTTTAGACCTGGACTCTAACAGGGAACTGGTTCCCCACACAAAGCTGTCAGGCCCCACCTTTCCAGAAAAGAAGGGGTGGTATTTGCCTGTTTCTAGGTGCACCCAAGCCGTGACCTGCAGGAAAAAGTCCACGTCTCTCCCTCCCCACAACCCACATTCTGTAGTCCAGGGTCACCCGAGAGAGCCTGTACAGTGTTATATTTACCCTGTGGTATGTCTTAAGGCACGGGCCCCTTATTTTATTATAAATGTCCATGTTATCTGTTTCAGGCCCTGCTCACCTGAGCCCACTTGACTGTTGACAAAAAAGTATTTGAGGAGATTTATTCTGAGCCAAACATGAGTGATCAATGGCCTGTGACACAGCCCTCAGGAGATCCTGAGAACATGTGCCCAAGGTGCTCAGGGCACAGCCTGGTTTTATGCATTGTAGGGAGACATGAGACATCAGTCAAATACATATAGGACTTACATGGGTTCCATATGGAAGGGCAGGACAACTCAAAGTGCTTGGGGGGAGTGTATCCACGTAACACACAGATTTTAAATTTTTTCTGATTGGCAATTGGTTGAAAGAGTTGGCCAGGCGCCGTGGCTCATGCCTGTAATCCCAGCACTTTGGGAGGCTGAGGCGGGTGGATCACCTGAGGTCAGGAGTTCAAGACCAGCTTGGCCAACATGGAGAAACCCCATCTTTACTAAAAATACAAAATTAGCTGAGTGTGGTGGTGCATGCCTGTAATCCCAGCTACTAGGGAGGTTGAGGCAGGAGAATCGCATGAACCCAGGAAGCAGAAGTTGTGGTGAGCCGAGACTGCGACATTGCACTCCAGCCTGGGCAACAAGAGCGAAACTCTGTCTCAAAAAAAAAAAAAAAGAAAATTAGCCGGGTGTGGTGGCACGTGCCTGCAATCCCAGCTACTCAGGAGGCTGAGGCAGGAGAATCACTTGAACCCGGGAGGAGGAGGTTGCAGTGAGCCGAGATGGCGCTACTGCACTCCAGTCTGGGTGACAGAGCAAGACTCTGTCTAGCAAAAAAAGAAAAAAAAGAAGAAGAAAGAGTTATTATCAGTAGAAAGGAATGTCTGGGTTGTGATAAGGGGTTGTAGAGACTAAGGTTTTATCAGGCAGATGAAGCTTTCAGGTAGCAAGCTTCAGAGAAAATAGATCGTAAATGTTTCTTACCAGACTTAAGATCTGTGTTGATGTTAATGCTGGTTGGCTTTTCCTGAATTCCAAAAGGGAGGAGGTTATAATGATGCCTGTGGGACCTGCTCTTCCATCATGGCCTGAACCAGATTTTCAGATTTGCTTGGGAATGTCCTTAGCCAAGAAGAAGGGCCCATTCAGATGGTTGTGGAGGGGCCTTAGAATTGTATTTGTGGTTTATAGGACAGAGCTTGGGACCTCACTGTACTGCTCTGGCCTGAAATGCAAGTGGAGAGGACAGAGCTAACAATGAAACGAGTGAATTATTTTAAGTGTATGAAGTCAGTCTGCAGAGGATCAGGCACTTAGAGTGAATCAGCACATTGCAGGAAGCTTTTGAACAGCCCCAACCTGAGCTCTTATAGTTTTGTGAAAGGAGAAGAGACAGCAGAAGCATGAGCAGCACAGGCGATGGCCAAGGCCCAGAGCAGCAGACAGGCTGCCATCTACACATCTCCAGGCTCTTCTAGCACCCACTTCTTCAGCTTTTCCCTCCTTGTGTTTAGAGGTCCCTGTTTTTCTGGGTCCCCCCCCTTTTTTTTTTGAGAATGGAGTCTCACTGTATTGCCCAGGCAGGTTGCAAGTCCCTGTTTTTCTAAGCTCCCCTGGCCATGTGCTTGAGTGGCTCAGCACCTTCTCCCTTCTCAAGGACTTGGCTGGTGTGGGGGTAGGAGCCACACTGTTCCAGTAAACCTTGCCAACCTGCTTCCAGGAAAAGCCCAGAGGGGAAGGAGAAGCATATATAAATCTAAAAGGCCAACAGAATTTCTGTATTAAAGTGTTGTCGGTAAAAGAAGAACAGGTCACGTCAGCTTCTAAAGCAGATTATGCTCAGGCCTGATGCTCAGACAAACAGCTTTCACAGGGGCTGCTTCTCAGGAAAGGCAAACTGCAGAGTGTTGGAGGCTGGCAGCTAATCTGAAAGTGGGGGTGGGAGCCCTGGGTCTAAGGACAGGCTGTTTGGCATGGTGGGGAGATGACAGTAAGGCCCTCGTCAGATAAGCCCTACAGGCCCTTCTTCCCAAAACAGTGCTGAAACATCTCCTTTGCTAGATGCAGCAGTCAGTGTTTTCCACTCTGACTCAGAGTGAGCGGAACAGTTCTGAAAATTGGGAGCATTGTCTTTATTCCTGAAGGCTGGTTTTTGGGAAGCCTGGGCCACTGCCTCCCTCTGCTATTTCCAGCAGAGCCACCTGGTCTCAGAGCTTACTCAGCCCCTCCTGCCACAGCTAATTCATACCCATCCCTACTGCAGGCTTCAGAGAGCAAAGGTGATGGCTGCCTTGCTGCTGCTAAGGTTTACTTTTTATTTTATTTTATTTTATTTTATTTATTTTGATGGAGTCTCTCTCTGTCGCCCAGGCTGGAGTGCAATGGTGTGATCTCGGCTCACTGCAAACTCCTCCTCCCGGGTTGAAGTGATTCTCCCACCTCAGCCTTCCGAGTAGCTGGGACTACAGGGGTGCAACACCACGCCTGGCTAATTTTTGTATCTTTAGTAGAGACAGGGTTTCACCATGCTAGCCAGACCGCTCTCCAACTCCTGCCCTCAAGTGATCCATCCATCTCGGCCTCCCAAAGTGCTGGAATTACAGGTGTGAGCCACTGTGCCCAGCCTTGAGTGTATTTCTATTAACAATACTGCAGGGAGCCGGGCGCGGTGGCTCAAGCCTGTAATCCCAGCACTTTGGGAGGCCGAGACGGGTGGATCACGAGGTCAGGAGATCGAGACCATCCTGGCTAACACGGTGAAACCCCATCTCTACTAAAAAATACAAAAAAAACTAGCCGGGCGAAGTGGCGGGTGCCTGTAGTCCCAGCTACTCGGGAGGCTGAGGCAGGAGAATGGCGTGAACCCGAGAGGAGGAGCTTGCAGTGAGCTGAGATCCGGTCACTGCACTCCAGCCTGGGTGACAGAGCAAGACTCCGTCTCAAAAAAAAAAAAAAAAAAAAAACAATACTGCAGGGAACATCTGTGCTCATACTTCTTTTTTCACATCTGTGAGAGTATCTGTAAAATTCCCAGATGTGGAATTGCTGGCACAAAGGGTATGCGCACTCAAGATTTTCTTTTGTTTGTTTATTTTTTTTTTGAGACAGAGTCTCGCTCTGTTGCCCAGACTGGAGTGCAATGGTGCCACCTCGGCTCACTGAAACTTCTGCCTCCTGGGTTTAAGCAATTCTCCCTGCCTCAGCTTCCCAAGTAGCTGGGATTATAGGTGCCCGCCACCACGCCTGACTAATTTTTTTTTTTTTTTTTTTGTATTTTTAGTAGAGATGGGGTTTCGCCATGTTGACCAGGCTAGTCTTGAACTCCTGACCTCAGGTGATCCACCCGCCTTGGTCTCCCAAAGTGCTGGGATGACAGGCACCTCACCCAGCTGCATGTGAGATTTTCATAGCTACTTACCCAACTGCCTTCCGAAGAGGTTGTACCAGTTTACACTGATCAACGATGCACGAGGATGCATTTCTCTGCACTCTTGGAAACAAAAGTATTAACAGTCTCATTTTATCTTTGTCAATCTGAAATATTAAAAAATACCACTTCAGGGCTGGGTGCGGTGGCTGACGCCTGTAATCCCAGCTCTTTGGGAGGGCGAGGCAGGCGGATCACGAGGTCAGGAGATTGAGACCATCCTGGCTAACACGGTGAAACCCTGTCTCTACTAAAAATACAAAACAATTAGCTAGGCGTGGTGGCGGGCGCCTGTAGTCCCAGCTACTCGGGAGGCTGAGGCAGGAGAATGGCGTGAACCCGGGAGATGGATCTTGCAGTGAGCCGAGATCGCATCACTGCACTCCAGCCTAGGCAACAGAGCAAGACTCCATCTCAAAAAAAAAAAAAAAAAAAAAAGCCACTTCATACACTGAATGGTCATTTTTCTTATGCTAAGTGAAGCTGCACATCTTGTCATGCATTTAAGAACAATTTTCGTCTGGGCATGGTGGTTCACGCCTGTAATCCCAGCACTTTGGGAGACCGAGGCGGGTGGATCACGAGGTCAGGAGATCGAGACCATCCTGGCTAACTCGGTGAAACCCCATCTCTACTAAAAATACGAAAAAACAAAATTAGCCAGGCGTGGTGGCGGGCGCCTGTAGTCCCAGCTACTCAGGAGGCAGAGGCAGAATGGCGTGAACCCAGGAGGCGGAGCTTGCAGTGAGCCGAGATAGCGCCACCACTGCACTCCAGCCTGGGCAAGACTCCGTCTCAAAAAAAAAAAAAAGAAAAAAGAAAAAAAAAGAACAATTTTCTTTTCTGTGAATTGTCTGATCCTGTCCTTTGTCCATTTTCCTATTGTGTTATTAATCTGTTTCTCATATATTTATAGAAACCGCTTATATATTGAAGAAATTAGTCCTTTTGGTGAGTGCGGTGGCCCATGCCTGTAGTCCCAGCACTTTCAGAGGCTGAGGCAGAAGGATTGCTTGAGGTCAGCAGTTCAGGACCACTCTGGGAAATATAGCAAGAACCTGTCTCTACAAAAAGTTTTTAAAATTAGCCAGGTATAGTGGTGTGCCCCTGTAATCCCAGTTACTTGGGAAGCTGAGATGGATCACTTGTGCCTGGGACCCGTGGAGACTGCGATGAGCTCTGATTGCATCACAGCACTCCAGTCTGGGTAACAGAGTAAGATCTTGTCTCAAAAGAAAAGAAAAAAAAGAAAGAAATTAGTCATTTAAGGTCAGGCGCAGTGCCTCATGCTTGTAAGCCCAGCACTTTGGGAGGCCAAGGTGGGCGGATCACTTGAGGTCAGGAGTTTGAGACCAACCTGGCCAATATGGTGAAACCCTGTCTCTACTAAAAACACAAAAAATTAGCTAAGCATACCGGCGCAAAGAGTGCTCAAGCCTGTAAATCCCAGCACCTTTGGGAGGCCTTGAGATGTGCGGATCAATGGTGTCAGGAGATCGAGACCATCCTGGCTAAATACAGTGAAACCCCTGCCTCTACTTAAAAAAAAATAAATAATGAAAACTAGCCGGCTGGTGGTGGCGGGTCGTAGTCCCAGCCACTCGGGAGGCTGAGGCAGGAGAATGGCATAAACCCGGGAGGCGGAGCTTGCAGTGAGCTGAGATCCGGCCATTGCACTCCAGCCCCGGTGACAGAGCGAGACTCCATCTCAAAAAAAAATAAAAATAAAAAAAATGAGCTGGGCATGGTGGCACACGCCTCTGTTGTAAACATTTCTTCCTCGTTTTTTATTTACAAAATATGTCAAGAGACTGGGCACAGTGGTTCCTGCCTCTAAATCCCAATGCTTTAGGAGGCTGAGTTAGGAGGATCACTTGAGGCCATGAGTTTGAGACCAGCCTGGGCAATATGGTGAGAACCCAGCTCTACAAAAACTTAAAAATAAATTAGCCAGGCATGGTGGCACGTGCCTGTGGTCCCAGCTACTCAGGAGGCTGAGGTGGGAAGATGACTTGACCCCAGAATTTGAGGTTACAGTTAGCTATGATGGTACCACTGCACACAAGCCTGGGCAGCAGAGTGGGAGCCTATCTCTAAATACACACACACACACACACACACACACATAAATATATGAAGAGATGCATTTATATCATAGAGTTGTTTATAAGTGCCCCATTAGTATGAGTTAAATAAATTATGATATATACAACAGAAAGCTATGCAGCTATTTAAATGAAGATATATATTTATTAGAATAAAACAATGTTAAGTAGAAAAATTAAGTTTAAAAAAGCAGGATAAAAAATAGAAAGCATTATATGATAACCCATTTTAAAAAAATCTGTGCTATCAGTAGTTACCTCCAGATGATGGGAATTTGGTAATTTATTTGGGTAATTTTACTCTTTTCTTTTTACCATTCCAGATTATCTGAATTTTTTTTTTTTTTTTTCTTTTCGAGATGGAGATTCACTCTTGTTGTCCAGGCTGTAGTGCAATGGCGCGATCTCGGCTTACCACAACCTCTGCCTCCTGGGTTCAAGCAATTCTCCTGCCTCAGCCTCCCTAGTAGCTGGGATTACAGGCTCCCACCCGCCATGCTCAGCTAATTCTTTTTTTTTTTTTTTTTTTTTTGAGACGGAGTTTTGCTCTTGTTGCCCGGGCTGGAGTGCACTGATGCAATCTCGGTTCACCACAACCTCTGCCTCCTGGGTTGAAGCGATTCTCCTGCCTCAGCCTCCCAATTAGCTAGGATTACAGGCATGGGCCACCACGCCTGGCTAATTTTGTATTTTTAGTAGAGACAGGGTTTCTCCATGTTGGTCAGGTTGGTCTTGAACTCCCAACCTCAGGTGATCCACCCACCTCAGCCTCCCAAAGTGCTGGGATTACAGGAATGAGCCACTGCCCCCGGTGTCATGCTATTTTTAAATGTGTTATGAACTTATGAAGAAGCATGGGGGTATCACATGGGGTATTAGGAAACAATTATAATAGTGTTCAGTATGCTTGGCAAAGTATAGTCATGTGATATAAAAGGCGTTTGTCAAAGCTACTACTGACACTGGAGTTAAGATAGGCATTAATCAGTAGATTCTTTTTTTTTTATGAGACGAAGTCTTGCTCTTGTCACCCAGGCTGGAGTACAATGGCACGGAATTGGCTCACTGCAACCTCTGCCTCCCAGGTTCAAGTGGTTCTCCTGCCTCAGGCTCCTGAGTAGCTGGGATTCCAGGCACCCACCACCACACCTGGCTAATTTTTTTTTTTTTTTGTATCTTTAGTAGAGATGGGGTTTTGCTATGTTGGCCAGGCTGGTCTCGAACTCCTGACCTCGTGATCCTCCCGCCTTGGCCTCCCAAAGTGCCAACAGGCGTGAGCCACCATGCCCGGCCTTAATTAGCAGATTTCAATGGCTCCACAGTCTCTCTATCACTGGTTTGTTGATCCCTGGAGGGAATAAATGCTATTATGGTCTAGGGGTTGTGGGATGGCAGGTTTCCTCTTCCTGGAACATCCTTACCCTAAGAAGGTCATGAATTTGATTTCCCCACCCCAGGCCCTGCCCCTCTTTTGTCACTGGCTTGGGCGAGGCTTGGGCGAGGGCTCCAGGGTGCTTAAAAAGCTGCCTAGTGGCTGGAATGGGAGGCTCAGGCAGGCAGAAACGCTGATCCTTTGAAAGGAGCCTCTCAGAGGTCGCTGGGCTCGCTAGGCTCCCAGTCGTGCTTGAGGGTGGCAAGACTTTGGAAAAGACAGTCGCCTGGCCTGGTTCCTGGCGGCCAGCCCGCAGAGGTCAGGCGGTCATCCACTCTCTTGACGAGTTTCACTACCACATCTAGGAAAGGCCTCTCTAGGAAGTCCCAGAGATGAGGTCTGTGCCAGCAGAACCTGGGGCATGAAGACCCAGAAGAGGCTAGTTCAGGCTCCACTCCAGGGCCAAGGCTGCCCCTGCGGCGTCCAGGGTTTTATCCCACTCATCTCATCTGCAGGTCCTACAAAAGAGCGAGCCGCCACGCTGGCTTTGCATCTTCCAGAGACACTTGGCCAGTTCGCCTTCCAGAGCCACATCGTCGCGGCCAAAGTAGAAGCTCAGAGAGATGCCGGTTGACCAGGCAGTTGGTGGCTGCCTCTGCCTGGGTGGAATCATTCTGACACATCTGGGAGCTCATGCTTGGGGACAAGAAGCAGATAACCACAAAAACAGTGTTGGCTGGGCCCAGAAGCAGGAGGTTGCCAAGAAGATGGCGTCGGAGGCTGCAAGTGCAAAGGAGATGGGAGGCGATCAGAGGCTGGAAGAGGGAACACCCTGGTCTGTTCGTTCCAAACACTGTTCAAGCAAGAGACAGAACCAGAACCCAACATGCTAACTTCAGGCAATGTGCCGTAGATTTCAAATGTGTGTTATGTATAGTTTTTTTTTTTTAATGTGTGTTATTAATAGTTATCAACAAGCCTTAAACCTTCATTTAATCCTTTGGCCCAGAAGCCATAAAGGAAAAGATTGTCAGATGATGATGATGATGATTGAGACAGGGTCTTGCTCTGTCACCCCGGCTGGAGAGCAGTGGGGAGATCACAGCTCACTGCAGCCTCGACCCCTGGGCTCAGGTGATCCTCCCACCTCAGTCTCCCGAATAGCTGGGCCAACAGGTGTGTGTTACCACGCCCAGCTAATTTTGTATTTTTGGAGAGATGGGAGCTTTTTTTTTTTTTTTTTTAATTAAAAACGTCTGTTTTTACAAAAGACACCATAATTGAAAAGTGAAGTAAGGCCAGGCGCAGTGGCTCATGCCTGTAATCCCAGCACTGTGGGAGGGTGAGGCAGGCGGATCACTTGAGGCCAGGAGTTCGAGACCAGCCTGGCCAACGTGGTGAAACCCTGTCTCTACTAAAAATACAAAAATTAGCCGGGTGGGGTGGCGTGCACCTGTAAGCCCAGCTACTCGAGAGTCTTGAACCCCGGAGGTGAAGGCTGCAGTGAGCGGAGATCACACCACTGCACTCCAGCCTAGACAGCAGAGTAAGACTGTCTCAAAAAAAAAAAAAAAAAAGTGAAGTAAGTCTGAAAGACGATATTTACCACAATTAGATAAATTATTAGTTGTTAGAATATATAAAGAAGAAGTACAAATTCATACTAAAATTGGGCAAAGGAAATGAACAGATAATTCACAAGACAAATTAATGTTAAATAAACATTTAAAAGGTATCCAATCTCAGAAGTAATCGGGCACATGCAAATTAAAACAATAAAGTGTTGTTTTTGCCCCTCAATGTGTCCAAAGTATAATATTAATGAAGTGGTGGAGGACTAGATACTCTCTCTTATGCAGTATTGGTGGGAATTGATATTGGTACAGTCTTTTTAAAAATTGTGGTCAACGATAACAAAAAATGTGCCATTTAAGCCATTTTTAAGCGTACAGTTTGGTAGCAGTAATTAATATTCATTGTGTGTGACCATCACCACTATCCATCTCCAGAACTCTTTCCGTCTTTTTCCCCACTAAACACTAACTCCCCATTCCCTCCTTTCCCAGTCCCTGGCGCCCACCATTCTACTTTCTGTCTTTATGAGTTTGACTACGCTAGCTACCTCATATAGTGGAATCACACAGTATTTGTCCTTTTGTGTCTGTCTTGTTTCATTTAATGTAATGTCTTTAAGATTCATCCATGTGGTAATATGTGTCAGAAGTTCCTCCTACGTTCAAGAGATTCTCCTGCCTCAGCTTTCAGAGTAGCTGGGATTGCAGGCGCCTGCCATGACACCCGGCTAATTTTTGTATTTGTAGTAGAGACAAGTTTCACCATGTTGGCAAGGCTGGTCTTTTTTTTTTGAGGTGGAGTCTCGCTCTGTAGCCCAGGCTAGAGTGCAGTGGCTCAATCTCAGCTCACTGCAACTTCTGCCTCCTGGGTTCAAGCGATTCTCCTACCTCAGCCTCCGGAGTAACTGGGATTACAGGCGTGCGCCACCACACCCAGCTAATTTTTGCATTTTTAGTAGAGACGGGGTTTCACCATATTAGCCAGGTGGGTCTGGAACTCCCAACCTCGAGTGATCTGCCCTCCTTGGCCTTCCAAAATGTTGGGGTTACTGGCATGAGCCACCGCGCCTAGCAGGAGTTCTTTTTTTTTTTTTTTTTTTTTTTTTTTTGAGACAGAGTCTCGCTCTGCCTCCAGGCTGGAGTGCAGTGCCGTGATCTCGGCTCACTGCAACCTCTGCTTCCCAGATTCAAGCGATTCTCCTGCCTCAGCCTCCCAAGTAGCTGAGTGGGACTACAGGTGCGTGCCACCACGCCCAGCTAATTTTTGTATTTTTAGTAGAGACGAGGTTTCACCATGTTGGCCAAGATAGTCTCCATCTGTTGACCTCGTGATCCGCCCACCTCAGCCTCCCAAAGTGCTGGAATTACAGGCATGAGCCACCGCACCCAGTCAGAAGTTCCTTTTTTTATTTTTCAGTTTCTGCTCTGCTAAATGAATTTTCTTCCTTTTAAGGCTGAATAATATTCCATTGTTTGTTGTACAGTCTTTTGAAGGGTAATTTTGTAATAATCCCCAATTTTTAAATGACATAATCTTTGATACAGCAATTCTACTTCTAGTATATCCTGAAGAAATACTTGCACATTTGTGACAAGCGACATTTACAAGGATGTTAATTGCAGTATTAATAGTAAAAAATTAGAAACAATCTAAATACCATCAGCAAGGAGAAGGATAAAATATGGTGTATCTAGGCCGGGCGCGGTGGCTCAAGCCTGTAATCCCAGCACTTTGGGAGGCCGAGACGGGCGGATCACGAGGTCAGGAGATCGAGACCATCCTGGCTAACACGGTGAAACCCCGTCTCTACTAAAAATACAAAAAACTAGCCGGGCGAGGTGGCGGGCGCCTGTAGTCCCAGCTACTCGGGAGGCTGAGGCAGGAGAATGGCCTAAACCCGGGAGGCGGAGCTTGCAGTGAGCTGAGATCCGGCCACAGCACTCCAGCCTGGGCGACAGAGCAAGACTCCGTCTCAAAAAAAAAAAAAAAAAAAAATATGGTGTATCTATACCATGAAATGTTTTGCAGCAGTTTGAAAAGAATAAGGCACATCTATATGTGCTAGCATGGAAATGTCTCCAAGAAAGATGGGTATGTAATGTATAATTCCATTTACATATAATTTTTAAAGTATGTTTTTATATAACACAAACATATGTGACACATTGAAAACAATCTGGTGGTAAATACACCAAACTTCTAGCAAGTGGTACAGAAAAAGATGCGTGGGAAGAGGACAGCTGGGAAAGGACGCTGAAAAAGGACTTCAGTGTTTTTACTCACTATGTATCTGCTGGTTGAGTCCTTACAACTGCATTGTATTCGTTGTTATTTAAGTAAAAAATTAATACTGGGAAAAGAGGAAACATGCCAAACTGAATATACTTGGATCATAGGGATAATGAGTGCTTTCTTTTCCTATATTTCCCAAATTTCCTACACTGAGCATGTATTACATTCATAGTTAGCAATAACATTATTTGAAGGAGAAAATGGTATATCTAGTGTAAATGCAGCCGTGAACAAGGTGGGAGTAACTATATATGGAGATATCTATACACATATGCATGTTTACATTGGCATAGAAGTTCAGAAAGACAGGTATAAATGTGGCATTACAGTGTCCTCATACAGCAATTACCAGCAATGTTCCTATTACCTTTTTTTTTTTTTTTTTTTTTGAGACAGAGTTTCATTCTTGTGGCCCAGGCTGGAGTGCAATGGTGTGATCTCAGCCCACTGCAACCTCTGCCTCCCGGGTTCAAGCGATTCTCCTGCCTCAGCTTCCCGAGTAGCTGGGATTACAGGCACCCGCCACCACGCCCAGCTATTTTTGTGTGTGTGTGTTTTTAGTAGAGACGGGGTTTCACCATGTTGGCCAGGCTGGTCTCGAACTCCTGACCGCAGATGATCCACCCGCCTCGGCCTCCCAAAGTGCTGGGATTATAGGCTTGAGTCACCGCGCCCGGCCCCCCATTACCTTTTTTGTTTGTTTCTGTTTTGGAGACAGGGTCTCCTCGCTCTGTCACCCAGAGGCTTGAGTGCAGCGGCGCGATCACGGTTCTTCCTTTCTGGAAGGCAGGGGCGCGCTTCCCGAAAAGAGGGGTATTTCCGGCGGGAGAAGGAGAGGTCTTTCGCTCCGGCCTCCAAAGTTCCAATTCCCCAAATTCTGCGTTTTCGGACAGTAGGCTAGGAAAAGCGGGCTCTGCAGCCAGTTTCTCAGACAGGCCACCGCGCCACAGACGCGGGACGGCGCGGCACCCGATGTCGCGACACCTGGTGGTGACCGTGAAGCACAATTCCCTCTCACATCTTAAAAACGCGCGCCCCTCACACACTGGCCAATTTTTTGTTTTTCTTTTTCTTTTTCTTTTTTTTTTTTTTTTGAGACAAGTTCTGGCTCTGTCCCCCAGCGCGATCACCGCTCACTGCAGCCTCGAACTCCCTGGCTCAAGTGATCCTCCCACCTCAGCCTCCAGAGTGGCTGGGACCACAGGCGTGTGCGCCACCATGCCTGCCAAATGCTTGGTTTTTTGGTTTTTTGTTTTGTTTTGTTTTGTTTTTGAGACGGAATCTCGCTCTGTCGCCCAGGTTGGAGTGCAGTGGCGTGATCTCGGCTCACTGCAAGCTCTGCCTCCCGGGTTCAAAATGCTTGTATTTTTTTCAGAAACGAAGTCTCGCTATGTCGTCCAGGCTGGTCTCGACTCCTGGGTTCAAGCGATCCCCATGTGTCGGTCTCCAAAAATCCTGGGGATTATAGACGTGAGCCACAGTGCCTGGTGAGATCCCATCTCTTTAAAAGAAAAAAAAAAGAAAAAGGCCTCGGCCGGGCGCGGTGGCTCACGCCTGCAATCACAGCACTTTGGGAGGCCGAGGCGGGCGGATCACGAAGTCAGGAAATCGAGACCATCCTGGCTAACACGGTGAAACCCCCGTCTCTACTAAAAATACAAAAAAATTAGCCGGGCGTGGTGGTGGGCGCCTGCAGTCCCAACTACTTGGGAGGCTGAGACAGGAGAATGGCGTGAACCCGTGAGGTGGAGCTTGCAGTGAGCCGAGATCGCGCCACTGCACACCAGCCTGGGCAACAGAACAAGACTCCATTAAAAAAAAAAAGTCCTGGCGCCGTGGCTCACACTTGTAATCCCAGCACTTTGGGAGGCCGAGACGGGTGGATCACCCGAGGTCAGGAGTTCAAGACCAGCCTGGCCAAGATGGTCTCTACTAAAAATACAAAAAATTACAAAAAATACAAAAAATTAGCTGGACGTGATGGCAGACACCTGTAATCCCAGCTACTCCGAAGGCCGAGGCAGGGAATTGCTTGAAACCGGAAGGCGGAGGTTGCAGTGAGCCGAGATCGTGCCACTGCACTCCAGCCTGGGCTACAGAGCCAGACTCCATATCAAAAAAAAAAAAAAAAGAGGAAGAAGAAGACAAAGTTTTTTAATGAGCCTGGCTTAGTGGCAGGTGCCTGTAGTCCTAGCTACTCGGGAGGCTAAGGTGCGAGGATGGCTTCAGCCCGGGAGTTTAAGGCTGCAGTAAGCTACGATTGTGTCACTGCACTCCAGGCAGGGCCACAGAGTGAGACCCTGTCTCTAAAAAATTAAATTAAATTTTTTTAAAAAACAGCAAACACCTAATATTTGTTGAATGAATAAATAAATGAAAACATATACTCTCATTAAACGGTTTTTTCTGGGGATACAAGGAAAGGTGAGAGGGGAGTTTTTACTGGATACCTTTTTTTTTTTTTTTTTTTGCAACGGCCAGGCTGGAATGCAATGGTGAGATCTTGGCTCACTGCAACCTCCGCTTCCCAGGTTCAAGCAATTCTCCTACCTCAGTCTCCCTAGTAGCTGGTACTACGGCATGCACTACCATGCCTGGCTAATTTTTGTGTTTTTAGTAGAGACAGGGTTTCACCATGTTGGCCAGGCTGGTCTTGAATTCCTGACCTCAAGTGATCCGCCCGCCTTGGCCTCCCAAAGTACTGGGATTACAGGTGTGAGCCATGTGCCCAGCCTGCTGGATACTCTTATATGCCACTAAATGTATTTTTATCAAGAGCTTGTTATCACTTTTGTATTTTACAAAACCAATCAGGCTGGTCATGGTGGCTTAATGCCTGTAAATGCAGTACTTTGGGGGACAGAGGCAGGCGGAACACTTGAGGTCAAGAGTTTGAGACCAACCTGGCCAACATGGCAAAACACCATCTCTACTAACAATACGAAAAGCAGAGTGTGGCGACGGGCACCAATAATCCCAGCTACTTCGGAAAGTAAAGCAGAAGGGGTCGCTTGAACCCGGGAGGTAGAGGTTGCAATGAGCAGAGAGATTGGGCCACTGCACTCCAACCTGGGCAACAGAGTGAGACCCTGTTTTGAAAAAACAAAACAAAACCAGGACCGGGCGGGGTGGCTCAGGCCTGTAAGAGAGGGGCTAATCACCTGAGGTCAGGAGTTCGAGACCAGCCTGGCCAAACATGGTGAAACCCTGTCTCTACTAAAAATACAAAAATTAGGCAGGGCACACCTGTAATCCTAGCACTTTGGGAGTCTGAGGCGGGTGGATCGCTTGAGGTCAGGAGTTCGAAATCAGCTTGGCCATCATGGTGAAACCCCATCTCTACTAAAAATACAAAAAATTAGCTGGGCATGGCGGTGTGCGCCTGTAATCCTAGTTACTCAGGAGGCTGAGGTAAGAGAATCACTTGAACCCATGAGGTGGAGGTTACAGTGAGCTGAGATCATGCCACCATACTCCAGCCTGGGCGACAGAGTGAGACTCCATCTCAAAAAAAAAAAAAAAAAAATTAGCTGGGCATGGTGGTGCATGCCTGTAATCCCAGCTACTCCAGAGGCTGAGGCATGAGAATCACTTGACCCTTGGAAGCAGAGGTTGCAGTGAGCCGAGATCACACCACTGCACTCCATTCTGGGCAAGAGTGAGACTCTGCCTCAAAAAATGGCAGAGGTTGCAGTGAGCCAAAATTGCACCACTGCACTCCAGCCTAGGCGATAGAGTGAGACTCTGTCTCAAAAAGAAGAAAACAACCAATTAGATAATTTTTTTAAATTCCATGTCCAGGCCCGGCACGGTGGTTCACTCCTGTAATCCCAGAACTTTGGGAGGCCAAGGTGGGCGGATCACGAGGTCAACAGTTTGAGACCAGCCTGGCCAATATGGTGAAACCCCATCTATACTAAATAATACAAAAATTAGCCAGATGTGGTGGCATGCGCCTATAGTCCCAGCTACTCAGGAGGCTGAAGTAGGAGAATCCATTGAACCTAGGAGGCAGAGGTGGCAATGAGCTGAGATCATGCCACTACACTTTACCCTGGGCGACAGAGTGAGACTCTGTCTCAAAAAAAAAAAAAAAAAAAAAAAAATTCCATGTCGAAATGTGTCTGTTAATTTGTCTGGTAACATATGCTTAAAGACAACCTGCAGCCAAGTGGCAACTGATTAAGATAATCTATAAGCCGGGCATGGTGGCTCACGCCTGTAATCCCAGCACTTTGGGAGGCCAAGGCAGGCAGATCATGAGGTCAGGATATACAGACCATCCTGGCTAACACGGTGAAACCCCATCTCTACTAAAAATACAAAAAATTGGCCGGGTGCAGTGATTCACACCTGTAATCCCAGCACTTTGGGAGGCCGAGGCATGTGGATCACCTGAGATGAGGAGTTCAAGACCAGCCTGACTAACATGGTGAAACCCTGTCTCTACTAAAAACACAAAAATTAGCTGGGTGTGGTGGCGCACACCTGTAGTCCCAGCTACTCGGGAGGCTGAGGCAGGAGAATTGCTTGAACTGTTGCAGGATTCAGGAGGACAAGAGAGATCTCGGGTTGAAATAGGAGAATCTTTATTGAGTGCACTCAGGCCTGGCTGACTCATATCTAAAAGACTGGGCCCGGAATAAAGATAGCACCTGACTTTTATACACACTTCACAAAAGGGGGTGGGCTAGCTTGAAGCAAGGTTATAGTGGCATGAAATCAGGCATACAGAGGCAGGACAAAGACAGGATTGCACATGACTGTTGCCAAGCAACCCAGATGTCCGTTATCTAGGTTTGTCTGGGCACAGGCTTATCCTATAACCCTCACTATGGTGCCCAGGCAGCTGTAGTTCAGGCCTACTCGGGCTTCTTGTGACCTTTGTTGTACTTCTTAGATAAAACAGAATACTTGAAATCATTAGTTACAGAGAACAAGAATCTATAAACTCATTCCATGAAACAAAGGAAAATCTGTTTTTCTTCTCCCAATGTTGAGGGAGTGCTGGGAGTCTCCAGAACACATTAGATAATATTATCAAGACTTTTCCTGGGTCTGGGCTGTGCCTGTTGCCACCTCTGGGACAAGTCAGCCTAATACAGGAAAATTTATTTCTCTTTCTTTTAAATTTTATTTTTCTTTAATTTTCTGCCTCAGAACCTGGCAGGTGGAGGTTGCAGTGAGCCAAGATCATGCCACTGTACTTCAGCTTGGGTGACAGACCAAGACTTCGTCTCCCCAGTATTTGAATTGTTCTTTTTTTTTTGAGACGTAGTCTTGCTTTTCTTTTTTCATACATTTTTTTCTTTTCTTTTCTTTCTTTCTTTTTTTTTTTTTTTTTTTTGAGACAAAGTCTCACTCCGTCACCCAGGCTGGAGTGCAGTGGCGGAATCTCAGCTCGCTGCAACCTCTGCTGCCCCGAGTTCCTGTGATTCTCCTGTCTCAGCCTCTTGAGTAGCTGGAATTACAGGTGCCCACCACTATGCCCGGCTAATTTTTGATTTTTAGTAGAGACGGGGTTTCACCATGTTGGCCAGGCTGGTAGCGAACTCCTGACCTCAGGTGATCCAACTACCTCGTCCTCCCAAAGTGCTGGGATTACAGACGTGAGTCATCACGCCCAGCCTGTATTGTTCTTTTTTTTTTTTTTTTTTTTTTGAGACGGAGTCTTGCTTGTTGCCCAGGCTGAAGTGCAGTGGCACGATCTCGGCTCACTGCGTGCTCCTCCTCCTGGGTTCACACCATTCTCCTGCCTCAGCCCCTTGAGTAGCTGGGACTACAGGCACCCACCACCAGGCCTGGCTAATTTTTTATATTTTTAGTAGAGACGGGGTTTCACCGTGTTAGCCAGGATGGTCTCGATCTTCTGACCTTGTGATCTGCCCGCCTCGGCCTCCCAAAGTGCTGGGATTACAGGCGTGAGCCACCACGCCTGGCCCTATTGTTCTATTTTAAAAGTAGAAGATCCAAGACCAGTGTGCAGCCTGCCTCAAATTCACAGCAGCATGTTTCTGTCATTGAAACACGCCTAGAACCAAGCACAATCAGTAGTACTAGATATGGAGACAGGAGAGAGGGCATGGCTTGAACACTGTTTCTCAAAGTATGAAAAATGTTAAGTCATTAAAAAAGAAAGTGATGGCCAGGCACAGTGGTTCACGCCTGTAATCCCAGCACTTTGGGAGGCAAGGCGGGTGGATCATAAGGTCAAGAGATTGAGACCATCCTGGCCAACATGGTAAAACCCTGTCTCTACTAAAAATACAAAAATTAGCTGGGCATGGTGGTGCGCACCTGTAGTCCCAGCTACTTGGGAGGCTGAGGTAGGTGGATCTCCAAATATCTCGGTGCCGGCTAGCCTCAAAAACTTGAGCCTTGCTCAAAATTTTCTGGAATGTTCTTTTCCAGATCCTTATGTGACTGTCTTCTGCTTATTCTCTCAGGAGATTTTATCTTGAATCATTAACAGCAAGAACTCTGGAGCCAGCCTGCCTAGGCTCAAACCCCAGCTCTGTGTGCCTGAGTGGGTGGATAGTTGTGAAAATCAAACAAGCCAGTGCATGTAAAATCTTAGAATAATGCCTATTGCATGGTAAGTGCAATTAAGAGTTAACTATTACAGTTCATTAATAATAATATGTCACCTCCTGTTAGAATCACATGAACCCGGGAGGTGGAGGTTGCAGTGAGCTGAGTTGGCACCACTGCACTCCAGCCTTTGGGACAAAAAAAAAAAAGAGTGATGGCCAGACGCAATGACTCACACCTGTAATCCCAACATTTTGAGAGGCTGAAGCGGGTGGATCGTTTGAGGCCAGGAATTCAAGACCAGCCTGGCCAAACTGGTGAAACCCTGTCTCTACTAAAAATACAAAAATACAAAAATGGGCATGGTGACACATGCCTGTAATCCCAGCTACTCGGCAGGGTGAGGCAGGAGAATCTCTTGAACGCAGGAGGTGGAGGTTGCAGTGAGGCAAGATTGCCCCACTGTACTTCAGCTTAGGTGACAGACCAAGACTTTGTCTCCCCCATCAAAAAAAAAAGTAAGGCCGGGCGCTGTGGCTCAATAAGTGAAATTGAAAATTGGAAAACACTGGGTTAAACAATGTTAAACCAGTTCCTATAAGGTAGCACTCCTTGGAGACTTAAATATGCTAATGTACATTGTAGGACATTGTAGGTCTTCCGGAGGGAGATAATGGATAACTTCCCAAGCTCCTTGTGATCACAGCATCCTTTTTCATAGTGGTTGTAATGTTTGGAAGATACAGTTTGGGGAAACACTGACATCAGAAATTTCTGAAGATAATGGTGTTTCTTAAAACGGGTCCTGGTTAGTGTTGTGTGGTTAGAATAGGTTTTAGAATTTTTTTTTTTTTTTTTTTTTTTTTTGAGACAGAGTCTCGCTCTGTCACCCAGGCTGGAGTACAGTGGCCGGATCTCAGCTCACTGCAAGCTCCGCCTCCCGGGTTTACACCATTCTCCTGCCTCTGCCTCCCGAGTAGCTGGGACTACAGGCGCCCGCCACCACGCCTGGCTAATTTTTTGTATTTTTAGTAGAGACGGGGTTTCACCGTGTTAGCCCGGATGGTCTTGATCTCCTGACCTCGTGATCCGCCCGTCTCGGCCTCCCAAAGTGCTGGGATTACAGGCTTGAGCCACCGCGCCTGGCCGGTTTTAGAATTTTATAGAAGCTGGCTAGGACCTGCTGGCTGGAGAGTGAACTTCACCACCCAACTTTTGATATTAAAAAAAGTGGGAGGCCAGGCACGGTGGCTCACACCTATAATCCCAGCACTTTGGGAGGCTGAGGTGGGCGGATCACCTGAGGTCAGGAGTTTGAGACCAGCCTGACCAACATGGTGAAACCCTGTCTCTACTAAAAATACAAAATTAGCCGGGTGTGGTGGTGCATGCCTGTAATCCCAGCTACTCAGGAGGCTGAGACAGGAGAATCACTTGAACCTGGGAGGTGGAGGTTGTAGTGAGCCAAGATCGCGCCATTGCACTCCAGCCTGGGCAACAAGAGTGAAACGCCTTCTCAAAAAAGAAAAAAGAAAAAAAAAGTGGGAGATCAGCTGGGCACGGTGGCTCACGCTTGTAATCCCAACACTTTGGGAGGCCGAGGTTGGCAAATCAGTGGAGGTCAGGAGTTCGACACCAGCCTGACCAACATGATGAAACCCCGTCTCTACTAAAAATACAGCAATTAGCTGGACGTGGCTATGAGCACCTGTAATCCCAGCTACATGGGAGGCTGAGACAGGAGAATCGCTTGAACCTGGGAGGCAGAAGTTACAGTGAGCCGAGATCGTGCCACTGCACTCCAGCCTGGGAGACAAGAGCAAGACTCCATCTCAAAAAAAAAAAAAAAAAGTGGGAGATTAAGAAAGTATAAAACCCAGCTACTCGGGAGGCTGAGGCAGGAAAATTGCTTGAACCGATGAGGTGGAGGTTGCAGTGAGCCGAGATCACACCACCGCACTCTAGCCAGGATGACAAAGAGAGGCTCTGTCTCAAAAAAGAAAAGAAAAAAGTATGAAAAAAGGAAAAACCTCAAAACCTACTTCCTTGTTGCACTGAAGAAACTAAGTACTTATTGTCGGACTAAGGAAACTAAGTACTTATATCACTAAGTAATTATTGCTGCACTAAGTATAAGGTCCTTTCCCAGAACCCAACATGGATCTAAAGCTTCCATTTAGAGTTAGCTGGGCCCGATTAAAATGGAGTCATGAATTGCCCCCTCAGATTCTTTGAGGAATGAATAAGGTATAGCTAAAATAAAGTATGTTGAGGTTCAGGAAGTCTCATGAGATAGAGTTTCTAGAGGCCCTATAGGAGTGATAGAGATTGAACCAGAGACTCGTGCAAAATGTCTACTCTATCCAATTCAGAAACACAGTCTGACTTCAGGGCTGAGTTACATTGCTGGCTGTTAAACATGGGGTACTTGTGAACAATGCTTATGTTATGTGGGTGCCAGATTTAAGAATATCTAGAGAGGAGCTGAAATATGCCCGCCTTTAAAACTACTCCTCTATTCTCCTGAAGCAACCATTGTTAACAGTGGCCCACCCGTCTTTGTGCTTAGGCATATTTTTTTTCCTATAGCATTTTTTACTCTATTGGATATTGCCCCATGAAGTTCCCATCACCTTCATTCAGTTTACTTATTGCATTACCACCTTTTTTTTTTTTTTTTTTTTTTTTAGATAAGGTCTCATTCCCATCACCCAGGCTGTAGTGCAGTGGCAAGATCACAGCTCATTACAGTCTTAACCTCGTTGCTGTGATCCTCCTGCCTTATTATTATTGTTTTATTTTATTTTTTGTAGAGATGAGTTCTTACTATGTCGCCAGGCTGATCTCAAACTACCAGGTTCAAGCGATCCTCCCACCTCGGGCTCCTAAAGTGCTGAGATTACACAGGTGTGAGCCACAGCGCCCAACCTATCATCTCTTTTTGATTGGTAATTTTATTACAAAAAATAGCATATTAAGCACTATGCAAGTGTGTGGGGTTTTTGGATTTGTTTTTAGAGACAGGGTTTCATTCTGTTGCCCAGGCTGGAGTGCAGTGCAGTGGCATTACCCGTAACTCACTGCAGCCCTGTCCTGGGCTCAAGCCATTCTGTTTGTTTCCCAAGTAGTTGGGACTACAGGCATGAGTCACCTCACCTGGCCAAGTTTTTAACATTGTTTTAAGTACTTCACATGTAATTATAACTACTCTGAGACAGGTGTAATTAACCCAATTTTTATAGATGAGGAATTTGATGTACTGACAGGATAAATTAGTTGCCCAACGTTACAAGCTTGTAAGTAGTTAGCCAGATTTGGCTCAAGAAGTCTTGTATTCAGAGCCACACAAAACCATTAGACCACAACATTTTTACAGAGGACATGTCTCACTGAAATCTCTGCCTCCTGGGTTCAAGCAATTATCCTGCCTCACACTTCTGAGTAGCTGGGATTACAGGCGCGTGACACCACATCCACCTAATTTTTTGTATTTTTAGTAGAGACGGGGTTTCACCATGTAGGTCAGGCTGGTCTCGAACTCCTGGCCTTGTGATCCGCACGACCCCCCACCCCCCGCACCCCGTCCTCCCAAAGTGCTGCAATTACAGTCATGAACCATCGCACCTGGCCGCTGTTCTCATTTTTATTTACTTGAGAGCTGACAAAAACTATTTTGGACTGGCATCAGGCCATAGACCAGGCCTCCAACACATATTTTAAAGAGCCTTTCCCTGGCCAGGTGTGGTGGCTCACGCCTGCGATCACAGCACTTCGGGAGGCCGAGGCAGGTGGATCACCTGAAGTCAGAAGTTCAAGACCAGCCTGGCCAACATGGTGACACTGTCTTTATTAAAAATACAAAAATTAGGCCGGGCGCGGTGGCTCAAGCCTGTAATCCCAGCACTTTGGGAGGCCGAGACGGGCGGATCATGAGGTCAGGCGATCGAGACCATCCTGGCTAACACGATGAAACCCCGTCTCTACTAAAAGATACAAAAAACTAGCCGGGCGTGGTGGCGGGCGCCTGTAGTCCCAGCTACTCCGGAGGCTGAGGCAGGAGAATGGCGTGAACCCGGGAGGCGGAGCTTGCAGTGAGCCGAGATCGGGCCACTGCAATCCAGCCTGGGCGACAGAGCAAGACTCCGTCTCAAAAAAAAAAAAAAAAAAAAAAAAAAACCAAATAAAAATACAAAAATTAACCAGGTGTGGTGACCACTCTTGTAATCCGTTACTCAGGAGGCTGAGGCACAAGAATCGCTTGAACCTGGGAGGCGGAGGTTGCAGTGAGCCAAGATCGTGCCACTGCACTCTGGCTTGGTCTACAGAGTGAGACTCTGTCTCAAAATTGCTCAAATTCATTTGTGTGCAAACTGAATTTGCTGAGATCCATGAATTACTTAGAGGGGGATCTCTACAGAAAATAAGATTGATTCCCCCCCCCCCCAAAAAAAAGAAAAAAGAAAATAAGAGATTCCAAAAGAGAACTAAAGAGCAATAGCTGAATCTTCTTCTGAAGGATTCACCAGACTACAGACCTATGAGCCTATCGTGTCAGACAGCGATGCTTTGGGAGAAATGACTGTACAGTATTTTAAGCCCTATTGCCCCAGATAATAGTTTTTAGGTATTCAGTGAAATGTTCTAATTTTCCAGGTTTGAAGAGCTAGGTTTTTAGTGACAAGATCTTGCTGTTTTAGGCTGATCTGGAACTCCTGAACTCAAGCAATCCTTCCACCTCAGCTTCCCAAGTAGCTAGGACTACAGGCATATGCCACCATGCCCATTTAAACTTTTTTTTTTTTTTTTTTGGTAAAGAGCCAATTGCCTAGTCTGACCTCAAGCTCTAGCCTCAAATGATCCTCCCGCCTCCACCTCCCAAAGTGCTGGGATTATAGGCATAAGTCACCATGCCTGGCCACGTTTACTGGTTTGTTATAAAGATATTACAAAGGACTCAGATGAAGCGATGCATAGGACAAGGTATGGGGGAAGCGGTGCAAAGCTTTAATGCCTTGCCTGGGTGTGCCATCCTCCAGGAACCTCCATGTGTTTAGATATCCAAACTCAGTCCTCTTGGTTTTCTAGGGAGGCTTCATGATGACAGCATTCCTTTCCCCAGGGTATAGGACAGAACTCTCTCTGAAATGGGGGTCTTAGGACTCACAGAAAGGTAGGGGAAGATTAGGAGTCCTGTCTTAGGGAAGGTAAAAGGGCACAAGTTAGGTGAGTTTCCTGTGGCCTCACACACCCAACATGACTATAACAAGGGCTATAGAAGTTATGAGACAGGAACTGTGGGCAAAGAACGGTAAAACCAGAGTGACTAAGGCAGATTACCTAAAATTATGTGTGAAACCATTCTCAGGTACACCATGAATATCAAAGGCGTATTTATAGATATGCTATTCCTGCATTTGTGTAATATACCCATGGGTACTTTTTGCATGCCAAACCACTAGAGATTAACTGGCCAGTGATTTAAAGTCCTAAGTATGCGCTTAAACCATGCCAGTTTTAGTACCAGAAAATGTTATTTCTCTACTATAAACCTGAAAAAAACAAACACGGGTCCCCACACCACTCCCAATTTTGTGCCAAAAATCACATTTACTGAAGTTATATTACAGAAGATAGTGAAGGGGGAGGATTGAGAACTTCCTTAGTACACCCTTACTCCCTCAAATATTTTCTATTAGCACTGTGCATGTATTACTGCCTAGTATCCATTGGCATAGAAGCCTAAGAACTGCTTATGTTGCCAGACTGAGACAAGGATAAGCATTTTTACCAAATACAGGTAAAATCTCATTTGTTGCTGCAATCTTTTCACAATAAAGTTAAGCTGTTAGTCCTTAAGAACCAACAGGGTGGCCAGGTGTGGTGGCTCATGCCTATAATCCAGGCACTTTGGGAGGCCAAGGTGGGCGGATCACTTGAAGCCAAAAGTCTGAGACCAACCTGGTCAACATGGTAAAATCCCATCTCTACTGAAAATACACAAATTAGCTGGTGTGCCCCTGTAGTCCCCAGCTATGTGGGGGGTTGAGGCACGCGAACTGCTTGAACCTGGGAGGTGGAGGTTGCAGTGAGCCAAGATCGCACCATTGCACTCCAGTCTGGGGCAAGAGTAAGATTGTGAGTTTAAAAAAAAAAAAAGTGTGAGGAACCACTCTAATTTGTCACCTAATTCATCAAGATCAGGAAGATTGTCTTACATCAGGATACCGTTTTAAACATTAAGTACCTGCAAGCCATCTTTCTCCACAGCCAGTCTTCCTCCATACTCTGATTAGCTGCTTCTTGGCTCATCAGTTAAAACATATACAGCAGAGACACTATGGTCCCGTATTACTACCCAGGTTAAACACTTTGCTGTAATACACTACAGAGCAATAAACACACAACTGATAGTCACTCAGTAATTGCAGAATTGAAAGCAGTTACCACTATTCAAGCAGCGTCAAAACTTTATTTCTCCAGCCATCTTTGATTAGGTCTAGGCAGGCACATTTGCTTTCCTTCAATGTAAAGAAAATGCCTGCAATCACTTGAGCCCAGGAATGATACAGTGAGTTATCAATGTGCCACTGTATATCAGTCTGGACTACAGAGCAAGACCTTTTTTTTTTGAGACGGAGTCTCGCTCTGTCGCCCAGGCTGGAGTGCAGTGGCCGGATCTCAGCTCACTGCAAGCTCCGCCTCCCAGGTTCACGCCATTCTCCCGCCTCAGCCTCCCGAGTAGCTGGGACCACAGGCGCCCGCCACCTCGCCCGGCTAATTTTTTGTATTTTTTAGTAGAGACGGGGTTTCACCGTGTTAGCCAGGATGGTCTCGATCTCCTGACCTCGTGATCCGCCCGTCTCGGCCTCCCAAAGTGCTGCGATTACAGGCTTGAGCCACCGCGCCCGGCCCAGAGCAAGACCTTTTAAAAAAAGCCTGCCTATCCAACTTTTTGAGATGGAGTGTTGCTCTGTCACCAGGCTGGGGTGCAGTGGCACGAGCTCGGCTCACTACCACCTCTGCCTCCCAGGTTCAAGTGATTCTCCTGCCTCAGCCTCCCAAGTAGCTGGAACTACAGGAATGCGACACCACGCCCAGCTAATTTTTTTAATTAGACAGGGTTTCACCATGTTGGCCAGGATAGTCTCCATCTCGTGATGCGCCCGCCTCGGCCTCCCAACAGACTTTAAATTCGAGCTTCAGAAAGTTCGCCATTAATCCAGGATCCTAACTTGTAATGACTTATAGCAAAGAAGGCTCTTACCCCTGAGCTCACCCAATTGTACTCCAGAGTCAAGTGACTTCACTTTGGGCACAATACCAATCTCAAAATTAAATCCCTCCCCCTCGACATTTTCACTAGTTTTAAGTGTACCCACACATCACTACAGAATTTGACAAAACACCAAGTATGCTACCATGCAACGAAACCTTTATTAACATTTTGAACAGGTTCAGCTATTACTGAAACTTGTAATTTCTAAACTTAAGTTGGGGCAAATGGCTATAGTGCAGAGTAATGCCATCACTGGGCACTGCAAACGCAAGACTTAAGAATTAACAGCCACCCCTCAGGCGCAGGACCAGGTGCAGGGTCGACTCCTTCTGGATGTTGTAGTCAGAAAGAGTGCGGCCATCTTCCAGCTGCTTGCCTGCAAAGATGAGCCTCTGCTGGTCGGGGGGAATGCCTTCCTTATCCTGGATTTTGGCCTTCACATTTTCGATGGTGTCACTGGGCTCCACCTCAAGGGTGATGGTCTTGCCGGTCAGGGTCTTCACGAAGATCTGCATTTTGACCTAGTTTAAAAGTAAAACATAAGCGTGTCATCTCAGGATTATTGTATTTCTTGCTTCATCTAATATGCTTCAAAGTTAGCAACTATTCCTTCAAAATGCCTTAAACACGTTAACATTCCGCAAATCTCCCCCCACTTATACGAGGCTGTCACTTAATACGAAATTCGTCACTCAAGGTTTCAACGTCAACGGCGGAGAATCCAGAGCGCTAACAAGCGTCCACAGCTTTCTCCAACAGTTCCGGATATTCAAACTCCCCCGACCGAACTCCAATCTGCCTCAAACCTAAGCACGGTGTTAGGTAAACTGAAAACAAAACCGAACCCACAAGACTCGCGAAGTAAAAATCCCACTGAAACACAAGGGGTACCTCTCTTAAGGTTTCCAAAAGCCACACAAACTACCTCTTTTCCGCCTTCCCCCGAAGTAAACGCAAGGAAATCGCCGTCGGTTAAACGTCCGTTAGTTTCCCTCCGCGCGCGCGCGGCAACCGCCCTCGCCCCCCTCAGGTCAACAAGGCCCACTCTCCCAGAAAGGCCCGGCGCCGCGTCACCTCGCCCTCCCCTCCCCCACACCCTCCCCTCAGCGGCCCACCCAACCCCAAGAAACCTCCAGCTTGACTTCACCCATTCCCCCCTCTCACGCCCCCGGAGGTCGTAATGGCTGCGGGACAGTACCTGTTAGCGGTTACGAGGATGCTGCGAATCACCAATCACGGTCAGCCGCAGAAACACCAACCCAAGCACACCCAACAAAGCCAGCCGCCCCTGAATGCTCCCGTTTGGCGGAGCGCAAATTTATGCAACGTGTGTTGCGTCACTTATCACTTCTTACGTAGACGCCGTCTCCGTGCGCCGCTGAAAGTAGTTCGCCGCGCCCAAACTCCCGAGACGTAGTTTAGGCTTTTCAACTGAGCCACAAATTCCTCATAGCCGTAAGGAAGGATCCTAACAAATTATGTCCCTTCTTCTCTATGCGCTTCTCTTCCTTCTTTAGGAAAATATAAGAAAATTATAGGGCGGATGAATTCGAGTTAAAGAAACCTTCCTCGAAAGCTCTGGAAACTTCCTTGCAGCGCCGGCACTGATTGGTTAGGCCTGCGAAGGCGAGGTCGGCGCTGATTGGTGGGGGACGCAGTGACTCTATTGTTGCTGGGCTCCGCCTGGGGTGGTTTAGCGCCGACGTTGCTAAGTAACTGAGTGCGCGTGCGCCGCACGGGCGCGCCTTCCTGAAAGAGGGTATTTCCGGCGGGAGAAGGAGGAGGGTGTTTGTTTTTTTTCCTTTTTTTTCTTTTTTTTTTTTTACTGAGAGGGAGTTTCGCTCTTGTTTCCCAAGCTGGAGTGCAATGGCGCGATCTCGGCTCACCGCAACCTCCGCCTCCCGGGTTCAAGTGATTCTCCTGCCTCAGCCACCCGAGTAGCTGAGATTACAGGCATGCGCCACCACGTCCCGCTAATTTTTTGTATCTTTAGTAGAGACGGGGTTTCACCATGTTGGCCAGGCTGGTCTCGAACTCCTTACCTCAGGTAATCCACCCGCCTCGGCCTCCCAGAGTGGGCCGCCGCGCCTCAGAAGCGGGACGGCATGGCACCTGATGTCGCGACACCTGGTGGTGATTGTGAAGCACAGTTCCCTGTCCCATGTTTTAAAAAACACACGCCCCTGGTCGGGCGCGGGGGCTCACGCCTGTAATTCCAGCACTTTGGGAAGCCGAGGGGGTGGATCACGAGGTCAGGAGTTCAAGACCAGCCTGGCCAAGATGGTGAAACCCTATCTCTACTAAAAATATTTTAAAAATTAGCCTGGCGTGGTGGCAGGCGCCTGTAATCCCAGCTACTTGGGAGGCTGAGGCAGATAATTGCTTGAACCTAGGAGGCAGAGATTGCAGTAAGCCGAGATCGCGCCACTGCACTCCAGCCTGGCGACAGAGCGAGACTCCTTCTCAACAAACAAAAAACGCGAGCCCCTCATACACTGGCCAGTTGTTTTTGCTTTTTTGAGACAAAGTCTGGCTCTGTCCTGCATGCTGGAGTGCAGTGGCGTGATCATTGCTCACTGCAGCCTCGACCTCCAGGGCTCAAGTTATCCTCCCACCTCAGCCTCCCAAGTAGCTGGGACCACAGGCGTGGAATACGCCTGGCTTTTAAATTTTGTATTTATTTTTTGAGACAGAGACTCGCTCTGTCACCCAACCTGAAGGCCAGTGGCATGATGTGGCTCACTGCAACCTCCGCCTCCCTGGTTCAAGCGATTCTCCTGCCTCAGCTTCCTGAGTAGCTGGGATTACAAGTGCTTGCCACCATGCCTGGCTAATTTTTGTATTTTTCAGTACAGGTGGGGTTTCACCATGTTGGTCAGGCTGGTCTTGAACTCCTGACCTCAGGTGATCTGTCTGCCTCGGCCTCCCAAAGTGCTGGGATTACAGGTGTGAGCCACCGTGCCCGGTCTAATTTTTTTGATTTTTTTTTTTTTTGGTAGATCAGAGTCTTGCTATGTTACCCATGCAGTTATTGAACTCTTGGGCTCAAGAGATCTGCCTCCCTCGGGCTCCCAAAGTGCTAGGATTACAGGCATGAACCACCGTGCCTGGCGGACTAGTCATTTTTTATTTTTGTTCATGGTTATTGCAGGGTTGTGGAGCTTTAAATCATGCTTCTGTAGTCAGAGTGCTCTTAATTGTGTTGTCTTAATCCTCATCACGGCCCTAGGACAGTCTGTAAATCTGGAGTTCAGAGTGGGACCCTCTGCGGGGACCGGGCACCAGTTGCTGAAGCCCCTCACCACCAGACCCAGAGAGGCGAGGCTAGAGTCCAGGGTGACAGTGGCTGGGCTTCTCTCTGGCTCCGGCAATACCTGCAAATCCAGTCCTTCCCTGTTGTTTCTCCAAACTGGTAGGAAAAAAAGTGCAGATTAGGGAGCCGAAACCCCATTTCAAGAAATGGTAATTCACCTATAAGAAAGTAGCTGATACCGCTCCCATTGACGTGCTTGTTGTGCAAGGATGGGGTTAACCAGCTAGGACCAAGTGACGGGTTTCCCTACACCCTGGGTGTGGCCACTCGTCCTGCAAGGAGATAACCCAAGGAAGGTGAGTAAGGCAGATGTGTTTGGATCCTGGTGCCTGGCAGAGTCACGGGGGTGGGGTGGAAGTAAACATGAAATTGCCTGTTTTTCACGTGATACCAACCTTCATAATGTAAGAAGTAGTCTGGAAATGTGCATATTAATACAATTAAGTAAACATCACTTAGGTTGCTAATCACTAAATTCAACATACCTGATCATAACGTTAAGAAACTGTCGACAAATGAGCTGGTATATGAGTTAACACCTAGACAGCTTTCAGTTAAATTAAGTAAAACCGGAATCTACTGTCTCCTGACGTGAATAAGCAGGAGATAGAAATAAACAGTTTAAGATAATTTTGGAAGTGATTTTGAACGACTTGGGAGGTAGTTTATAAAACGTTTATTTGATTATACAAAGTATGGATTTTCCTTTTTGTTAGCCTAACAGTGATTCTGAAATTTGTTTCACCAACAAGCAGCTCCTCCTGAATCATACATGTTGATCGAAGAATGAGCTAGAAGGCAGATCTCATGACTGGTATAATGACTTCGCTGGGAAGTTCTGGCAGTTGCCGGAACTTAGTCATACAGGCTCCTGGTTCAGTGTTTTCCCAAAGTAGGTAATTTGGTAACTTAAGATCAAGAATTTGGTAATCTGGCACAGTAGGCACTGTGCTCAATAAGTGTTTGTTCAGTGACGAAAATGCAATTTTCTCTTTTGTTCAACTGGAGAAAAGAAATTTTGTGACAGCCTTGAAACACAAAGCAAAAAGACAGTAGAGTACTGTATTTCGTCGCCATAGGCAAACGGTATTTGCCCTGACAGTTCCTTCAAAAGAAACAAAGGTGAGATCTAAGTGATTTTACTTGGCTAGATGCCTTTTAATGAAAATCTGTGAGAAAACTGTAGTTCCAATTAAAAGTTCATAGTTGTTTTGTTGACATTATTTGGTGATGTTTAAAATGTGGAATTAATCTCTGATTTGTCAATTCCTTTATATTTCACATTTGGCTATTTCAATACAATTATGTAATTAACTCCTGATTTTTTACAAGCAAGTGAGAAACTTTGATATTGAATGCCCAAAGGAACACAGAGCACAATTCTGTACTGTTTTCATGTTAGGCCTGAAAAGTACAGAAATCTATCCATTAAAAAATAGCTACTTTAGGCAGGTTGCAGTGGCTCACGCCTGTAATCCCAGCAGTTTGGGAGGCTGAGGCAGGTGGATCACTTGAGTCCCAGGAGTTCAAGACCAGCCTGGCCACCATGGCAAAACCCATCTCTACTAAAAATACAAAAATTATCTGGGCGTGGTGACGCACTCCTGTGATCCCAACTACTTGGGAGGCTGAGGCATGAGAATCCCTTGAACCCAGGAGGTGGAGGTTGCAGTGAGCTGAGATCACACCACTGCACTCCAGCCTGGGTGACAGAGTGAGACTCCATCTCAAATACAAACAAACAAAAAATAGCTACTTTAAATGTTTTTTTAACATATTTATTTATTTATTATCTATTTTAGAGTATCTGTTGCCCAGACTGGAGTGCAGTGGTGCAATCATAGTTTACTTCAGCCTCCAACTCCTGGGCTCAAGCACTCCTCCTGTGTCAGCCTTCCAAGTAGGTGGGATTACACATACAAGCCGCTCTGCCTGGCTACAATATTGTTATGAAATATTACATAAATTCATGAAAGCTGGAGGTAACAAACCAAATACCATATAATCCCCGATTTGCTTAAGCATTTAAAAACCTTTTTTTTTTGGGCAGGCGTGGTGGCTTACACCTGTAATCTCAGCACTTTGGGAGGCCAGATCACCTGAGGACAGGCGGTGGATCACCTGAGGTCAGGGGTTTGAAACCAGCCTGGCCAACATGGTGAAACCCCATCTATACTAAAATACAAAATTAGCCAGGCATGGTGGCGCATGCCTGTAATCCCAGCTACTTGGGAAGCTGAGACAGGAGAATCACTTGAACCTGGGAGGCGGAGGTTGCAGTGAGCCAAGATGTTGGCATTGCACTGCAGCCTGGGCAATAAGAGCGAAACTCCATCTCAAAAAAAAAAAAAAAAAAACCTTTATTTTTAAATTTTAAATTGTGATTTTAAAAAAATACATAACCTGGCCCAGCGCGGTGGCTCACACCTGTAATCCCAGCACTTTGGGAGGCCGAGGCAGGTGAATCACGAGGTCAGGAGATTGAGACCATCCTGGCTAACACGGTGAAACCCTGTCTCTACTAAAAATACAAAAAATTAGCTGGGCATGGTGGTGGGCACCTGTAGTCCTCGAGAGGCTGAGGCAGGAGAACGGCGTGAACCTGGGAGGTGGAGCTGGCAGTGAGCCGAGATTGCGCCACTGCACTCTAGCCTGGACAACAGAGCAAGATTTCCGTCTCAGAAAAAAAAAAAAAAACACAAAAACACGTAACCTGACATTTACCCCCAATTTTGACTGTACAATTTGCTAGTGTTAACTATATTCATATTATTGTGCAACAGTTTTGTTTGTTTTTTTGTTTGTTTGTTTTGAGACGGAGTTTTGCTCTTGTTGCCCAGGCTGGAGTGTAGTGGCGCGATCTCGGCTCACTGCAACCTCCGTCTCCCGGGTTTAAGCAGTTCGCCTGCCTCAGCCTCCCAAATAGCTGGGATTACAGGTGCCCACCACCACGCCCAGCTAATTTTTGTATTTTTAATAAAGACAGGGTTTCACCATGTTGGTCAGGCTGGTCTCAAACTCCTGACCTCAAGTGATCCACCTGCCTTGGCCTCCCAAAGTGCTGGGATTATAGGTGTGAGCCACTGCGCCTGGCCATGTGCAACAGATGTTCTGTGGCACTTTTTCATGTTGTAAAACTGAAGCTCTGTCTACATTGAACAATAACTCCCTTTTCCCCCTCCTCCAAACCCTGGCATCCACCATTCTACTTTCTCTATGAGTTTGACCACTTTAATGCCTCATATAAGTGGAATTGTACAATATGTGTTTTTTTGTTACTGGCTTATTTAATTATTTATTTTTGAGATAGGGCCTTGCTTTGTTACCTAGGCTGGAGTGCGGTAGTGCAAACGTGACTCACTACAGCCTCGACCTCCCAGGCTCAAGTGATCCTCCTGCCTCAGCCCCCGAGTAGCTGGGGCTATAGGCACACATCACCACACCAGGCTAATATTTTGGTATTTTTTGTAGAGATGGGATTTCACCATGTTGCCCAGGCTGGTCTCAAACTCCTGAGTTCAGGCGATTTCCAACCTCGGCCTCCCGAAGTGCTGGGATTGCAGATATGAGCCACCATGCCTGGACTGGCTTATTTCATTTGGCATAATGTCCTCAAGGTTCATCCATGTTTTAGCATGTGACAGAATTTCCCTCTTTTTTTGAGACGGAGTCTTGCTCAGTTGCCTAGGCTGGAGTATAGTGGCAAGATCTCAGCTCACTGCAACTACTGTCTCCCGGGTTCAAGCAATTCTCCCTTCTCAGCCTCCTAAGTAGCTGGGATTACAGGCACCCGCCATCATGCCCGGCTAATTTTTTTTGTATTTTAGTAGAGACGGGGTTTCACCATGTTGGCCAGGCTGGTCTTGAACTCCTGACTTCAAGTAATTTGCCCATCTCGGCCTCCCAAAGTGCTAGGATTACTGGTGTGAGCCACCGCACCCGGCCTCCCTTTTTAAGACTAATATTCCCTTGTATGTACCTCATTTTCTTTATCCATTCATCTGTTGATGGACACTTGGGTTGTTTCTACATTTTAGCTATTGTGAATAATACTGCAGTGAACATGGGTGTACAAATATCTGTTCAAGTCCTTTCAGATCTTTTGGGGTATATACCCAGAAGTGGAATTGCTGGACCATATGGTAATTCAATGTAAAAAAATTTTTTTTTTTTTTTTTTGGTGACAGGGTCTTGCTTTGTTGCCCAGGCTAACGTGCAATGGTACAATGACAGCCCACTGTAGCCTTGATGTCCCAGACTCAAGGGATCCTTCCATGTCAGCTCCCAGAGTAGCCGGGGCTATAGGCATGTACCACCATGCCTGACTAATTTTTAAATTTTTTTTTTTTTTTTTTTTTTTTTTGAGACGGAGTCTTGCTCTGTCGCCCAGGCTGGAGTGCTGTGGCCGGATCTCAGCTCACTGCAAGCTCCGCCTCCCGGGTTCCCGCCATTCTCCTGGCTCAGCCTCCCGAGTAGCTGGGACTACAGGCGCCCGCCACCTCGCCCGGCTAGTTTTTTGTATTTTTTAGTAGAGACGGGGTTTCACCGTGTTAGCCAGGATGGTCTCGATCTCCTGACCTCGTGATCCGCCCGTCTCGGCCTCCCAAAGTGCTGGGATTACAGGCTTGAGCCACCGCGCCCCGCCAAATTTTTTATAGTAACAGGAATCTCACTATGTTGCCCAGGCTGGTCTCAAACTTCTAGCCCCAAGCAGTCCTCCCACCTCAGCCTGCCGAAGTGCTGAGATTACAGGCGCAAGCCACAGTGCCTGGCCCAAAATGGTGGCTCTCGTCTGTAATCCCAGCACTTTGGGAGGCCAAGTCAGGAGGATCAGTTGAACTCAGGAGTTTGAGACCAGCCTGGGCAATATAGTGAGATCTTGTCTCTGTAAAAAAAATGTTTTTGGCTGGGCATGGTGGCTCACGCCTGTAATCCCAGCACATTGGAAGGCCAAGGTGGGCAAATCACAAGGTCAGAAGATTGAGACCATCATGGCTAACATGGTGAAACCCTGTCTCTGTTAAAAATACAAAAAAATTAGCCCTGGCATGGTGGCGGGCACCTGTAGTCCCAGTTACTCGAGAGGCTGAGGCAGGAGAATGGCGTGAGCCCAGGAGGCAGAGCTTGCAGTGAGCTGAGATTGCACCACTGCACTCCAGCCTGGGTGACAGAGTGAGATTCTATCTCAAAAAAAAAAAAAAAGTTTTTAATTTAAAATTTTATTTTTTTCTTTTCCAAAATGCAGAAAAGATCAATTTTTAATTTTTGCGGCATCACCATACTGTTTTCCATAGCAGTTGCACCATTTTTTTCTTCCTTTCCTTTTTTTTTTTTTTTTTTTTTTATAGGTATACTCTCTCTTTTTTTCCCGGCTGTTTTAAAATGGCGCAATCTTGACTCACTGCATCCTCCGCCTCCCAAGTTCAAGTGATTCTCCTGTCTCAGCCTCCCAAGTAGCTGGGATTACAGCATGCACCACCACACCCCGCTAATTTTTTGTATTTAGTAAAGAGGGGGTTTCACCATGTTTGTTAGGCTGGTCTCGAACTCCTCACCTCAGGTGATCCACCCACCTTGACTTTCCAAATTGCTGGGATTACAGGCGTGAGCCACTGCACCTGGCATTTTTTTTTTTTTTTTTTTGAGATGGAGTCTCGCTCTGCTGCCCAGGTGGGACTGCAGTGGTGCGATCTCAGCTCACTGTAACCTCTGCCTACCGGATTCAAGCGATTCTCCTGCCTCAGCCTCCCGAGTAGCTCGACTACAGGTGCCCGCCACTAACCCCGGCTAATTTTTTTTTTTTTTTGTATTTTTGGTAGAGACGGGGTTTCACCATATTGGTCAGGCTAGTCTCAAACTCTTGACCTTGTGATTTGCCCGCCTTGGCATCCCAAAGTACTGGGATTACAAGTGTGAGCCACTGTGTCCAGCCTGATTTACTCATTTTTAACCTTTGGTTTCCCTATCTGTAAAGAAAAAAATGTGGACTAGATGTTATCCTACCTTGTCAAATTAAGGTGAGTCTTAAATCTTTGTCTTTTTGCCTAGTTTCCATTGCCTTTTCAGAGCTGCCCTTTGGGAGACTGATATTTTATTTTTTCCTATGCTTTTCTAGGGAATTCTCAAGCCTAGTCAAGAAACTAAGAAACTGAGGCTTGCTGTAGCAATTTCCCAAGCTGTCAGAAAGTTATGTTATGGATGGGCACGGTGGCTCACTCTTGTAATCCCAGCACTTTGGGAGGCTGAGACGGGTGAATTCCTTGAGCTAAGCTCAGGAGTTTGAGCAACATGGCAAAACCCCATCTCTACAAAAATACAAAAGAACTGGGTGTAGTGGCATGCACCTGTAGTCCTAGCTATCTGGGATGATGAGGTGGGAGGATTGCTTGAGCCCAGGAGGTGGAGGTTGCAGTCAGCCGAGATAGGACATTTAAACATAGATTAGATTGGGTGTGGTGGTTCATACTTGTAATCCCAGCACTTTGGGAGGCCAAGGCGGGCGGATCACTTGATGCCAGGAGTTGAGACCACCCTGGCCAACATGGGGAAACCTAGTCTTTAGTAAAAATACAAAAAATTAGCCAGGTGTGGTGGCGGGTGCCTGTAATCCCAGCTACTTGTGAGGCTGAGGCAGGAGAATCTCTTGAACCCGGGAGGAGGTTTCAGTAAGCTAAGATTATGCCATTGCACTCTGACCTGGGTGACAGAGCGAGACCCATTAGATTTATGGCCAGCTGTGTTGCATTTAAACATAGATTACACTTAGGGGACCTAATACATATATATATATATGTGTATATATATGTGTGTGTGTGTATATATATATTACAATCTCTGATACATAAGTTTGAAATACAGTGATTATACATATTAAATCAGCCTTTATATTATGTTCTCATTGATGTGTATATAGTACAATGCATTTACAACCATCATCGTAAATTCCTCCAGCCAGCTATTCCTGGGCATTGTTATGCTCTTGAAGTTTGAATCCTGAGCCAAGAGAAAGATACTAGGTCATTCATCCAGTCAGCAGACCTTTGTTGAGCAAGTTCTGGGTGTGGGAGGCATTTAGATTGCTGACTGAGACAGGATATGGACTCCACCCAAGAGAAAGATGGTCTTGGTGCCCGTAAGGGGGTCATTGTGAGGACTAACAGTATCCACCTTAAGGAGTTGTTGGAGAATTCATTGAGTTGATTCGTGTTGAGAGTTTATTGATTGATTGATTGATTTTTGAGATGCAGTCTCACTCTGACTTGCCCGGGCTGGAGTGCAGTGGCACAATCTTGGCTCACTGCAGCCTCCGCCTCACAGGTTCAAGCAATTCTCCTGTCTCAGCCTCCCGAGTAGCTGGGATTACAGGCATGTACCACCATACCTCGATGATTTTTGTATTTTTAGTAGAGACAGGGTTCTACTATGTTGGCCAGGCTGGTCTCAAACTCCTGATCTCAGGTGATCTGCCTGCCTCGGCCTGCCAGAGTGCTAGGATTATAGGCGTGAGCCGCTTGGCCAAGTTTTTGAGGATTAAATGGACTTGCCTCATATGGTTGTGTTAATATGGCTAAAATGCTTAGAACAGATCCTGGGCGTTGGAAGCACTCAATAAATATTAGCTATGTAGAAAACTAACTGATTGCTGACTGAGACAGACCAATCAGAGGCACATACAGACTTCTGTGGAGGCACAGAGGAGGAAGGGGCCGTTTAGCGGTCTGGAGTAGGGCAGGAGGGGAACCAGAACATTTCAGAGAAGGCATTATTTAGAAACCCAGTCACAAGGCAGGAGGGAATAGGTGAAAGATGAGAAGGCATAGAGTATTGAGGAAATAGTGGGGAGCAATTTATAGCTGGAATTTAGGGCAGCTGCTTGTGGGCCTGTGGTTTTCCATGGGAGAAGCAGCCAGGGCTCAACTCGCCAGCAGCCTCGTCATCTCCAGCCATCCTGGCCATCTGTAGTTCTTAGGAAACACCAGGTTTTTTCCCACGTGTGGACCTTTGCAACCAATGTTTCCTTTGCCTAAAACTCTTCTCATGGCCATTTCTGTTTCATATTTTAGGCAGAGTAAATGTTGCCACCTCAGAAAGACCTCTGACATCCACCTCTGCTCCTGCATCTCAGTCATAACACCCAGGTTATTTCTTTCTCAACAATTTCATATTAGGCTGGGTGCCAGTGGCTCATGCCTGTAATCCCAGCACTTTGGGAGGTCGAGGCAGCCAACCTGGCCAACATGTTGAAACCCTGTGTCTATTAAAAATACAGAAATTGGCCGGGTGCGGTGGCTCAAGCCTGTAATCCCAGCACTTTGGTGGCCGAGACGGGCGGATCACGAGGTCAGGAGATCGAGACCACCCTGGCTAACACGGTGAAACCCCGTCTCTACTAAAAAATACAAAAAACTAGCCGGGCGAGGCGGCGGGTGCCTGTAGTCCCAGCTACTCGGGAGGCTGAGGCAGGAGAATGGCGTGAACCCAGGAGGTGGAGCTTGCAGTGAGCTGAGATCCGGCCACTGCACTCCAGCCTGGGCGAAACAGCGAGACTCCGTCTCAGGAAAAAAAAAAAAAAAAAAAAAAAAGCAGAAATTAGCTGGATGTGGTAGTGGACCTCGTCTCTACTAAAAATATAAAAATTAGTCGAGCATGGTGGTGGGCACCTGTAATTTCAGCTACTTGGGAGACTGAGGCAGGAGAATCATTTGAACCTGGGAGGCAGAGGTTGCAGTGAGCCAAGATCACACCACTGCTCTCCAGCCTGAGTGACAGAGCGAGACTCTGTCTCAAAAAAAAAACAAAAAAAACAAAAAAAACTATTTTGTATTTGTTCAATCTGTAACTTTACTGCTTGATTGGTTGCTTATCTCTCTGTTTTCCCCCAAGTAGAACGTAAACTCCACGAGGGTACAGGCCTTGTCTATCTAGTTTATCACCATATCTCCACATGTAGCCAGCTGGCATAGTGCCTTCTACATAATCAGCACTTAGTAAATATTTATTTTTAAGTAATTAATCTTTTTTTTTTTTTTATGGAGACACAGTCTCACTCGTCACCCAGACTGGAGTGCAGTGGCGCAATCACTGCAGCTTCGACCTCCCAGCCTCAAGGGATCCACCCACCTCAGCTTCCCAAGTAGCTGGGACTACAGACACACACCACCATGCTCAGCTAATTTTTTATATATATATATATATATATATATATATATATTTTTTTTTTGGCAGAGAGAGAGTTTTGCCATATTGCCCACATGGGTCTTGAACTGCTGGATTCAAGTGATCCACCCACCTCGGCTTCCCAAAGTGTTAGGATTATAGGCGTGAGCCACCGTGCCCAGCCAGTAAATATTTATTGAATGAGTGAGCGACAAATGAAGGGCCCACCTTGCTATATTAAGAACTTAAGACTTCTTCCTGTGTATTGCATGGGAATGACATGATCAGATTTCTATTTTAGAATGATAACTTGGTGACATCATAGCAGGTGATTAGAAGGAGGATTAGATTACGGCACTTCAGAGATTGTGGCATTTGTCCAAGCAGGATATGATGAGCATCTATAAGTAGGCTCAGTCTACAAAAGCCAGTGTCCCTAAAGAAAGCAGGAGGAAGGAACTGATACAGTCAAATAAAAACAGAGCATTGTTTACTTGTATTCATTTATTTATTATTTTTTTGAGACGGAGTCTCACTCTGTAGCCCAGGCTGGAGTGCAGTGGTGAGATCTCAGCTCACTGCAACCTCCGCCTCCCGAGTTCAAGTGATTCTCCTGCCTCAGCCTCCTGAGTAGCTGGGATTACAGGTATGTGCCACCACACCCAGCTAATTTTTTATATTTTTAGTAGAGATGGGGTTTCACCATGTTGGCCAGGCTGGTCTTGAACTCCTGACCTCAAGTGATCCACCCGCCTTGGCCTCCCAAAGTGTTGGGATTACAGGCATGAGCCACTGCGCCTGGCCTTGTTTACTTGTAATTAGTTCTTGTTCCAGAAAATATCCAAGGTAACTGAATTAAATATGTATATAACAAAATAAAGATAAGTGGACAAGGAACATATACAAAGGGAAAGGAAAAGAGAAAATACAGTTAGGAATGAGATTAGTGTACAAAATGCTGGTTTTGAAGTTTTTCCTTTGGTAGAGGTAGGCCATAGATTTAGTGGGGTTTTGGGGGAGGTTTTTAGTTTTTCTCCCCCAGCCAGTGCGAAGAGAAGGGCACATAATAAGGTCATGTGATATAAAAAATGAATTGTAGGCCGGATGTGGTGGCTCACACCTGTAATCCTAGCACTTTGGGAGGCTGAGGCAGGCAGATTGCTTGAGGTCAGGAGTTTGAGAGCAGCCTGGCCAACATGGTGAAACTCCATCTCTACTAAAAATACAAAAATTAGCCCAGCATGGTGGTGCTCGCCTGTAGTCCCAGCTACTCAGGAGGCTGAGGCAGGAGAATTGCTTGAACTTGGGAGGCGGAGGTTGCAGTGAGCTAAGATCACGCCATTGCACTCTAGCCTAGGTGACAGAGCGAGACTCCGTCTCAAAAATAATAACAAAATAAAAATGAATTGTAGTATATACAATGGAATATTACTCAGTAGTAAAAAGAAATGAACCTTTGATACACATAACATAGATGAATCTCAAAAATAATTATGCTGAGTGAAAGAACCCAGACCAAAAAAGGGTATAAGCTGTATGATTTCATTCCATATCAAATTCTGGAAAATGCAAACTAATGAAAGAGAAAGATCAGTGATCACTTGAGGATGGAGGCAAGGAGGAGGAATGAGATGGGATGGATTATAAAGGCAGGAAAAACTTTTAGGGGTGAGGGAAATGTTTATTATCTTGATTATGGTGATTGTTCCACAGGTATAAGCATGTATAGAAATGTATCTGTTTATATTCTGTACATATTTATATATAGTTAGGTAAATCCTCAATGAGCATGAAGGTATCCCAGTAAGTAAAAGTAAAAGATTTTTTTATTATTATTATTTCTTTTTTTTTCTTTCTTTCTTTCTTTTTTTTGAGATGGAATCTTGCTCTGTCCTGTCGCTCAGGCTGGAGTGCAGTGGTGCGATCTCGGCTCACTGCAAGCTCCGCCCCCTGGGTTCAGGCCATTCTCCTGCCTCAGCCTCCAGAGTAGCTGGGACCACAGGCGCCCGCCACCTCACCTGGCTAATTTTTTATATTTTTAGTAGAGACGGGGTTTCACAAGACCATGTTAGCCAGGATGGTCTCGATCTCCTGACCTCGTTATCTGCCCGTCTTGGCCTCCCAAAGTGCTGGGATTACAGGCGTGAGCCACCGTGCCCAGCCTATTTTTTCTTTTTTCAATTTTTTCAGACCTGGTCAACGGGAAGTTTTTTTTTTTTTTAGATGGTGTCTCACTCTGCTGCCCAGGCTGGAGTACAGTGGCGCCATCTCAGTTCACTGCAACCTCCGCCTCTGGGGTTCAAGCGATTCTCCTGCCTCAGCCTCCTGGGTAGCTGGGACTGCCAACGTGCCTGGCTAATTTTTGTATTTTTAGCAGAGAGGGGTATATTAATCAGGGTTCTCCTAGAGGGACAGGACTAACAGGATGTATATATAGACACGCACATAACGGGGTTATATGTGTGTGTGTGTATATATACATATATACACATAATGGAGAGTTTATTAACTATTCACTTACATGATCACAAGGTCCCACAATAGGCCGTCTGCAAGCTGAGGAGCAAGGAGAGCCAGTCCCAGTCCCAAAACTGAAGAACTTGGAGTCCAACATTCGAGGGCAGGAAGCATCCAGCACAGGAGAAAGATGTAGGCTGGGGCCAGAATCAGTGGTTCACACCTGTAATCCTAACACTTTGGGAGTCCAAGGTGGGCGGATCACCTGAGATCAGAAGTTCAAGACCAACCTGGCCAACATGGGGAACTCCCACCTCTATTAAAAATATAAAAAATAGCCAGGTGTCATGGTTGGCACCTGTAATCCCAGCTACTCAGGAGGCTGAGGCAGGAGAATCGCTTGAACCCGAGAGGCGGAGGTTGCAGTGAACTGACATCATGCCACTGCATTCCAGCCCAGGCGACAGAGTAAGACTCTTGTCTCAAAAATTAAAAAGAAAGATATAGCCCGGGAGGCCAGGCCCGTCTCTTCTTTTCATGTTTTCCTGCCTGCTTTATATTCACTGGCAGCTGATTAGATCGTGCCCACCAGATTAAGTGTGGATCTGCCTTCCCCAGCCCACTGACTCAAATGTTAATCTCTTTTGGCAACACCCTCACAGACACACCCAGGATCAATACTTTGTATCCTTCAAGCCAATCAACTTCACACTCATTATTAACCATCACAATGGGGTTTCGCCATGTTGGCCAGGCTAGTCTTGAACTCCTGACCTCAGATGATCCACCCACCTCAGCCTCCCATAGTGGTGGGATTACAGGCATGAGCCACCTCACCCAGCCTAGGAAATAATTTTGTTGTTGTTGAGGTGAAGTTTTGCTCTTGTTGCAAAACTTTGTCTGGAGTGCAATGGCGCAAATCTCGGCTCACTGCAGCCTCCGCCTTCTGGGTTCAAGTGATTCTCCTGCCTCAGCCTCCTGAGTAGCTGAGATTACAGGCATGCACTACCACACCCAGCTCATTTTGTATTTTTATTACAGACGGGATTTTTCCATGTTGGTCAGGCTGGTCTCGAATTCCTGACTTCAGGTGATCTGCCTGCCTCAGCCTCCCAAAGTGCTGGGATTACAGGCGTGAGCCACTGCATCTGGCCGACTTTTTTTTTTTTTTTTTTTTTTTTGAGATGGAGTCTCGCTCTGTCGCCCAGGCTGGAGTGCAGTGGCCCCATCTCGGCTCACTACAAGCTCCGCCCCCCGGGTTCCCGCCATTCTCCTGCCTCAGCCTCCCTTTTTTTTTTTTTTTAAGACAAGGTCTCACTGTGTCACCTAGGCTGGAGTGCAGTGGTACATTCATAGGTACGGCAACCTTGAACTCCAGGGTTCAAGCAATTCCCACCTCACCCTCCCAAGTAGCTAGGACACAAAGATAAGTCATCTTGCCGGACTAATTTTTTTTTTCTTAAAGTAGAGATGAGGTCTCTTCCTATGTTGTCCAGACTGGTCTCAAACTCCTGGCTTCAAGTGATCCTCTCATCTTGACCTCCTAAAATGTCGGGATTATAGCCATAAGCCACTGCATCCGGCCTGTTTTAAAAATAGAAATTGACGAACTATTCTTAAAATTTATATGTAAATGGAAAGGACCTAGAATAGCCAAACTATTCTTTTAAAAAGGTAAGGCTGGGCACAGTGGCTCACACCTGTAATTCCAGTACTTTGGAAGGCAGAGAAGGGTGAGTCACCTGAGGTCAGGAGTTCAAGACCAGCCTGGCCAACATGTGAAACCCTGTCTCTACTAAAAACACAAAGTCAGCCTGGTATGGTGGCACATGCCTGTAATCCCAGCTACTCGGGAGGCTGAGGCAGGAGAATCACTTGAACCTGGGAGGCGGAGGTTGCAGTGAGATGAGATGGTGCCACTGCCCTCCAGCCTGGGTGACAGAGTGAGACTCTGCCTCAAAATATATAAATAAATAAATAAAATAAACCCATGACAAGATGCCATTTCACAACCTCCATATGGGCAAAAAAAAATTAAAGCCAAGTGTGGTGGCTCACTCCTGTAATTCCAACATTTTAAGAGGCCAAGGTGGAAGAGTTGCTTGAGGCTGAGAGTTTAACAGCCTGGGCAACAAGTGAGACCCCCATTTCTAGGGGAAAAAAAAAACAAAACCTAAAAATTCAGACAATATCAAGTATTGGATAGGATGTAGAGCAATAGGAACTTTCTCCCACTGTTGGCAAGACTGTAAACTGGTATAACCCCTTTAGAAACAAAATTGAATATGCACATATCCTAGATACAGCAATCCAACTGTGGTTATTATAAAAGAAAAATTGTCCTAAACTTGGCTTGAGGTGGAATATTTTTGGGTAATGTAATTCACAACCTTCTCAAGGAAGACAGTAGTATCCCTAATAAAATATTTGGGTCAGGAGTGGTGGCTGATGCCTGTAATCCCAGCACTCTGGAAGGCCAAGTTGGGAGGATCGCTTGAGGCTGGGAGTTTGAGACCAGTCTGGACAACATAGCAAGACCCTGCATCTCCACAAGACTTTTAAAAATTCCCTCATGTGGTGGCATGCACCTGCAGTCTTAACTATTTGGTGGCTGAGGCAGGAGGATCCTTGAGCCCAGGAATCAAGGCTACAGTGAGCTATGATCATACCACTGCTCTCCAGCCTGGGTGACAGAGGGAGATTCTGTCTCCTACCCCTGACCCCAACAAAAAATTTAAGCAATTTTTTGATAGTTTGTCATCGAATTAAGACACTTTCCTGAGAAGCTAGATCCCCACTCACCAAGATGAATATCAGCTATCAGTCAAGAGTCTACAAGATCTTTAATTAGGCATTTCTTTTGTATACAGTCTAAATAGTGATTATGTAGTCATTTTCCCCCATTGTTTCTACCAAGAGAGAAATCTTTGACTTGGTCTGTCAGAGGCCTTTGTTGTTGTAGCAAGACTATAGTGAAACTTTGTCACATATTCATAATCAAATTGCCTGAAAGTCTTTTTATTTTTAAATTTTTTCTACTATTTATTTTTTGAGGCAGGGTCTTGCTCTGTCACCCAGGCTGGAGTGCACTGGCATGATCATAGCTCACTGCAGCCTTGACTTCCTGGGCTCAAGTGATCCTCCCTCCTCCGCTTCCCAAATAGCTGGGACCACAGGCATGCACCACCACGCCCAGCTAATTTATTTTATTTTATTTTTGTTGCAACAGGAGTCTCACTATGTTGCCTAGGCTGGTCTTGAATTCCTGGGCTCAATTGATTCTCCTGTCTTGGCCTCCCAAAGTGTTGAGATTACAGGCGCGAACCACTGTGCCTAGCTGAAAAGATTTTTAAACATCTCATACCCTAGAGAATCTCTTGCACATGTGTGCCAGGAGAGATGAACAAGAATGTTTATATCAACATTGTTCAGAATAGCAATAACTGTAAACATATATTCCATCAACAGAAAAATGGACGATTGTAGAAAGTTCCTCCTGTGCAATAATGAACACACATCAACTCTAGGATACACATCAATATGCATGAATCACAAAAGAAAAGTCTCAGAAGAATGCATGCATTATTTGCTAACTTATATAATGAGTTCAAAAACAGATGAGACTGCAGGGAGTGGTGGTTCACACCTGTAATCCCAGCACTTTGGGAGGCCGAGGCAGACCAATCACCTGAGGTCAGGAGTTCAAGACCAGCCTGGCCAACCTGGTGAAACCCCGTCTCTACTAAAAATAAATTAGCTGGGCATAGTGGCGCGAGCCTGTAGTCCCAGCTAGTCAGGAGGCTGAGGCAGGATAATTGCTTGAACCCGGGAGGTGGAGGTTGCAGTGAGCCGAGATCACGCCACTGTACTCCAGACTGGGAGACAGAATGAGACTCCATCTCAAAAAAAAAAAAAAAAAAAAAAAAAAAAAATTAGCCAGGCATGATGTCTCATGCCTGTAATCCCAGGCTCTCAGGAGGCTGAGGCAGGAGAATCACCTGAATCCAGGAGGTGGAGGTTGCAGTGAGCCGAGATCACACTACTGCACTCCAGCCTGGGTGACAGAGTGAAACCCTGTCTCAAAAAAACCCCCAAGAAACCAGATGATACTAAATGTTATTTAGATATATGTACTTCTATGTGATAAAGATGAGCACAAAAGTCAGAAGGGTGGTTACCTCTTGAGCAGTGAGGGGATGATGGGGCACATCAGAGCAATTGATAAAGCTCCATTGCTTGTCATAATTGGACATTCTTACTATTGTTTGAATTCTACATGTATGTGATATACATTAGTTAGTATAGCAATAAAGAGTTAAGAAAATCACTCTTATCCCAGCACTTTGGGAGGCCGAGACGGGCGGATCACGAGGTCAGGAGATCGAGACCATCCTGGCTAACACGGTGAAACGCCGTCTCTACTAAAAAATACAAAAAACTAGCTGGGTGAGGTGGCGGGCGCCTGTAGTCCCAGCTACTTGGGAGGCTGAGGCAGGAGAATGGCGTCTCAAAAAAAAAAAAAAAGAAAAAAGAAAATCACTCTTGCTGCTGTGAGCATGTAGTTTGGGATGAGGTGAGGGGAGACTCTGGTGAGTTCAGTGGATGTGGGAAAAAGTTCAGGACATCTGAGGTCATTATCCATCCTTTTGAGCTCTACCACTTGCTAGCTGTGTGACCCTGAGTGAGTTACTTACAAACACCCTCAATTTTCTCAGCAGAAAAATGTGGACAATAAAAGTGCTTGCCTTTTTGTGAAGATTGTTAGACAAAGTTTGCAAAGTTCATCTCAGCACAGTGCCTGGTGCTTAGTAAACACTCAGGGCTACCACATAGGGCTGCACAGGAAGAAGGGGTGTCTTTTTCTAATTCACTCAGAAGCACTGACAAAGATTCTTTGCTTGGACAAACTTCAGTCAGGCTTCTGAACTTTCTCCAGAGGCCCATCTGTGTACTTCCTTATAAATCCAGTTTTAGCAAAAGAACTCTGCTAAGTCATTTTAGCCAGACCCCTGTATCTTGATATCTGATCATCTTCAATATCTGATTAGGTTTCTCATCCCCCATCATCCTCCAGCGGATGTTGGGTCACCTTGGCCTGTCTTCAGCAAGAGTCCTGTTAGGTGGGTTTGGCCAGAATCCCCCTTACTCTCTTAGTAATTTTCCATCCACTGACCTCCACCCTGCTCCTTGGCTATAAATTCCCACTTGCCCATGCTGTATTTAGAGTTGAGCCCAATCTCTCTCCCCTATAGCAAAATCCCACTACGGTGGTTTCTATACCCATCTTGATGGTCCCAGATAAAGTCTTGCTTACTATCCTTTACAAGTATCATTGAATAACTTTTCCTTTAACAGCATCAGGCAGCTTGCCAAGTTCCGGGCCTAATAGGTTGTGTCTGTCCAGGAGAGGCTTCTTTTTCTTCTTGGCACAAAGGTTAGTGGTGCCGCTGAAAAAGGTGAGAAAAATAACATTTACCACAAGTATGCCGATAAGAGAGATATAAATATTGAGATAAATAATACCATCAGGGAAAGAAATGAGGCCTGCCACATGAGCTGAGAAATTTGAGTGCTCCTGCTATGGTTGAGAGTACAGCCTGCCAGTCCACCCTAAACTCCATCAAAGTCTTTCCCCACTTGTAGGAGGCTGGAATAGCTTGCCCCCTCTCAAGCCTGGGGGTACAAAATGGTGCCCCTTAGTTAATTGCATTAACTCCTTGTCACTGCCCGATCTGTATGGCACATGCCTCCTGCCCCCTAGCGGCTGTTGCGGATTCTGCTGCACACTCCCAGGAGCTAAACAAGAATTCTGTTTCTGGAGGGAGCCTTACCAGGTACAGCTCAAAACAAGCACAGACAGATCCAATCTGAAAAGCACATTTGCATATGAAGGTACCATTATTTACTGTCTTTTGCTTCTTTATTTCTAGCAGCTCCACCCCCTGCATAGGAACTTACAGAGCAGTGCTTTAGAGAAAAACGAATCAAACACACCATACCGTTTTCAGATTCTCTTAAAAGCCTGTACAGATTTACCAGGACTTTTTTTTTTTTTTCCCTTTGGAGTTGAGTGTTGCATCTGTTCTCCTTCTGTGAACACATCACATACTAGATCTGTTTCTCCTTATCCTGAGTCACCAGAGACTTCATCATGTTGGTTTTAGGGGCCTAAGCTGGAGTCAGAAATGCTCATTTAAAACATTTTTTCAGGCCGGGCGTGGTGGCTCACGCCTGTAATCCCAGCACTTTGGGAGGCTGAGGCAGGCGGATCACCTGAGGTTAGGAGTCCGAGACCAGCCTGACCAACATGGAGAAACCCCGTCTCTACTAAAAATACAAAATTAGCCGAGCGTGGTGGCACACGCCTGTAATCCCAGCTACTCAGCAGTCTGAGGCAGGAGAATCGCTTGAACCCGGGAGGCGGAGGTCGCGGTGAGCCGAGATCGCACCATTGCACTCTAGCCTGGACAACAAAAGTGAAACTCTGACTCAAAAAAAAAAAAAAAAGCGACAGAGCGAGACTCCGTCTCCAAAAAAAAAAAAAAAAAAAAAAGAAAGAAAGAAAGAAAGAAAAAATGTCGGTTGGGTGCAGTGGATTATGTCTGTAATCCTAGCACCTTGGGAGGCCAAGGTGGGCGGATCAATTGAGCCCAGGAGCTTGAGACCAGCCTGGACAACATGGCAAAATTCCTCGTCCTTTTTTTTTTTCTTTCTTTTTTTTTTTTTGAGACGGAGTCTTGCTTGTCGCCTCAGGCTGGAGTGCAATGGTGTGATCACAGCTCACTGCAAGCTCAGCCCCGCCCGCCATTCTCCTGCCTCTGCCTCCCGAAAGTAGCTGGGACTACAGGCATCCACCACCACGCCTGCTAATTTTTTTCTTCATATTTTAGTAGAGATGGGGTTTCACTCAAAGAAGCAGGATGGTCTCGATCTCCTGACCTCGTGATCCGCCTGCCTCAGCCTCCCAAAGTGCTGGGATTACAGGCGTGAGCCACCGCGCCCAGCCACAAAATTCCGTCTTTACAAAAAAAATTAGCGAGTTGTGGTAGCTTGCATGTGTGGTCCCAGCTACTTGGGAGGCTGGGGTGGGAGGATCCCTTGAGCTGGGGAGGTCGAAGCTGCAGTGAGCTGAAATCTTGCCACTGCTCTCTAGCCTGGGCACCAGTGAGGCCCTGTCTCAAAAAAAATTCTTTTTTATTTTTTAAATTGTGAAAAACACATACATACACAAAAAGTTGGGTGCAGTGTCCAACTTTTGGGATCACACCTGTAATCCCAAAACTTTGGGAGGCTGAGGCAGGCAGATCACCTGAGGTCAGGAGTTCGAGACCAGCCTGGCCAGCATATAGTGAAACCCTGTCTCTACTAAAAAATACAAAACTTAACTGGGTGTGGTGATGCACACCTGTAGTTTCAGTTACTTTCGAATCTGAGACAGGAGAATTGCTTGAACCTGAGATTGCACCATTGCACCCCAGCCTGGGTGACAGAGCAAGACTCCTTCTCTCAAAAAAAAAGAAAAGAAAAGAAAAAAACCACGAAAGTTACCATTTTAACTCTTTTTAAGTGTACAGTCCCGTGGCATTAGGTATGTTCATACTGTTGTGCACCCATCACCACCATCCCTCTCCAGAATTTTTTCTTCCTCCCTAACTATACCCATTAAAGAACTCCCGGCAGGGTCCAGTGGGCTCACGTCTGTCATCTCAGCATTTTGGAAGGTCGAGGCAGGGGGATCACCTAAGGTCAGGAAGTCAAGATGAATTTGACCAACATGGCGAAACCCAGTCTCCACTAAAAACAAAAAAACTAGCTGGGTGTGGTGGCAGGCACCTGAAATCCCAGCTACTCAGGAGCCCGAGGCATGAGAATTGTTTGAATCTGGGAGGCAGAGGTTGCAGCGAGCTGAGATTGGGCCACTGCACTCCAGCCTGGCCTACAGAGCAAGACTCTGTCTCAAAAAAACCCAAAAACAACAACAAAAACTCTCTAATCCCCGTACCCCTAGCCCCTAGTAACCACCATCCTACTTTTTGTCTACTAATTTGACTATTCTAGGTACAAAAACAACCACTTTTGATTTTCATGAATGGGCATTGATATTGGGACTCTACTGCCGTATTGTGCATCCACAATGTGCAAATTATGAGGCATTCTTTTCTTTATTCATTCTGCTTGTGCTTTAAAGTCCAGGAAGAATTCTTTTTGTGTGTGGTAAAATATGTACTGTATAACATAACATTTTAACTATATAAGTGCACAGTTCAGTAGCAGTAAATATATTCACAGTGTGCAGCATCACTACTATTTCCAGAACTTTTTCCTCACCCCAAACAGAAACTCATTAAGAAAAACTCGGACTGGGCGCGGTGGCTCACGCCTGTAATCCTAGCACTTTGGGAGGCCAAAGTGGGCGGGTCACCTGAGGTCGGGAGCTCCAGACCAGCCTGACAAACACAGCGAAACCCCGTCTCTACTAAAAATACAAAATTAGCCTCGTGTGGTGGCGCATGCCTGTAATCCCAGCTGCTTGGGAGGCTGAGGCAGGAGAATTGCTTGAACCCGGGAGGTGAAGGTTACAGTGAGCTGAGATCGCGCCATTTGCATTCCAGCCTCGGCGACAAGAGGGAAACTCCGTCTCAGAAAAACAAAAAACAAAAAACAAAAAACAAAAAAAAAACCAGTAACTCCCCACTCCCTCCTCCCTCAGCCCCTGGCAATCTCTATTCTACTTTATGGCTGAGGTGGGAGGATGCCTTGAGCCCAGGAGTTGAAGGCCGCAGTGAGCTATGATCACACCACTGCATTCTAGCCTGGGTGACAGAGTTAGACCCTGTTTCAGAAAATAAAAATAAAAATAGACGTTATGATTTAGTAAGTCTTATCAAAACCTACCCAAACTCATGTATGCTACTAAGAGGGTATAACAGAGATGATGAAAATATTTTCCAAAGGACCCAAGAAAGCATATAAGATCCTGTGATAAGCGTTTTGAGTTTATTCTGTTTCTCTAGTTAAATTTTCTTCTTCATTTATAATATATAAATGTAATTTTGATTTATCTTTCTTCTTTATCAGGCCATCTAGACAGGAGTAATAAAAATATGTATATACCTATACACACATCCTGGCAAAAGTCCTAAATTCCATGGGAAAAGAGAGAGGTGCACAAGTTTTCACATTGAAGAAAGAGGCTGTTTTATAAAAAAGGAAAACAAAACTAGCATTAGAATTCTCATTTCTGGCCGGGCATGGTGGCTCACACCTGTAATCCCCAGCCCTTTGGGAGGCTGAGGCGAGCGGATCACGAGGTCAGGAGTTCAATACCAGTCTGGCCGACATAGTGAAACCCCATCTCTACTAAAAATACAAGAATTAGCCAGGCGTGGTGGCACATGCCTGTAGTCCCAGCTACTGGGGTGACTGAGAAAGGAGAATCGCTTGAACCCAGGAGGCAGAGGTTGTGGCGAGCCAAGATCACACCACTGCACTCCAGCCTGGGCAACAGAGTGAGAGTCCGTCTTTAAAAATAATAATAATAATAATAATTCTCATTTCCAGCCGGCACGGTGACTCATGCCTGTAATCCCAGTACTTTGGGAGGCTAAGGTGGGCGGACTGCTTGAGCCCAGGAGTTCGAGACCAGCCTGGCCAACATGGTGAAACCCCGTCTCTAGAAAAAAATACAAAAATTAGCCAGACATGGTGGCGCATGCCCATGGTCCCAGCTACTTGAGAGGCTGAGGCATGAGAATCGCTTGAACCAAGCTGGTGGAGGTTGCAGTGAGCTGAGATTGTGCCACTGCAAGAGCGAGACTCTGGAAAAAAAAAAAAAAGGGCTCAAACCTGTAATCCCAGCGCTTTGGGAGGCCGAGGCAGGAGAATCACTCTAGCCCAAGAGTTTGAGACCAGCCTGAGCAAAATAGCAAGATCCTTGTCTCTATAAAAATAAATAAAATGGAAAAATAGCTGAGCACGATGGTCCCAGCTATAGGGGTAGCTGAGGTGGGAGGATCCCTTGAGCCAAGGAATTCAACGCTGCAATGAGCCATGATCAAATTGCTGAACAATGGTCTGGATGACAAAGTGAGACCATGTCTCAGAAAAAAAAAAAAAAAAATCTGTCCCCAGACAAAATGTCATTCATCTTTTGGGGCAAAAGAAGATAAGTTAAGCACTTATGAACTAGTATCACCCATGCATCCTACCTGAGGAAAATACTGAAAAGTTCTCTAGGCCGGGTGCAGTGGCTTACGCCTGTAATCCAAGCATTTTGGGATGCCAAGGCGGGCAGATCATGAGCTCAGGAGTTCAAGACCAGCCTGGCCAACACTGCAAAACTCTGTCTCTACTAAAAATACAAAAATTAGTCAGGCATGGTAGTGGCTGCTTATAATCCCAGCTACTTGGGAGGTTGAGGCAGGAGAATCACTTAAACCTAGGAGGTGGAGGTAGCAGTGAGCCGAGATCGGGCCACTGCACTCCAGCCTGGGCGACAAGAGTGAAACAGTCTCAAAATAAAAAAAAAAATCCTCTAATCAATTGTTAATCATATTTAAAAAGAGACCTCAGGCTGAGTGCAGTGGCTCACACCTGTAATCCCAGCACTTTAGAAGGCTGAGGCGGGTGAACACTTGAGGTCAGGAGTCCAAGCTGAGCCTTGCCAACATGGTGAATGAACCTACATCTCTACTAAAATACAAAAATTAGCTGGGTATAATGGCCTACCCCTCTAGTCCCAGTGACTCGAGATGCTGAGGCAGGAGAATTGCTTGAACCTGGGAGGTGGAGTTTGCAGTGAGCCAAGATCATGCCATTGCACTCCAGCCTGGGCGACACAGCAAGACACCATCTCAAAAAAATAAATAAAGTAAAATAAAATAAAAAGAGACCTCAGTATTGGGTAGATGGTGAGCACAATGCTTGTTGTGAACAATTGATCTTGTAATAAATATGGTTATATCTAAATGAATAGTTTATTCATTCAACAAATATTTTGAGTGCTGGGCTCAGTTCTTAGCTCTGTGGACACAAAAGAACAACAAAAGTCATCAGAATTCTTGGAGCTGGCCTTATGGTTAATAAGAAATATCGAGTGTACATGCTCTGAAGGAATCTTCAGAAGAAAGTATACTTCAGAGAGGCTGGGCATGAGGTCAGTGGGAAAGTGAGGAACTAAACATTTCAATTTCCAAAATTTACCTCTAGGTGAAGGGTTGGGGAGTGAGTGGATAAAATATTTTGGGAAACATATTTGTTGATCAATTTGGCAACATTACTAGAGGAACACAGGTTTTATCATAACTACTAAATATAAGAAGGGAAACCACCACCATTATAAAGACAAACGATAAAATTTCCAAATCAACAGGAAGGCAAAAAGGGAATGAAGAAAACTTTTCCAAGTCAGTATAAAGAAAAAGATAAGGGCTGGGCATGGTGGCTCACACCTGTAATCCCAGCATTTTGAGAGGCTGAGGTGGTTGGATCGCAAAGTCAGGAGTTCAAGACCAGCCTGAACAACATGGTGAAAGGCTGTCTCTACTAAAAATACAAAAATTAGCCAGGCGTGGTGGCATGTGCCATTAATCCCAGCTACTTGGGAGGCTGAGGCAGGAGAATTGCTTGAACCCAGGAGGCGGAGGTTGCAGTGAGCCGAGATCATGCCATTGTACTCCAGCCTGGGCAACAAGAGCGAAACTCCATCTCAAAAAAAGGGATAAGTAGATTGAGTTTTTAAAAAGTTCACCTATTAATTATTTTCATTTAAAAGTGTTGGCTGGGCATAGCGGCTCACATCTGTAATCTCAGCACTTTGGGAGGCCGAGGCGGGCGTATCACTTGAGGCCAGGAGTTCAAGACCAGCCTGGGCAACATGGAGAAACCCTGTCTCTACTAAAAGCAAAAATTAACCGGGCATGGTGTCCGGTGCCTGTAATCCCAGCTACTCAGAGGCTGAGGCAGGAGAATAGCTTGAACCCAGGAGACAAAGGTTGCAGTGAGCCAAGATTATGCCACTGCACTCCAGCCTGGGTGACAGAGTGAGACACCGTCTCAAAAAACAAAAACAAATACAAAAACAAAAATCAAGTGATCACCGGGCGCGGTGGCTCACGCCTGTCATCCCAGCTCTTTGGGAGGCCAAGGGAGGTGGATCACCTGAGGTTGGGAGTTCGAGACCAGCCTGACTAACATGGAGAAATCCCGTCTCTACTGAAAATACAAAATTAGGCGGGTGTGGTGGCGCATGCCTGTAATCCCAGCTACTCAGGAGGCTGAGGCAGGAGAATAGCTTGAATCTGGGAGGCAAAGCTTGCTGTGAGCCGAGATCGCGCCATTGCACTCCAGCCTGGGCAACAAGAGCACAACTCTGTCTCAAAAAAAAAAAAAAAAAAAAAAAAAATCAAGTGATCCATTACATGTGGATCAATGTCTCAACATTCTGTTCCAGTGATCTACTTACCTATCCTTAGACCAGTTCCACTTTGTGTAAACTACTTAGCTTATTTCCTTAGTTCTGAAATCAGATACATCAAGTCCTCCAAATTTGTTCTTCTTCAAGATTGTTTTGGCCCGTCTAAGTCATGTGCATATTCACATAAAGTATAGAATTGGCTGTTAATTTCTACAGAAAAGCCTGATGTGATATGCTATGTCAATCATATTTCTGTTTTTTTGTTTTGTTTGTTTTTGACGGAGTCTCACTCTGTCGCCCAAGCTGGAGTACAGTGGCGTGATCTCGGCTCACTGCAACTTCTGCCCCCGGGGTTCAAGCGATTCTCTTGCCTCAATGTCCCAAGTAGCTGGGATTACGGGTGACTGCCACCACACCTGGCTAATTTTTGTATTTTTAGTAGAGATGGGGTTTCACCAACTTGGCCAGGCTGGTCTTGAGCTCCTGACCTCGTGATCCACCTGCCTCGGCCTCCCAAAGTGCTGGGATTACAGGCGTGAGCTACCGCGCCCAGCCTATCAATCATATTTCTATGAAAATCCCTCACTTCCTCCAATTTGATAGCCTTAACCTCATTCCTTTAATTTTCAATTTTTCACTTCTAGTCTTCTGAGAGCCTAATGAATAATTTTCATCCTATTCTAGTTACTCCTTGATTTTCCAACGCCATGATTAAATCAACTCAACTTCATTCCCAGAGTCAGACTGTTCCGGGCACATGCCTTGTTTGTTTGTTTCGAGATGGAGTCTTGCTCTGTCGCCCAGACTGGAGTGCAGTGGCACGATCTTGGCTCACTGCAACCTCTGCCTACTGTGTTCAAGCTATTCTCCTGCCTCAGTCTCCTGAGTAGCTGGGACTACAGGCATGCACCACCATGCCCGACTAATTTTTTGTATGTTTTTAGTAGAGATGGGGTTTCATCATGTTGGCCAGGGTGGTCTCGAACTCTTGACCTCAAGTAATCCACCCGTCTCAGTCTCCCAATGTGCTGGAATTACAGGCGTGAGCCACCGCGCCCGGACTTTTTTTTTTTTTTTTTGAGACAGAGTTTTGTTCCGGGCTGGAGTGCAATCTCACTGCAACCTCCACTTTCTGGGTTCAAGCAATTCTCCTCGCTCAGCTTCCTGAGTAGTTGGGATTATAGGTACCTGCCATCACGCCAGGCTAATTTTTGTAATTTTAGTAGAGATGGGGTTTCACCATGTTGGCCAGGCTGGTCTCGAACTCCTGACCTCAATGATCTGCCCTCATAGGACTCCCAAAGTGCTGGGATTACAGGCGTGAGCCACTGTGCCTGGCCATATCCAGCATTTTAGAAGAGTCCTTTGTTCTCTTTCCCAGTTAGTTCTCCTCAAGGATAACCACTCTCCACACCCAGTTTTTTTTGTTTTTTGTTTTGTTTTGTTTTTCTTTTTTGAGACAAGGTCTCACTCTGTCACCCAGGATAGAGTATGGTGGTGCAATCACAGTTCACTGCAGCTTCTACCTCCTGAGCTCAGCAATCCTCCTTCTCGCCTCAGCCTCCTGAGTCGCTGGGACTACAGGTGTGTGCCATGACATCCACCTAATTTTTGTATTTTTCGTAGAGATGCAGCCTCACTCTGTTGCCCAGACTGGTCTGGAACTCCTGGCCTCAAGTGATCCATCTGCTTCGGCTTCCCAAAGTACTGGGATTAAAGGCATGAGCCCCCGCACCCAGCCACCACTCATCTTATATTATTACTGTGAAATAGTTTTGGTTGATTTTGAACTTCATTTAAATGTATTTACACAATATGTACTCTTGTGTGTGACTTATTTTACTCAATATGTCTGTGAGATTAATCCATGTTGTTGTACATATCTGTGGTTCACTCATTTGCATTGTGCTGTAGTATTCCATTAAATGATTACACTTTTTTTTTTTTTTTTTTGAGAGAGTCTTACTCTGTCACTCAGGCTGGAGTGCAGTGGCACAATCTCGGCTCACTGCAACCTCCGCCTCCCGGGTTCAAGTGATTCTTGTGCCTCAGCCTCCCAAGTAGCTGGGATTATAGGCGTCTGCCACCACACCCGGCTAATTTTTGTATTTTTAGTAGAGACAGGGTTTCGACATGTTGGCCAGGTTGGTCTTGAACTCCTGACCTCAAGTGATCCATCCGCCTCAGCTTCCCAAAGTGCTGGGATTACAGGTGTGAGCCACCTTGCCTGGCGTACATTTTATTTAATCTATGGTTGAAGAACATTTAGGGTGTTTCCAGTTTTTGGCTATTTGAATAGGCCGCTATGATATTGTTGCAACCCCCTAAACTCACTGGAATGTTGGTGGTTTGTGCGGTATGTGGTGGCGGGTACCTGTGTTCCCAGCTATAGGAGGTTGAGGTGGAAGAATTGCTTGAGACTGGGAGGTGGAAGTTGCAGTGCGCCCGATCATGTTACTGCACTCCAGCCTGGGTGACAGGGAAGACCTCGTCTCAAAAACAAAAACCACACCAAAAAACAACAACAGTGCTAACCTGTGACCCAGAAAGTCCACTCCAATGTATGTACTGAAGAGAAATGTTAATCCACAAAAACCTTGTACACAAATGTCCATGTAAATAGGAGCTTTATTCATAATTGCCACAATTTGGAAACAACCCAAATATCCATTAACAGAATAAATTGTAATATATTCACAAATCAAATATTTCAGAGCAATAAAAAATCAATATACATAACATGGATGATTCCCAAAAACATGTTGAGTAAAAGATGTCAGGTGTAACAGAGTACATGCTGCTTTTACACTTGGTCTTAGCCAACAGGTCGAGAAGCGATAATGCTGTTTTTATTTTTTAAGTTTTTGAGACAAGGTCTCTTTGTTGCTGAGGCTTGACTGCAATGGTGTGATCTCCACTCACTGTAGCCTTGACCTTCAGGGCTCAAGCGATTCTCTCACCTCAGCCTCCTGAGTAGCTGGGACCCCAGGCACAAGCTACCATGCCTGGCTTTTTTTTTTTTTTTTTTTTTTTTGACAGAGTTTCGTTCTTGTTGCCCAGGAGTACAATGGCGCGGTCTCAGCTCGGTGCAACCTCCACCTCCGGGATTGGAGCAATTCTTATGCCTCAGCCTCCGGAGTAGCTGGGACTACCGGCAGGTGCCACCATGCCCGGCTAATTATATTTTTTTCAGTAGAGACGGGTTTTCACTATGTTGGCTAGGCTGGTCTCGAACGCCTGACCTCAAGTGATCCACCCGCCTCGGCCCAAAGTGCTGGAATTACAGGCATGAGCCACCGCCCAGCCCCGACTATTTTGTGTTAGTTTGTTTGCAGAGACGGGTTTCACCATGTTGGCCAAGGTTGGTCTTAAAAAAACTCCTGGGCTCAAGCGATTTGCCCACTTCGGCCTCCCAATAGTGCTGGGATTAGGCATGAGTCAGTGCGTCCGGCCTACATGCCGTTTTAAAATGATGTTCAAGAATAAGCAAAACCAACCTATGGTGGTAAAAGAACAGTGATCGCCTCTGTTTTCTTTTGCCTGAGAGAAACTCTGTTGTGTTGAAAATGTTCTGTATCTGAAGTGGTGGTGGTCACATAAGCTGTACATTTAAGATATTTGCACGTTGTGTGTAAACCATAATTCCAACAACAACAACAAAATGGCAAGGTGGGGCTCGGTGGCTCACGCCTGTAATCCCAACACTTGGGAAGGACTAGGTGGGAGGATCGCTTGAGGCCAGGAGTTAGATAGAGACCAGCCTGGGCAACACGGGGAAACTCGGTATCTACAAAACAATAGCAACAATTAGCGGGGCGTGGTGCGCCCGCAGCCTGTTGTCCCAGCTGCTCCAGAGGCCCAGGCGGGATGATCGCTTGAGGCCAGGAGTTCTTGGCTACACTGAGCCGAGATCGCCACTGCACTCTAGTATGTTAGATCCTGTATGGGGGGGTCGGGGTGAAGACAGTTAAACTACGCCTTTAATTCAATAAACTATTAAACTAAAAATACCACGAAGAAAATCAGAATAAAGAAGAAAGATAGACTGAGTCAGGAGAATCGCTGGAACCGGGAGGCGGAGGTTGCAGTGAGCCGAGATCGTGCCACTACACTCCAGCCTGGCGACAGAGCGAGACTCCCCCCAAAAAAAGAAAGATAGGCTGGGCGTGGTTATTTAGTAATCCCAGCACTTTGGGTGGCCGAGGCGGGCAGATCACCTGAGGTCAGGAGATCAAGACCAGCCTGGCTAACATGGTGAACCCGTCTCTACTAAAAATACAACAATTGGCCGTGCACTGTGGCTCACGCCTGTAATCCCAGCACTTTGGGAGGCCGAGGAGGCTGAATCACCTGAGGTCGGGAGTTCGGAACCAGCCTGACCAACATGGTGAAACCCCGTCTCTACTAAAAATACAAAATTAGCCAGGTGTGGTGGCGAATGCCTGTAATCCCAGCTACTCGGGAGGCTGAGGTAGGAGAATCGCTTGAACCTGGGAGGCGGAGGTTGAGGTGAGCCGAGGCCATTGCACTCCAGCCTGGGCAACAAGAGCGAAACTCCGTCTGAAAAAAAAAAAAAAAAAAAAAAAAAAGAAGAAGAAATTAAAGACGTAGAAAAATAAAAATGAGTCAAAAAAAAAAACAAAAACAAAAACAAAAACAAAAACAAAAACGCGAGTTCTTTGCAGATATGATTAAAATAGAGCAACTAATAGGTTTGGGGACCATCTGGGTTCCATCAACGATTCTTGTGCCTTTTGTCTTTAAACTTTGGTGCTGCATTCATCAAAATCATACTAATGAAATTCGATGCGCGGGTCATTCATTTAATTAAAATGAAACTCCAAATCTGTTGACTATTGGTATCCTCATGACACTGTTCTATAATGTGACAGAAAAGACGAAGGTGAAGAACTATGGTTTTGGCCGCTGTTACCCAGGAGGTAGCAGGTGGCAGGCCGTTTACACAAATTACCTCGTTTTTGCAGACGAAGTTACCCTAGGCTGCCCGCTCGGATGAGCCTGCGAATTCAGGCCCGACCCAGGCTCCTCCAGGTCAGGAAGGTACGAAGAGCCCCCTGGATTCACACAAGGCAGGGGCGCCTTCGCAGGTGCGAGTGGATTCTGGGTATCGCGAGCGTAGGCCGGGCGCAGCCCCTCTGGGCCTGCGGGACTGAACAGGCAGGTGCGTCCCAGCGGCCGGGCGGGCCGGGTCTCCCTCCTGCGGGCAGGCGCCTGGCTGCGGGACGCTGCGGGCGGAGCGGGGGAGCCGGGCGCAGCGCCCCCTGGGCCTGAAGACTGGCGGGCGGCGGGGGCGCGCGCGGGCCGGCGGGGGCGCGCCGCGCTGCGAGGCCTGCGCGCCAGGCTGCGGGAGCCATGCGGCGATCGAGGAGCTCTGCGGCCGCCAAGCTGCGCGGCCAGAAGCGGTCCGGGGCCTCCGGGGCCTCCGCGGCCTCCGGGGCCCCCGCGGCCGCTGCCTCGGCCCCCAGCGCCATCCGCACACGGCGCTCCGCGAGCCAGGCCGAGAGCAAGAGCCAGGCGGCGGCGAAGCCGCCGTCGGAGAAGCCGCGGCTGAGACGCTCGTCGCCGCGGGCCCAGGAGGAGGGCCCGGGGGAGCCGCCGCCGCCGCCGGAGCTGGCGTTGCTCCCGCCACCGCCGCCGCCGACTCCCGCGACCCCGACGTCCTCGGCGTCCAACCTGGATCTGGGCGAGCAGCGGGAGCGCTGGGAGACGTTCCAGAAGCGGCAGAAGCTCACCTCCGAGGGCGCCGCCAAGCTCCTGCTGGACACCTTGTGAGTGCGGCGGGCCGGGACGCGCGGGAGCCGGTGCCACGCGGACCCCTCGGCAGGAGTCGGGCTCGCTGCCCGCGCGCAGGCCTTGGGCGCCTTTCAGCTCTGATCCTTCCACGTTACGGAGCCGACGCGGCTCCCCCGTTAGCACTGGGGTTGTTCGCTAATTCTAAGGGCGGCGGGGCGGTGCTTCTAGGGCTGTGGTCCGGGAATTGAAAGGGGGCTTCGTCCGGAGCTTGAGGGCGCGCGCGGCCGTCTTGGGACACAAAGGGTCTTTCCCGGCCACAAGCATCGTGCTCGGGGACGTTGTCTCTTGCTGGCGCGCAAAGGGTGTGGGGGCCTTTCCTAATGAAAAGAAGATATATCCCACGGCTTTCTCTTACCCGAATCCCGTTTTTTTATGTTTGCACACGTGTTTTTGAGGGTGGGTGGAAGGGAAAGGTAGAATCGCTGAAGGAAGCATGAGTAGTTTTGAACTAACTGGGAAGCGAAATCCCGTCATTGTTCCAAGGCACTGCCAGGGAGGGAGCAGGGGGCGGGGGTTATTGATCCGGGAGAGAAGCGCGCGCAAAGAGATGCTCCGGCGGCGGCGGCGGGGATGCCTGCGCAAGGAGGCTTTTATGTGCTCCGCCAGCTAATGCTCCCGGCCGCTCGTCGTCCTGGCTGCTCCGCAGTCTTTTAGATGGCCCAATGAGCATCCCGAGTGTCCGCAAGTTAGAAAAGAGCTGTTAACTGGGCTGTTAAAGGGCTGCCTTCTTTTCTCCAAATGTGATCTGGATTCCTGCCTCGGGGAAAAGTTGTGCTACGGAGAGATATTTTAACGGCCTGATAATGTATTTCAGTGTTAATTTTACGAATTAAAAAGAATAATCAAAACACTAGGGGGAAAGACCGACAAGAATAACCTAGCAGTTGCATAACCTGAGAATTACTTCTTTTCTTGAACATGTTCCTTTGAGCTGCTTGCAGAAGAAATTCTCTTAGTTAGGATGGGTCGTCCCCGACAGAAGATATATATTTGGTTTTCTGTGTGCTTCATACATATTTGGTTTTCTCTGTGCTTCACTTTTTGGTTTTTCATCTTGGACTGCACACTGAATTTTTAAAAAACGTTCATCCATCGAACATTTTTTGAGCACCTATGGGGTAACGGCTGCCTCTGGGCAGAAGGAATATGAAGATCCTTAGGAATGTAAAACTCATGGTGTCTTCAAGGCATACAGAAAAAGAAAAAAAAAGGAATGTAAAACTCAAATTTGAGGTAAATTTTTACTTTAAGACAAACTGATAAATGGTCAAGAAAAAGATTTAAAATAGTGACATAAAAGAGATGTTTTTCTCCCACTAGATTGCCATGACTTTGTACTTATAAAGTCCACTAAATTATATTCAAAAAGTGTGTATAACTGTACCATTTTCGTTACAATATTGTATAGAAAAAAGTTTGGGAGAATATATAGCAAATAATGACCTGTAGATCCCTCTGGGTGTAAAGATTACAGGAGGCTTTCACTTTGAGCACTCTCAGATACTGTAAAGTTTGGATTTTTTACAATAAGCATTATGTGTGCCCCCAAAATTAAAATACATAAACTCGTAAAGAAACATGAAAAAATGATCAGTCTTAATCATGCAAATTAAAACTGCAGTGAGCTATTTTTCCTATGATTATTGCCGGAGACTGTACTGTGAAATGTTTTCTCATTTGTATATCGGGTAAGAGTGTTCAGTCCTTTTGGAAAGCGATTTTATGACATTTATCAGATCTTAATGTTCATTTCTGAGTTTGGCTTATATATAAGCTTTAAAAGGATTAAAATGGTATATAGGCCAGGTGAGGTGGCTCACGCCTGTAATCCCAGCACTTTGGGAGGCCAAGGCGGGCGGATCACCAGAGGTGGGGAGTTTGAGACCAGCCTGGCCAAATGGAGAAACCCCTCTCTACTAAAAATACAAAATTAGCCAGGTGTGGTGGAGCATGCCTGTAATCCCAGCTACTCGGGAGGCTGAGGCAGGAGAATTGTTTGAATACTGGAGGCAGAGGTTGCAGTGAGCAGAGATTGTGCCACTGCATTCCAGCCTGGGCAACAAGAATGAAATTCTGTCTCAAAAAAAAAAAAAAATTGTATGTAATGTGTATTACAACTATATAAAACGCATGTGTATGAAGAATAGTGGAAAGAAATAGAGTAAAAATATGAGCCTTTATTAACTTTCTCAAAAGGCTCTTCGGAACCTCTGGACTTGATTGAATACCCAGTCTTAATTTTCATAGCAGCCTGTACCTCCTTTATCACAATCATAATTAATTATTATTTGAGTAATTTGTTAATGTCAGTAAGGGCAGCAATCGTGTCTGCTGTGTCTTGTTTACTGTTCTCTCCTTTGTGCCCAGCTCATAAAAATTTTTAGTATTTGAGGCTGGGAGTGGTGGCTCATGCCTATAATTCCAGCACTTTGGGAGTCCAAGGTGGGTGGATCACGAGGTCAGGAGTTCAAGACCAGCTTGGCCAAGATGGTGAAACCCTATCTCTACTAAAAATACAAAAATTAGCAGGGTGTGGTGGCAGGCATTTGTAATCCCAGCTACTTGGGAGGCTGAGGCAGGAGAATTGCTTGAACCCAGGCGGCAGAGGTTGCAGTGAGCCAAGATTGCACCACTGCACTCTAGCTCAAGTAAATAGAGTGAGACCTTAATCTCCAAAAAAAAAAAATTTGTATTTGACATATAAATAAAAATGTTTGGTAGTGGGTTAGGATCCCTCACATTTTCGAAATGTTTGGAATGTTCTATTTTGCAACTTAATACAATTTAAGAAATTGGAGAAAAGAGAGCTCATAGATAAAGAAGGTGCTGAAAACATTCTTGACTTAGAAAATTGACAGTATCTCCTTAAAAGCAGAAGTGCATTTGGTTGTCATGTAGAAAAGACTTTTGTCTAATCTTACGTCTTTCATTCAACAACGAAAATAAAGAGAGCAGGAGGTAGCTATTCAGAAATTCTTATCTTTCTGATTTTTGTTTCATTTAGTGAATACCAGGGCCTGGTGAAGCACACAGGAGGCTGCCACTGTGGAGCAGTTCGTTTTGAAGTTTGGGCCTCAGCAGACTTGCATATATTTGACTGCAAGTGAGTATTTTTTTTTCCCCCTAAATTGACTTAAAAGAATTTCAGAGTTAAAATGCAGTATTTCAAAATAATCTGGGGAGTTGGGGTACAGAGGAAACATTGGCCATGGGCTGGTAACTGCTGAAGTCAGGTGATGGGGACAGAAAGGTTCATTGTTCTATTCTTTCTCCTTTTGTGTGGCTCACCACAGAGCTTCAACAGCATGGCCCAGGTGAGACAGAGCAGGGTCCTCAGGGCTTGTGACTTGTGGCAGCGTCACCCTCAGACTGACACTGCTGAGGAGCCGGGGGCGGTTAGCTGCAGGTGTGCCTGGCTGGGTACTGAATGGAAAGCCTTGGGCAGAATCTTCGTAGGAGTCTGGAGTTGGGGATAATTGGAGGGTGCTTTAGTGAAGGGTGTGTACACCTAGAGGCTCCCCAGGCCCTACACTCTCGCTCTGCTCTTTGGTTGAGGCAGATGGTGCTGCTGGCTGTGGAGGGCCTGATTTGTACCACCTTCCCCGGCATTATGATGGAGCAGGGACGACAGGCTCTGGCTTTGGGACCCAAAGTTGGCATGCAGCTAATTATTTAACAGCATCCAGTCCTTTTTGCCCCTAGGTACCGGAATTATATATGAATAATAAGCACATACGATGGAATTACTCAAATGGAGAACTGACCAGGCTACTAACAATAGAGTCCAGATTGGAAAAGAAGCACTGTGGAATAACTTGTGAGAGGATTCTATACTAAATTAGAACTTTTTCAAAGGTGGCCTGAAAAGAGGGGACTTCAGTTTAATTCCAGAGATGGTAATTCTGGGGACGTGTTTTACTTGGAGCTGGACTTTTTGTGACATGGTGATGAAGAAAGAGGGCAACCTAAACATCCTTGTCCATTTTTGATGTGGATGTCTCAGAGACATCAGGTTGTAGAAGTGTCTGAAATTTGTTTTCTAAGTGTCTCTGAAGTCCAGCGCTTCTCCTTCACTATAAAGAACTGGGGGGTGGGCAGTACAGACGTGTCTGTTGGTCCTGTGTTCTGAGCATTGCGGAGCCTCGACTGCTGACTTGGGACCCCCCTGGGCTCTGCTGTACCTGCAAACCAGAGGCCCTGGATATCCAGGCCTTTGCCCCAGCTCCTCAGCCCTGGATGGTACTGAAAAGAGCCTTATCTGTGGGGTCGGCTGGCTCTGAAAACGTATCAGGCTGGGCTGCTCAGGCACAGAGGACGCAGGTGGCTGCTCACAATCTGGAATTTGCTCTCTTTCTGTAGCTGCAGCATTTGCAAGAAGAAGCAGAATAGACACTTCATTGTTCCAGCTTCTCGCTTCAAGCTCCTGAAGGTCAGTGCTTAAGAGCAGGGTCAAGGAGTGCAGAACCCATTGGTGAGATTTACAACACTCCCCAACGAACCCTCAGCATGCCCTCTGTAGCATGGGAGGGGCCTGGAGCTTAGCAGGGCCTCTCACGGGCTTTGGTTTCAGATTGACATTTAAAAGGTGGGCTGGGCTCAGTGGCTTATGCCTGTAATCGCAGCACTTTGGGAGGCCAAGATGGGTGGATCATCTGAAGTCAGGAGTTGAGGACCAGCCTGGCCAACATGGTGAAACCCTGTCTTTACTAAAAATACAAAAATTAGCTGAGCATGGTGGCGCATGCCCGTAGTCCCAGCTACTTGGGAGGCCACGACAGGAGAATCACTTGAACCTGGGAGGCGGAGGTTGCAGTGAGCCAAGATCGCGCCATTGCACTCCAGCCTGGTTGATGAGCGAAACTCCATCTCAAAAAAATTGAAAATAAAAACTAAAAGGTTGTGTTATTTTTTACCTTTATTTTTTGGAGGCCTATTTGGTATTGTGGAAACATTTTCAAATTCAGAGAATCAAAAAACAATAAAATCACCTAAATTCTATCAACTAAAGGTAACCACTGTTAATATTTTGGTGTCTGTCCTTGTGTATTATTTTCTACTCTGAGAAAATACATCTGAGACTACATCCAAACCTATTGTCTTATGTTTATTAAATAGAATTTTACCATTCTTTTTGTTGATAATCTGCTTATCTCATTTCCCAATGAAAAGCTTATATACATATTTTTAACTTTAATTTTATTATTTTGGGGAATTTTGTGTACTTGGTACAAAATTTGAAAGGTAGAAGAAAATGTATATATACACAGTGAAAAGTCTTTCCCTACTGTCCCCATGCCCCAGTCTCCCTCTTCCCCACAGCCGATTTCCTAGTCTACTTATCCCATCACTGTCTCTGCATCATTGCACTTCTATGTTGAGTCCAGTTTTTTTCTGATTATCAACAACACTGTGGTGAACCTCCTTGGTATAAATTTTTGACAATTTAGAAATTTTTTCTTCAGGATCAATTCTCTTAGAAATAAGTTATCTGGCTATTCTGGGCACACTTCTATACCCTGCTCTACAAGGAGCAGTGAAAAAAAAAGAGAGAGAGAGAGAGCGCTTTAATTCCATCCAGATAATGTTGGATGGCTTGGGACCACCTGGCAGTGCTTTGCTGCTTTTCTGTGCTGCAGTGGCTATGGAGTGAGCAAGGCTCCTCAGTGAGCTATTTCTATAGGAAGCACAATTCTGGATGGTATGTTAGTGGCTGGGGAAGCGTAAAGAGGGTTAACAATGATAAGAAACCTCTACCCCCTCCCCTTCAGCTGTCTGATTTCTCTCCCTAAAGGTAGGCCATTGTTTCTTGGATCCCTCTTCAAAGATACACATGCATATAAAAGCACATACAGGCCAGGCAGGGTGGCTCATGCCTGTAGTCCTAGCACTTTGGAAGGCCAAGGCGGGCAGATCACTTGAGCCCAGGAGTTCAACACCAGCCTGGGCAACACAGTGAGACCCCTATGTCTACAGAAAATAAAAAAATCAGCTAGGCGTGGTGTTGCATGCCTATAGTCCCAGCTACTCGGGAGGCTGAGGTGGGAGAATCAATTGAACCTGGGAGGTCAAGGCTGCAGTAAGCCGTGATCATACCACTGCACTTCAGCCTGGGTAACAGTGAGACCTTGTTTCAAAAAACAAAACAAAACAAAACAAAAACAAAAAACAACACACATACCAGTATATAGCCTTAAAAAAAAAGAAAAAAGAAATGGTAGTATACCACATACATTGTTTTATACCTTGCTTAACTTTTTTTTTTGAGACAGTCTCCCTCTGTCGCCTAGGCTGGAGTGCAGTGGTGTGATCTCGGCTCACTGTAACCTCCGCCTCCCAGGCTCAAGTGATTCTTCTGCCTCAGCCTCCTGAGTAGCTGGGACTGCAGGTGCCCGCCACCACATCTGGCTAATTTTTATATTTTTAGTAGAGTCGAGTTTTTGCCATGTTGGCCAGGCTGGTCTTGAACTCCTGACCTCAAGTGATCTGCCCACCTTGGCCTCCCAAAGTGCTGGGATTACAGGCATGAGCCACTGTGCCTGGCCTATACCTTGCTTAACTTTGTAACCTTGGCAATTGTTCCATGTTAGTATTTGTAGCGCTGTCTCATTCTTCTCAAAAGTCAGAGAATATTCCATTTTATGAGTGTCCATAATGCCTAACGGGTCCTCTATTGATGGACATTTTCAATTTTTTCAATCTTTAGCCTTTATAAACGGTGCTATAGTATCTATATACCTATGTCATTGAGACATTTGTAATATATTTGTAAGATAAATTTCAAGAAATGGAATTATGTGCTAAAGCGTATGTACGCTTTAAAATTTTGGTAGATATTGGTGAATTGTACCAATTCCTATTCCTGTGACTGATGTATGAGAGCACATATTTCTCTACATACTTGTCAATACCATGTTAACAGCTTTGATTTTGCCCACCTGACAGTGAAATACATCTCACTGAAGTTCATTTGGGTGAGCATTTCATAGGCTAAAGAGTGATTTATTTTTCTTTCTATCTGAACTGGCCATTCATGTCCTTTGTCCAGTCTCCCATTTGTATTATCCATTAAGGAAATTAGCCTATCTATGATGTCTGGCAAATATTTTTTTCCTGGTTTGTGCTTTGTGGATAAATTAAGCACAGCCATCTGTTTTCTTAAGACCTTGAGTCGTTCTGTTTGGGGACATGGAGAGCCAGACCCTTGGGTGAACTGTTTCTCCACATAGGCCCTAGGAAGCAAGCTCTCTCCCTCCCTGATGTGATGTATGAGGGAAGGCTCAAGGCTCAATTCTGTGTGCAGCTGACCTAAGGGAAGCTGTAAGCTGTCACGCTCCAGACTGACATGACTCTGTATAGTGTAGATGGGTCTCTGTCCTCAAGAAGGTCCCAGTCTCTTACAGGAGATAGGAAGTGGCCTCTTAATACAAAGAGCCCTACAAAAGACCTCCCCCCTTTAAATTTTTTTCAATATATATTTTTTAATGGTGCAGTCTCAGCTCACCGCAGCCTCCACCTCCCCAGGCTCAACTGATGCTCCTACCTCAGCCACCCAAGTAGCTGGGACTACAGGTGTGCGCCACTGCACCTGGCTAATTTCTGGAGGTTTTTTTGTAGAAACAGGGTTTTGCCATGTTGCCCAGGTTGGTCTTGAACTTCTGGGCTCAAGCAATCCGCCTGCCTCGGTCTCTCAAAGTGTTGGGATTACAGGCATGAGCCATCATGCCTGGCCAAAGATGTATTTTTTAAGTGACAAAAAAAATCTCTTTGTGGCCAGGCATGGTGGCTCACACCTGTAATCCCAGCACTTTGGGAGGCCGAGGCAGATGAATCACGAGGTCAGGAGTTCGAGACCAGCCTGGCCAACATGGTGAAACCCTGTCTGTACTAAAAATACAAAAAATTAGCCGGGCTTGGGGGCACGCACTTGTAATTCCAGCTACTTGGGAGGCTGAGGCAGGAAAATCTCTTGAACCTGGGCAGGCGGAGGTTGCAGTGAGCCAAGATCATGCCACTGCACTCCAGCCTGAGAGACAGTGGGAGACTCTGTCTCGAAAAATAAATAAATAAATAAATAAATAAACAAAGCTCTTTGTAAAAAAGAACACCTGTTTGTCTGTTTTCACCTAGGGAGCTGAGCACATAACGACTTACACATTCAATACTCACAAAGCCCAGCACACCTTCTGTAAGAGATGTGGCGTTCAGAGCTTCTATACTCCACGCTCAAACCCTGGAGGCTTCGGTGAGTAATGGGGATGGACTGCAAGCTCAGGGGGACACAGAGAGGCCTGTGGTGCTCTCACTTAAAGTCTTGGTTGGACAGGGGGACACTGACTAGACCCTGTCACATGCGTATCTTAGAGGAACAGGGCTCCTCAGCAGAGCGCTTTCCACGTGATAGAATGTGAGTTGGGCTCTGGTGAAACTTGTCTGAATCCCATATCTGAATGTGGTGAAGTTGGACTCGGAGCCCATCCAGGTTGTGATTCTCATTCACTGGTGCTGCCAGAGCTGGTGTTGCTGGGGATCGTGTTGAAGGGTAGGGAGTAGAGGGGTGGGGAGATGGGCTTGTGGGGCCAGGGGAGGCAGGTTTAATAATGACAGGGGTTAAGGGAGTGAAGGAGGCAAGATTGGGGAGCATTGATAATGCCATTTGAAAGCTTTTTGGTTGTTCAAAAATTAGGCAGGACTGGCTGGCTGCGGTGGCTCACACCTGTATCCCAGCACTTTGGGAGGCCAAAGTGGGAGGATTTCTTGAGCTCAGGAGTTTGAGACCAGCCTGGGAAACATAGCAAGACCCTATCTCTGTTCTTTCTAAAAAAATAAACAAGCAGGGGACCCTTCAAGCCCCGCTTCAGGGCCTACTTGGGTCTGACAGTTGTTGAGAATCATACCAATTGTAGTGTGAATTGAAGGGGAAAGCAGAGGTGGAAGATGTTCCTGAGGACTCTTGTTCTCTGTGTCAGTGCAGCCTCCAGAGCTGCGAGAGCAGCTGTGACTGTCAGTGTCTTTTGCTTTATGTCAGTGTCTTTTGCAGAGGGGTGCATGGTGTCATCCTTACCGCACCCCCATTGCTTCAGGGGCTCTGTTCCTCATCTGTCACATGGAGACTCATTCCTGTCTACCTCGCAGAACAGGAAAGAGTTTTGAAAAGTATGAAATCTTGTACAAATGGGAAGACATTTAATTCTTAGAAAGTTATCTATCTAAGGCCAGGCGTGGTGGCTCACCTGAGGTCAGGAGTTCGAGACCAGCCTGACCAACATGGAGAAACCCTGTCTCTACTAAAAATACAAAATTAGCCAGGCTTTGGTAGTGCACACCTGTAATCCCAGCTACTTGGGAGACTGAGGCAGGAGAATCACTTGAACCCGGGAGGCAGAGGTTGCCAAGAGCCAAGATCACACCATTGTACTCCAGCCTGGGCAACAAGAGCTAAACTCTGTCTCATAAAAAAGGAAAGAAAGTTGTCTATCTAAACACAGGAAAGGCCTGTGAATTCTTTAGGCCGCCAGTCAGAGATTGCTCTGGGCTGTGCCTTTCTGCATGTTGTACTGTCAGCTTGGTATTGAATGATGTCTAGCCTTGGCCGTCCCTGGTTCAGGGAGTGTGATTCCCATCTGGCAGCTGAGGAAAGTGAGCCAGAGGGCTGAAGCGGTAGGCTAGAGCCAGTGCTTTCCGAGCCAGCTGGCAGCCTGTGGGTCTCATCGCTGAAGCCATAAGCTGTGGCATATCCTTTGGAATCCCTAATGTGTAGCATGATGATGCCTGCAGGTGGGAGCTTATCCAGGAGCCAGTACACCATCTGGTCTCACTCATACTGAGGATCCCTCTTTGTCTGTGCCACTTTCTCCTAGGAATCGCCCCCCACTGCCTGGATGAGGGCACTGTGCGGAGTATGGTCACTGAGGAATTCAATGGCAGTGATTGGGAGAAGGCCATGAAAGAGCACAAGACCATCAAGAACATGTCTAAAGAGTGAGCTTCTGCCTCTCCTGCCCTGAAAAGGAGGAATGATTGGGGCCAGCAACTTTGCTTTCCTTGCCGTGCCTCGGTGGTGCTCCTGAACGTGGCTGACCTGGGCTGCTGGTTCCGTTGACTAGGGCCATCTTGATCTCTGCAGTTTGCTCCAGCTACCAGTTTCTTTAGGCAGCTCTTTGTCCTCCCTATGCCCAGATTTTGATGTAGTCTAGTTGACATCCTTCTCTTCCCAACTTTTGTGTGATCTTTTAGGAAAAAAAAAATAAATATTTTTAACATTAAAGCAATTACTTTGGTTTATCATTTCTTTTGTACTGTGATTTGCTTCTGAGGCCAGTCGATTAATAGCAGATATGTACTCAGCACTATCAAGATGTTTGCAACCAGGCATTGTGGCTTAAGCCTGTAGTTCCAGCTAGTCTGGAGGGTTGATCGAGCCCAGGAGGTTGAGGCTGCAGTGAGCTGTGTTCACGCCACTGCACTCCAGCCTGGGTGACAGAATGAGACTGTCTCAAAAAAAAAAAAAAAAAAAAAAAAAGTTTGTAGCCAAATTGGAAAGAAGACATAAACAATTATTAAAAATGGAAGATTGTGGCCGGGCACGGTGGCTCACACCTGTAATCCCAGCACTTTGGGAGGCTGAGGCGGGTGGATTACTTGAGGTCAGGAATTCAAGACCAGCCTGGCCAACATGTTGAGACCCTGTCTCTACTAAAATTACAAAAATTAGCCGGGCATGGTGGTGTGTGCCTGTAGTACCCAGCTACTTGTGAGGCTGAGGCAGGAGAATCACTTGAACCTGAGAGGCAGAGGTTGCAGTGAGTGGAGATTGCGCCACTGCACTCCAGCCTGGGTGATGGAGCGAGACTCCATCTCAAAAAAGAAAAAAGAAAAAAAAAAAAAAAAAAAAAAGGCTGGGCACCATGGCTCACACCTGTCATCCCAGCACTTTGGGAGGCCGAGGCAGGTGGATCACCTGAGGTCGGGTATTTGAGACCAGGCTGGCCAACATGGTGAAACCCCATTTCTACTAAAAATACAGATTAGCCTGGTGTGGTGGTGGGCGCTTGTAATCCCAGCTACTCAGGAGGTTGAGGCAGGATAATTGCTTGAACCCAGGAGGCAGAGGTTGTAGTGAGCCAAGATTGCGCCACTGCACTCCAGCCTGGGTGACAGTATAAGACTGTCTCAAAAAAAAAAAAAATTGTGAATGGTTACAATCCATGTGAGCTGTAAAGATAATAAGAGCTCTAAGAGTTCAAAGGAGAGAATTCAGGGAAGCCTTGAGGAGAGAATGATTTGAGTCTATTTTTTAAAAGTTAAATCAGCTTCTAATTTCTTTTTCAGTTGTAAAATACACATAAAATTTACCATAAACTTAATTTCTTTAGAGACAGTCTCCCTCTTGAGTTATTTTGAGACTGTCTTGCTCTGTCACCTAGGCTGGAGTGCAGTACATGAACATGGCTCACTAGAGCCTTGACTTAGACTTAGATCTCCCCACTCTTAGCTTCTGCAGTAGCTGGGACTACAGGTGTGTGCCACTACATCCGGCTAATATTTTTTGTAGAGAAGGTCACTCCATGTTGCCCAGGCTGGTCTCAAACTCCTGGGCTCAAGCAGTCCTCCTGCCTCGGCCTCCCAAAGTGGTGTGATTACAGGCATGAGCCACTGCACTTGGTCTTAACCATTTTTAAGTGTACCATTCAGCAGTGTTAAGTACATTCTCATTGTTGTGCAGCCAACACTGCCATCCATCTCCAGAACTCTTCACCTTGCAAAACTGAAACTCTCTACCCATGAAACAACAACTTTGATCCTATTTTTAAAGGAAGCAAGATTTCGGCTGGGCACGATATCTCATGCCTGTAATCCCTGCACTTTGGGAGGCCAAGGCAGGTGGATGGCCTGAGATCGGGAGTTCAAGACCAGCCTGGCCAATGTCGTGAAACTCTGTCTCTACTAAAAATACAAGAATTAGTTGGGCGTGGTGGCAGGCACCTGTAATCCCAGCTACTCGGGAGGATGAGGCAGAATTGCTTGAACCCAGGAGGCAGAGGTTGCAGTGAGCTGAGTTTGCGCCATTGCACTCCAGCCTGGGCAACAAGAGCAAAACTCTGTCTCAATCAATCATTCAATCAATCAATAAAGGAAGCAATATTTAAGGAGACAGGAGAAGTAACTGTGAACAGAGGTACACACACATGCGAAAGCCAGGCTGAAGCTGCATGTGGTGGTGCACACTTGTAGTTGCAGCTACTCAGGAAGCTGGGGACCTCATGAGCCCAGGAGTTTTGAGACTGCAGTGAGCTTGATGGTGTAATGCATTCCACCCTGGGAGACACAGCAAGACCTCATCTCAAAAAAAAAAAAAAAAAAAAAGGCTGAATTGGAGGCTTTTAATGGGAAGAAGTAATGAAGAGATCAGAAAGGTATGTTGAGGATAGACTGGACGGTCTTGGATATTAGGCTCAGGAATTTGGCCTTTATTTTGTAGGCATTGGGAAGCTGTGACCACCTCTGAACAGGATGAATAAAGCCTGGCCTGATACCGTCTTTTGATTGGTTGCCATCTCCCTCTTTTCTTAACTTCACATTGCCCCATATTACTATCATATTAACTTTCCTCAAATATTCCTGCCATTACCAAATACTGAGTACAAATAATGGCAAATGCTTAATAAATATTTGCTCTTTGCTTTAGGCAAATTAATCATGAAATGATTTGTGAGGTAGACTAGACAAGGAAAAAGAACAGGGAGAAGAAATAAAGATCTCAGAACAAAGGTCTCTGAGGGGAAAAAAAACATTAAAAAAAAAAAAGCCAAGTGTGGTGGCTCACACCTGTAATCCCAGCACTCTGGGAGGCCAAGACAGGTGGATCACCTGAGGACAGGAGTTCAAGACCAGCCTGGCCAATATGGTGAAACCCCGTCTCTACTGAAAATACAAAAATTAGCGGCCGGGCGCGGTGGCTCAAGCCTGTAATCCCAGCACTTTGGGAGGCCGAGACGGGCGGATCACGAGGTCAGGAGATCGAGACCATCCTGGCTATCATGGTGAAACCCCGTCTCTACTAAAAAATACAAAAAACTAGCCGGGCGAGGTGGCGGGCGCCTGTAGTCCCAGCTACTCGGGAGGCTGAGGCAGGAGAATGGCGTAAACCCGGGAGGCGGAGTTTGCAGTGAGCTGAGATCCGGCCACTGCAGCCCCCCGGCGGGGACAAAAGGCGGGGACCCCGCCCCAAAAAAAAAAAAAAAAAAAAAAAGAAAATACAAAAATTAGCTGGGCGTAGTGGCGTGCGCCTGTAATCCCAGCTACTCGGGACGCTGAGGCAGGAGAATGGCTTGAGCCCAGGAGGCAGAGGTTGCAGTAAGCTGAGATGACACCACTGACTCCAGCCTGGAAGACAGAGTGAGATTCTGTCTCAAAAACAAACAAACCAACAAGAAAGAAATACAGACAGCCAGGCCAGGCATGGTGACTCACACCTGTAATACAGCACTATGGGAGGCCGAGGCAGGAGGATTGCTTGAGCCCAGGAGTTCAAGACCAGCCTGGGCAATATAGTGAGACCCCCTATCTCTACAGGAAACAATAAAATACAATAAAAATGGCAGTTTCTCGGTTTGCTGTGCTGGGGTTCTGTGTGGTCACTGCCTCTTCAGAATCACTGATGGCCAGGTTCACTCCTCAAGACTGGAAGGAACACCCACAAGGATGGGATTTTCGAGGTCAGAACTCCAGGTATTTTTAATTTTTAAAAAAATTTTAAAATTATACAGGGGCCAAGCACGGTGGCTCATACCTGTAATCCCAGTACTTTGGGAGAACATGGCAAAACCCTGTCTCTACTAAAAATACAAAAAATCAGGCCGGGCACGGTAGCTCACGCCTGCAATCCCAGCACTTTGGGAGGCCAAGGCAGGTGGATCACCTGAGGTCAGGAGTCTGAGACTAGCCTGGCCAACATGGCGAAACCCCATCTCTACTAAAAATACAAAAATTAGCCGGGCATGGTGGCAGGCACCTTTAATCCCAGCTACTAAGGAGGCTGAGGCAAGAAAATTGCTTGAACCTGGGAGGCGGTGGTTGTAGTCAGTCAAGATTGTGTGCCATTGCAATCCAGCCTGGGTGACAGCGAGACTCTGTCTCAAAAATAAATAAATAAATAAATATATATATATATATAAATAAATTAGCTGGGTGTGTTGTGCTCACCTGTAGTCCTAGTTACTCAGGAGGCTGAGGTGGGAGGATCACCTGAGCCCAGGAAGTTGACGCTGCAGTGAGCTGTGATCACACCATTGCACTACAGCCTGGGTGACAGAGCGAGACTCCGTCTTAAAAAAAAAAAAACTTTTTTTTTTTTTAGAGATATGTGATCACAGCTCACTGTAACCTTGAATTCCTTACTTCAAGCAATCCTACCACAGCCTACAGGTGTGTGCCACCACACCTGGCAAATTTTTAAAAATTTTTTGTAGAGATAGGGTCATGCTATGTTGCCCAGGCTGGTCTCAAACTCCTGGCCTCAAGTGAGCCTCCTGCCTCAGCCTCCCTAAGTGCTGGGGTTATAGGTGGGAGCCACAGAACCTGGTTGCATTTTTTAATTTAATCACATCTTGATCTTTTCATATCAATAAACATATCCTCATTATTAACTGTTGTGTAGAATAGCATACTGTGGGTATAGTTTATTTAGCTATTCTTTTTTTCATGGAAATTATGATTGTTTCCAGTTTTTTGCTACTACCAAGAGTGTTAACAGTGAACATTCTTGTACCTCTTTATACATACATATGTGTATTATTTGAGAATAGAGAAGTGGGATTGCTGAGCTGAAAGATATGCATTTTTTTTTTTTTTTTGAGATGGAGTTTCGCTCTTGTTGCCCAGACTGGAGTGCAATGGCGTGACTTGGCTCACTGAAACCTCTGCCTTCCTAGTTCAAGGGATTCTCCAGCCTCAGCCTCCCAAGTAGCTGGGGTTACAGGCACCGGCCACCATGCCCAGCTAATTTGTTTTGTATTTTTTGTAGAGACGGGGTTTCACTATGTTGGCCAGGCTGGTCTCCAACTCCTGAACTCATGATCCACCCACCTCGGCCTCTCAAAGTGCTGGGATTACAGGCATGAGCCACCACACCTGGCCGAGTTTTAATTTTTGATGGAGTCAAATTTATTAGTCTTTTTTTTTTGTCTTAATGGCTCTCTGACTTGGGTTTTCTGTTTTTGTGTGTGATTTCTTTCTTTCTTTCTTTTTTTTTTTTTTTTTTTGAGACGGAGTCTCGCTCTGCCGCCCAGGCTGGAGTGCAATGGCCGGATCTCAGCTCACTGCAAGCTCCGCCTCCCGGGTTCACGCCATTCTCCGGCCTCAGCCTCCCGAGTAGCTGGGACTACAGGCGCCCGCCACCGCGCCCGGCTAGTTTTTTTTGTATTTTTTTTAGTAGAGACGGGGTTTCACCGTGTTAGCCAGGCTGGTCTCGATCTCCTGACCTCGTGATCCGCCCGTCTCGGCCTCCCAAAGTGCTGGGATTACAGGCTTGAGCCACCGCGCCCGGCCTCTTTTTTTTTTTTTTGAGATGGAGTCTGGCTCTGTTGCCTAGGCTGGAGTGCAATGGCATGATCTCGGCTCATTGCAACCTCCACCTCCTGGGTTCAAGCGATTCTCCTGCCTCAGCCTCAGCCTCCTGAGTAGCTGGGATTACAGGTGCGTGCCACCATGCCCAGCTAATTTTTGTATTTTTAGTAGAAACGGGGTTTCAACATGTTGGTCAGGCTGGTCTCGAACTCCTGACCTTGTGATCCACCTGCCTCAGCCTCCCAAAGTGCCAGGATTACAGGCGTGAGCCACCGCATCTGGCTGTGATTTATTTCTTGTTTGAGAATATCTTTCTGGGACTAGGTGTGGTGGCTCACACCTGTAATTCCAGAACTTTGGGAGACCAAATGAGGAAGACCACTTGAGGCCAGGAGTTTGAGACCAAACTGGACAACACAGGGAGACCTCATATTTGCAAAAAATTTTTAAAAATTAGCTTAGCAGGGACGGGCGCGGGTGGTGGCACATGCCTGTAGTCCCAGCTACTTGGGAGCCTGAAGCAGAGGGTTCCTTGAGCCCAGGAATTTGAGGCTGCAGTGAGCTGTGATCACACCACTGCATTCCAAGCCTGGGTGACAGAACAAGACCCTGTCTGAAATAAATAAATAAATAAATAAATAAATGGATTTATCAGTGGCCAATAAACAGTCAACTTTTGTAAACATTCTATCACATAAGTGAATGTTCGCTTTATTCAAACGTTCGATGTTATTATTTTTTGCCAACTTGATTTTTCAAAATTCTGAAAAAATACTGAGGCCTCCTACTATTATCATGGTGTTTTGTTTATTTTTGTTTTTTAATAAAGGTCTTGTATGTCTGGGAGGTTTTGTTTTATGTATCTGGCTACTGTGATGTTGGGTGCCTATCATCTCACGGAGTGAACCTGTTAACATACCCATCTTCATCCAGTTTAGTGCTTCTTGGTGTCATATTGGGCTTGGCCTGGATTTCTGGTGTTGCTCTTCCTTCTTTTTGTTCTCCTGCTATATGGTATATGGTTCATCCTTTTATTTTTAGCCTTTGTTACTTTTAGATGTACCTAGATTTTATTTTCTAACACATTGATTTGACAGTCTGTTTTGGTCGGGAAATTCAACCTATTCATATTTCTTGAAGTAGCTCTGATTTTATTCTTTTTGTATTACTTCTATTATATTTATTACATTTTATACTATTTTCCTTTTTTCTTACTTTTGCAGTCTTTTAAGTTTCTCTTCGTTTCCTGCTTTCCTCTTTGTTAATTGAGATCCCATGCTTTTCAGTTTCAGTCCTGGAACTGTATACCTTTCAGTTCCTCACAATCCAGACTGCAGCCCATCACTTGTCTATTTGTCGCCCTGCACCATGCGGCTTTACCCCTAGCCCAGCCCAGCCTCCCCTTGACCCCAGAGGACACCATTTTTTTTTTTTTTTTTTTTTTTAACGAAGTCTCACTCTGTTGCCAGGCTGGAGTGCAGTGGCGCAATCTTGGCTCACTGCAACCTCCGTCTCCTGGGTTCAAGTGATTCTCCTGCCTCAGCTTCCTGAGTAGCTGGGACTACAGGTGCGCACCACCACGCCCAGCTAATTTTTTGTGTGTTTAGTAGACAGGGGGGTTTCACCATGTTGACCAGGATGGTCTTGATCTCTTGACCTCATGATCTGCCCGCCTTGGCCTCCCAAAGTGCTGAGATTACAGGCATGAGCCACCGCACCCGGCCTGGTTTTTTTTTTTTTTTTTTTTTTTTGAAACAGAGTCTCATTCTGTAGCCCAGACTGGAGTGCAATGGCACAATCTCAGCTCACTGCAACTTCTGCCTCCTGGGTTCAAGTGATTCTCCTGCCTCAGCCTCCCGAGTAGCTGGGATTACAGGCATGTGCCACCACACACAGCTGATTTTTGTATTTTTAGTAGACACAGGGTTTCACCATGTTGGCCAGGCTGGTCTCGAACTCCTGACCTCAAGTGATCTGCCTGCCTCGGCCTCCCAAAGTGCTAGGATTACAGGTGTGAGCCATGGTGCCTGGCCCCCAGAGGAGACCTTTTGAATACTTTAATCTCCCCCTTCTCACTGGGAATTTAGGAATTTCATAGCATACGTGTGCTTCTGTTTTAAAAATCAAAGCTGCCTTGCATTCTGCATGCACCAGTCTTCTTCAGATTATGGAAGTTCTCCTGTATTACCCTCCTGCTTTTGGTCCTTCTGAAACTTCCATTATTCATGGAATTCATTCATCCATTAAGGCTCTCCTTAATGTGTTTTCAAATCTCTTTCCCACCCTTATTTCTTTTTTTTTTTTTTTTTTTTTTGAGACTTGAGTCAGCTGTGTCACCTAGGGTTGGAGTGCAGTGGCTGATCTCGCTCACTGCAAGCCCGGCCCCAGGTTCACTTCATTCTCCTGCCTCAGCCTCCAGTAGTTGGGACTACAGGCTCAGCCACACCGCTAGTTTTTTATTTTAGTAGAGACGGTTTCACCGTGGTTAGCTGTGATGGTCTCGACCTCCTGACCTCGTGATCCACCACTGCTCTCCCAAAGTGCTGGGATTACAGGCTTGAGCCACCGCGCCCGGCCTTCCCACCCTTATTTCTATTTCTTGGCTTTTTTACCTCTTTGTTCTGCAATCTATCTTCTGCTTGATGTTCCACATTACTAATTTGGTCACCACGGAGAAGCATGCTTTTTTGTCTGGGTCAGTGCCCGGGCTTTCCCTACTATTTCTGATAAAGTCTCTTCCATTTAATTGCTACGTCAGTGAGATCTGCCCTATTCCCCTCCGTCTGAGCCTCCTCAGGTCAGGGTTCCCCTTTTCTGTTGTGTCTGGTTGCTCTCGGTTTTTGTGTTTCCTTAATAAGTCAGGGCTGCTGAGTAGTGGCCAAGTGGGGAGTGGTTTCTGTTCTCTGGACCGAGGTGAGAACTGGCAAACCATCAGCCCTTGCTGAGGATGTGGGTGGGGGATGGTTTGCAGGTCTCTCTGACAAGGGGTGACCCTCTCCTGACTTCAGCACACACACCCCGGCCTGGCTGCTCTCCAGGTCTCTGAGCAAGTGGATGCTGCCCCTCCCAGAGGATTCTTAGTTCACTGAGATCCTTTCTATGTGGACAGTTGGAGGAAAGAATTCTCTCTCTTCTCTTTCCTTCTTTTTCTTTTTTTCTTTTTTTTTTTTGGTGTTCCTTCAAGGAACCATGAAATTCTGATTTGTGCTCCAGGCTTCCGCGCTACTGCTGCCTAGTTCTGCAAGTTGTTAACCAAACAAGGGCATCCGGTTAAGTGGATGCTTAAGTCTCTGCTCCTTCTCTACAAGGCTGTTGGTGGCTGTCCCTGGGGAGGGAATGTGTTGCCTGCAGGAAAGACTACCTTTTGATAATTTGCACACGGACACTCTTTTCTTGCTAGGACAAGTGTCCCCAGGGCTGCATTGCATCTGGAGGGTACTTTCCTCACCAAGGCACTGGTAGTGGCTGCCCTAACTGGCTTCCAGGGGCTTCCTTCCCTCCTGTGCTGCGGTCCCTTGGCTCTCTGCTGGTACCAAGGAGAGCCTAGTTCTGGTCTGTCCTCTTTCCTGAACCCAGAGTAGAACTTGCAGTCTCAGATGCAGCAACCCTCTTTTTTTATTTTTTAAATTAAATTGAATTAATTAATTTATTTATTTTGAGACAGAGTCTCCCTCTGTCGCCAAGGCTGGAGTGCAGTGGTGTGATCTTGACTCACTGCAACCTCTACCTCTCAGGTTCAAGCAATTTTGCCTCAGCCTCCCAAGTAGCTGGGATTATAGGTGTGAGCCACCGTGCCGGCCTATTTTTACTTAATTATTTCAAAAAAGTGGAATGTACAGTAAAACAAAACAGGCAGGAAGGCTGGGCACAGTGGCTCACGCCTGTAATCCCAGCATTTTGGGAGGCCGAGGCATGCGGATCATGAAGTCAGGAGATTGAGACCATCCTGGCTAACATGGTGAAACCCCATCTCTACTAAAAATACAAAAATTTAGCCGGGTGTGGTGGCAGGAGCCTGTAGTCCCAGCTACTCAGGCAGCTGAAGCAGGAGAATGGCGTGAACCCGGGAGGCGGAGCTTGCAGTGTGCCACTGCACTACAGCCTGGGCGACAGAGCGAGACTCTATTTCAAAAAACAAAACAAACAAACAAACAAACAAAAAAGGCAGGAAATAAGTTTCAAATCTCACCATCCAGAAGCAAATATTAATAATCTTGTTCGGCCGGGCGCGGTGGCTGAAGCCTGTAATCCCAACACTTTGGGAGGCCGACGGGCGGATCACGCAGGTCAGGAGATCTGCACTATCCTGGCTAACACGATGAAACCCCCGCTCTACTAAAAAAATGGCAAAACTAGCCAGGCATGGTGGCACCTGTAGTCCCAGCTACCGGGAGGCTGAGGCAGGAGAATGGCGGAACTGGAGGTGGAGCTTGCAGTGAGCTGAGATCCGCCACTGAACTCCAGCCCGGCGACAGAGCGAGACTGCCTCAAAAAAAAAAAAAAAAAAAAAAAAAAAAAATAATTTTGTTCATCTTTCTAACCTCTAAGATTTATACATATAAATATACATATATATATATATATATTTTTTTTTTTTTGAGACAGGGTCTCATTCTGTGGCCTAGGCTGGAGTGCAGTGGTATGATCATGGCTCACTGCAGCCTCAACCTCCTGGGCACAAGTGATCTTCCCTCTTCAGCCTCCTGAGTAGCTGGGACTATACATACCCACCACCAAGCCTGGGTAATTTTTAAATTTTTTGTAAAGATGGTGTCTTACTATGTTGCCCAGGCTGGTTTCAAACTCCTGAGCTCAAGTAATCCTCCTGCATCAGCCTCCCGAAGTGCTGGGATTACAGGTGTGAGCCACTGCACCCGGCCTATACACACTTTTTTTTTTTTTTCTTTGAGATGGACTCTCGCTCTGTTGTCAGGCTGGAGTGCAGTGGTGCGATCTCAGCTCACTGCAATCTCTGCCTCCCAGGTTCAAGTGATTCGCCTGCCTCAGCCACCTGAGTAGCTGGGACTACAGGCGCTTGCCACCACGTCCAGCTAATTTTTGTGTTTTTAGTAGAGACGGAGTTTCACCATGTTGGCCAGGATGGTCTTGATCTCTTGACCTTGTGATCTGCCTGCCTCGGCCTCCCAAAGTGCTGGGATTACAGGCGTGAGCCACCGTGGCCAGGCCTATAAATGCACTTTTTAAAAACTTTAAATGATATCAAAATTCTCCCATCCAAATGATCCATAAACAATAACAAAGTCCTCTACAATTATAAATGTTCATTGTTGAAAGATTACCTTGCCAGCTAGTATTTATCTTTTGGATATATATCTTTTGACATATATGTATTTATTTATTTGTATACTTGTGTATATATTTATTCAACAAAAATGGGATTGTGCTATTCCTAACCCTTTTAAAAATTTAATACGGTGTGAACGTTCTTCCTTGTTAGAAAACACAATTGCATCACTGGATTTTTCCAGTTTTGCTATTATAAATAATATAATGATGATCTTGTGTATATAATTATTGTTGTTTTTTTTGAGACAGAGTTTCGCTCTGTCACCCAGGCTGGAGTGCAGTGGTGCGATCTTGGCTCACTGCAGCCTCCGCCTTCTGGGTTCGAGCAATTCTTGTGCTTCTGAATAGCTGGGACCACAGGCCCGCGGCACCATGCCTGGCTAATTTTATATTTTTAGTAGACACGGGGTTTTGCCACGTTGCCAAGCTGGTCTCGAACTCCTGGCATCAAGTGATCCACCCACCTCCGCCTCCCAAAGTGCTAGGATTACAGGTGTGAGCCACTGCGCCCAGCCTGTGCGTATATAATTTTGATTTTCTAAGTATTCCTTAGGTCATAGAGTATGCATATTTTAAAAGCTCTGAGCAGAGTTGCTGTTCAGAAAGGCTGGGTCAGTGTCTGTCTTCCTAGTAACAGGGCAGAAGTCATCCTGTCCTACCACACTCTCCTACTGCACTCTAGCCAGCGTTAGTAACGTGCTTCTGGTCACACTTTCACATGAAGGCTATTAGGAGCTACTGACAAAGTTTAAGTAGACAAATCACATAACCACATTTGCATTTTTGATTCCAGCTTCTGGGCCTAATAGCTCTATTAGTCTTATATGGCCCCTAGGAGGCATTCAAGATAATGGTGACACTAAGCAAAGCGGGGGCAAGTTGAGGTAGAGAGTCTGAACAAGCAGGTCTCTAACCTGCAGCTATGGAGAAGCAATTCAGTGTTTCCTGTGGCAGGTGGAGGGAATACTTACCCAGCACAGCATGAGAGACTCTTCGATATGCACCTTCATGTATTATCTTGTTCAGTTCTCTGAGGTTGGGATCGTTGTTATCTCCCATTTTGCAGGTGGGAGAATTGAGGCAGAGAAAGGTTCAGCACCTTGCCTTTGGTTACACAGCTGGTCATTCTGGCTTCAATCACAGGGCTACCAGCCTGTGCTCTTCACCACTGAGCTTCCCTGCCTCAGGCCACTTCCCCGGACCATTAGCTGGATTCTGAGAGTAGTTTCCAAGCCAGAGCTTTCAGAGTGCTTTTGTTTGTAGGACAATTTTAAGACAGTGGGTTCTTGAATCTTTTGTGTTTTTTTTTTTTTTTTTGAGACGGAGTCTCACTGTGTCTCCCAGGCTGGAGTGCAGTGGCGCGATCTCGGCTCACTGCAAGCTCCGCCCCCCGGGTTCACGCCATTCTCCCGCCTCAGCCTCCCAAGTAGCTGGGACTACAGGCGCCCGCTACCGCGCCCGGCTAGTTTTTTGTATTTTTAGTAGAGACGGGGTTTCACCATGTTAGCCAGGATAGTCTCGATCTCCTGACCTTGTGATCCACCCGCCTCGGCCTCCCAAAGTGCTGGGATTACAGGCTTGAGCCACCGCGCCCGGCCTTTTGTGTTTTTTTAAGTCTCAGATTTATCTTCCTATTTCCTACTTCTCCAAAAAGACTGAGAGCTGACATATTTGATTGTAAGCTCTTTGGGGCAGAGCCCTTGTAATCGTCTCTGTATAAAACAGTGCCCACCCCAGTGACTGGTACTTGGATGCTTCAGTCAACAGCTGTGCTGGTTAAATAGGGCAAGTTTTTCCTAGACCCGCATTCTGATAAAAGAAAAATCAAATGAATTATGATTGAACCAATTCAACAGACACTGTTGCATTTTATGTATGTGTTTTTGGTGACCTTACTTTGGAAACAATGTAAAAGTCACATCTGTGGAGTGTTTTTAGAGCACTTTTACATTCATTTATGATAATAGGGACCTGCCCAGGCACTGGGCTAGGTGTTCCACATATACTGTGTCATTATGTAAATTGTGAGTCACAAGAACTTGAGAAGCTAGCAGGGTAGCTATTATTATCCTTGGGGTGGTTTGTTTTTGGTTCTTTGGGTTTTTTCCCAGGGGAAGAAGCTGGAGTTTGGACAGCCCCTGGCCTACATGGGCTCCCTTTTGCAGAGGCTGCTCCAGCGGGGATCTCCTTGAGCTCAGGCAAATAAGCCAGTGCCAGGCCAGGTCCCCTGCACACCTTTGTCTATTTTCCCCTTTGTTCCTTGGATCTGAAAACCCTTCAAGGCTTCAGAGGAAGCTCAGTGAGTTGATTCTCATGTACCGGGAGAAGAGAATGTAGAGGCGGCGGAACCAGAGGAGCTGGCTGCGGTGGCAGGACATGGCTCTCTAGAAGAATCAAAGAGAATCAGTTATGAAACACTTGCACTGGAGCTGTTTCATTACTTTCAGATCTGGCCTCCTCACCTTAAATCCTTCCTCGCACTAATATGCTTCATGCTATAGCCTTATCTGTCTTCTTCCCGTAACCCACGAACCTCTCTGTATTGGCCCCCTATCATGGCCCCTGCTTTCGCATCTCCTACTTCCTCCCTGTGATTATAACACACAATGCTCACGGTAGCTACAACACTCACTATGGGATGCCAGAAAACTGGCAAAACAGTCCACATGCATCATCTCAATGTTAACAACCCTGTGAATCAAGTACTGTTATTACTGTTTTTTTAAAAAATAAATAGATGAGGAAACTCATCAGTCTCAAACAGCTAGTAGGTAGTAGAGCTGGCTGAGATTTTAACCCAGAGCCATCTGATTGACCCTACAGTCCACATTCTTTTTTTTCCTTTTTTTTACTTTTTTCTTTTTTTTTTTTTTTTGAGATGGAGTCTCGCGAGCCCTGTCGCCCAGTCTGGAGTGCGGTGGCGCAATCTTGGCTCACTACAAACTCTGTCTCCCGGGTTCACGTCATTCTCCTGCCTCAGCCTCCCGAGTATCTGGGACTATAGGCACTCGCCACCACACCCAGCTAATTTTTTGTATTTTTAGTAGAGACAGGGTTTCACTGCGTTAGCCAGGATGGTCTCCTGACCTTGTGATCTGCCCGCCTCGGCCTCCCAAAGTGCTGGGATTACAAGCCTGAGCCACCACGCCTGGCCGTTTACAGTCCACATTCTTAATCATGTTGCTACTACCTCAAATGTACAACACAGACAGGGATGTTTCATGGGAAGCAACCTAGTACATGCTAGTACACTATGCCCAAATTCCTCTGAGTTAGGTCATTTCGGAGGTACAATCACTGTCAGAAGAAGAAAACAAGGAATGGCACACAGGTGTGAGTTGTCGTTCCCACCTTCTAGGGGAAATGTACATTATCTTGTTATTCAGACCTAGTATAGTTCGGTTTTTAAACAGAATAGATTACAGCAACTGACTTCACTAGATATACATAAAAGGATGTGCCTGTTTATCTCTGAGTACCATAATTAACTTGCCTCTCTAAGCTAATATCTTCACAAACTTTTATGTAAAGAACCCCTTTTATATTCATTGTCAGACTCTACATGACTTGCCAGGTGCAGTGGCTCACACCTGTAACCCCAGCACTTTGGGAGGCCAAAGTAGGCGGATCACCTGAGGTCAGCAGTTCGAGACCAGCCTGACCAAAGTGGATAAACCCCGTCTCTATGGAAAATACAAAATTAGCCAGGTGTGGGAGCTCATGCCTGTAATGCCAGCTACTTGGGAGCCTGAGGCAGGAGAATCGCTTGAACCTGGGAGGCAGAGGTTGCAGTGAGCTGAGATCACACCATTGCACTCCAGCCTGGGCAACAAGAGTGAAACTCCATCTCAAAAAAAAAAGAAAACAAGAAAAGAAAAGAAAAAGAACCTACATGACTTTAAAGACATAAACACACCTGTGATAACCAAGCTTTAACTGATAAAGAGAATTGAGGCAGAACAATCACCATAGAATATTATTGAGTAAATATTATGCAGCATTATTTCAACAGGAAATCTAACTATGATTTTTTTTTTTTTTTTTTGAGATGGAGTCTCTATCGCCCAGGCTGGGGTGCAGTGGCACGATCTCAGCTCACTGCAACCTCCGCCTCCCAGGTTCAAGCAATTCTCCTGCCTCAGCCTCCTGGGTAGTTGGGATTACAGGCTCCCACTGCCATACTCACCTAATTTTTGTATTTTTAGTAGAGATGGGGTTTCATCATGTTGGCCAGGCTGGTGTCGAACTTCTGACCTCAAGTGATCCACCCACCTCAGCCTCCTAAAGTGCTGGAATTACAGGTGTGAGCCACCGTACCCAGCCCAACTATAATTTTTTTTTTTCTTTTTTGAGATGGAGTCTCACTCTGTCGCCCAGGCTGGAGTGCAATGGTTCAATCTCGGTTTAGCGCAACCTCTGCCTCCTGGGTTCAAGTGATTCTCCTGCCTTAGCCCCCGAGTAGCTGGGATTACAGGCACCTGCCACCATGCCTGGCTAATTTTTGTATTTTTAGTAGACACATGGTTTCACTATGTTGTTCAGGCTGGTCTTGAACTCCTGACCTCAAGTGATCCACCTGCCTCGGCCTCCCAAAGTGCTGGAATTACAGGAGTGAGCCACTTCGCCCGGCCCAATTACAATGTTTTCTTTTTCTTTCTTTCTTTCTTTTTTTTTTTTTTTTTTTTTGTTGAGATGGAGTCTTGCTGTGTTGCCAGGCTGGAGTGCAGTGGCCCCACCTCGGCTCACCACAACCTCTGCCTCCTGGGTTCAAGCTATTTTCCTGCCTCGGCCTCCCGAGTAGCTGGGATTACAGGTGCGTGCCACCACATCTGGCTAATTTTTGTATTTTTAGTAGAGATGGGGTTTCACCATGTTGGCCAGGATGGTCTCTATCTCCTAACCACATGATCCACCCGCCTCGGCCTCCCAAAGTGCTGGGATTACAGGCGTGAGCCACTGTGCCCAGCCTCCAACTATAATTTTTAAAGGAAATTTACCATCAAACAAAATGGATGTGTAAGATCACAGAATAAAATGAAAATTTTGAAGACTGTAATAAAGAAAAAAATATTTAGGAAAACATTGAGAGAGAACGTTGTAGTCCAATCACACTTGATTTGTCTACTTGTAATAGTTACCAAGTTACAAGGATTTCCCATATCATGCTGCCTACATGGCCCATATACTGAGATGCCCTAATCTTTCAATGACTTTCAGCATTCATTAAGATAGACACTTATAGAAATTATTTATGTAGTGTGTCCAAAAATTTATTTAGATGTGTCCAAAATTATGTGTGCAATTTTGTATTTCTGCTTTTTCCCCTCTTTTGGAGCATTTTCACTATATATCCTTCAAAACTGTAATTTTATTCGTTATATAGTACTGTCTCATTCACCTGGTGAATATTAGTTCCTATTTTGGTTATTATAAATTATTCTAATGAAAATCCTTGGACATAAATTTCTGGACACATCTTTGTTCACTTCCTGAACATAAAATTATAAAAATATACAGAAGGAGTAGGATTGAAAAAAATTATGGAAATAAAAATTACCAGGTCAAAGTACATATATTTATTTTATATATATATATATATATTTTTTTTTCTAGAGACAGGGTCTCACTCTATTGCCCAGGATGGAGTGCAGTGGCATGATCATGACTCACCGCAGTCTCCAATTCTTGGGCTCAAATGATACTCCTACCTCAGCCTCTCAAGTAGCTGGGACTACAGATAGGCTTTGCCACACCTGGCTATTTTTTTTTTTTTTTTTTTGAGACAGAGTTTTGCTCTTTTTGCCCAAGCTGGAGTGCAATGGCGTGATCTCGGCTCACTGCAACCTCTGCCTCCCGGGTTCAAGTGATTCTCCTGCCTCATCCTCCTGAGTAGCTGGGATTACAGGCGCCTGCCACCACGTCCGGCTAATTTTTTGTATTTTTAGTAGAGATGGGGTTTCGCCATGTTGGCCAGGATGGTCTCAATCTCTTGACCTTGTGATCTGCCCACCTCGGGCTCCCAAAGTGCTGGGATCACAGGCGTGAGCCACTGCACCTGGCCTTTTACACCTGGCTAATTTAAAAAAAATTTTTTTTGTAGAGACAGGGTCTTGCTATATTGCCCAGGCTGGTCTTAAACTCCTGGCCTCAAGCGATCCTCCTCCCTTGGCCTTCCAAAGTGCTGGGATTAGAGGCATGAGCCACCATGCCCAGACTAATTTTTTCTTTTTAATTTTTTTTGAGACAAAGTTTTGTTCTTGTCACCCAGGCTGGAGTGCAATGGCGCGACCTTGGCTCGCTGCAACCTCCGCCTCGCAGGTTCAAGTGATTCTCCTGCCTCAGCCTCCCAGGTAGCTGGGGTTACAGGGATGCGCCACCACGCCCAGCTAATTTTTGTATTTTTAGTAGAGACGGGGTTTGGCTATGTTGGTCAGGTTGATCGCGAACTCCTGACCTCAGACGATCCACCAGCCTCCCAAACTGCTGGGATTATAGGCGTGAGCCAATGTGCACAGCCTTTCTTTTTAAAATTTTTAAACATCTTAATAATTGTGTAATTATTACTTGTAATTATACATAATAATTACTTACATAATTCAATACATTTGCCCAGGTGCAGCGGCTACTTGGGAGACTGAGGTCAGAGGATTTCTTGAGCTCAGGAGTTCAAGGCTTCTGTGGGTTATGACCATGTCACTGCACACACAGCCTGGGTGACAGACAGAATGAGCCTATCTCTAAAAAAATTTTGCAGGCGGTGACCGACCTGTAATCCCAGCACTTTGGGAGGCCGAGATGGGGCGGATCCGCAGTCAGGAGATAGAACCATCTGGCGAACACCGTGAAACCCCATCTCTACTAAAATGCAAAAAAAACTGCTTGAGGCCCGGGGAGTGGCGAGGCGCCTGTGATCCCAGCTGCCAGGGAGGCTGAGGCAGGAGGCCGGGCCGGGGCGCCGCGGTGAGCTGAGATCCGGCCACTGCACTCCAGCAGGCGTGGCGAACTCGTCTCAAAATTACCCAGGCAGGCTGGCGGTGGCTCCAGGCCTGTAATCCCGGCGCGGGAGGCCTGGTGGTCAGCAGGCCCGTGGCCTGGGTGACAGACAGAATGAGAGCCTATCTCTAAAAAAAATTTTAAATTATATTTTAAAATGTAGGGGGCCACCACAAACAGCAGGGAGAGAAACAAGGGAGAGAGACTGTGGAAAACTTGACTAATAGAAGGCAGGAAAAGAATTGGGGGTGGGGGGAGTGTTGAACAGAAAACACAAAATTAGATAGTAGAAATGTCTAAATATAGCAGTAATTACAAATAAAAATAGACCAAATATATCCGCTACATTTCATAGCAGGACTTAAAAAAAATCCAACTACATGCCACTTACAGAAAATACAACTAAAAATCACAAGAAAAGGGTGAAAATAAAAGGATGAAAGAGAAAGATAAGCCATGCAGATACTAACCTAAAGAAAGCTGGTATATGGAGGCCAGGCGTGGTGGATGACACCTGTAATCCCAGCACTTTGGGAGGCCGAGGCAGGTAGATCATCTGAGGTCAGGAGTTTGAGACCAGCTTGGCCAACATGGCAAAACCCTGTCTCTACTAAAAATATAAAAATTAGCTGGGTATGGTGGCACATACGCATAATCCTAGCTACTTGGCAGGCTGAGGCAGGAGAATCGCTTGAACCCAGGAGGCGGAGGTTGCAGTGAGCCGAGATTGCACCGCTGTACTCCAGACTGGTGACAGAATGAGACTCCGTCTCAAAATAAAATTAAAATTAAAATTAAAAAGAAAGAAAGCTAGTATATGGGCCAGGAATGGTGGCTCACGCCTGTAATCTCAGCACTTTGGGAGGCCAAGGCAGGCGGATCACGAGGTTAGGAGATCGAGACCATTCTGGCCAACATGGTGAAAGCCCATCTCTACTAAAAATACAACAATTAAGGCTGGGCATGGTGGCTCATGCCTGTAATTGCAGCACTTTGGGAGACCAAGGCAGGTTGATCACCTGAGATGGGGAGTTCGAGACCATCCTGACCAGCATGGAGAAACTCTGTCTCTACTAAAAATACAAAATTAGTGGGGCATGGTGGTGGGCGCCTGTAATCCCAGCTACTCGGGAAGCTGAGGCAGGAGAATTGCTTGAACCCGGGAGGTGGAGATTGCAATGAGTGGAGATTGCAGTGAGCCGAGATCGCCACTGCACTCCAGCCTGGCGACAGAGCGAGACCCTGTCTCAAAAAAAAAAAATAAAATAAAATAAAATAGAAGATAAAGGGAAAACCATTACAAAAGAGGGAACTTATAAGATAATAAGAGGAATTGGTTAGACGCAGTGGCTCATGCCTGTAACCTCAGCACCTTGGGAGCCCGGGGCGGGTGGATCACTTGAGGTCAGGAGTTCGAGACCAGCCTGACCAACATGGTGAAACCCCATCTCTATTAAAAAAAAAAAAAATCCAAAATTAGCTGGGCGTGGTAGTGCATGCCTGTAACTCCAGCTACTAAGGAGGCTGAGGCAGGGGAATCACTTGAACCCAGGAGGCAGCGGTTGTGGTGAGCTGAGATTGCGTCATCGCATTCCAGCCTGGGCAACAAGAGCAAAACTCTGTCTCAAAATAAATAAATAAATAAGATAAATAATCTCCTAAAAAGATATGACAGAGCCTGGGCGCAGTGGCTCCCACCTGTAATCCCAGCACTTTGGGAGGCCGAGGCAGGCGGATCACAAGGTCAGGCGATCGAGACCATCCTGGCTAACACGGCGAAACCCCGTCTCTACTAAAAATACAAAAAATTAGCCGAGCGTGGTGGCGGGTGCCTGTAGTCCCAGCTGCTGGGGAGGCTGAGGCTGGAGAATGGCATGAACCTGGGAGGTGGAGCTTACAGTGAGCCGAGACTGCGCCAATGCACTCCAGCCTAGGCAACACAGCGAGACTCCATCTCAAAAAAAAAAAAAAAAAAAAAAGATATAGCAGCTTTGGGCAGGGTGCGGTGGCTCATGTTTGTAATCCCATCACTTTGGGAGGCTGAGGTGTGCGGACGACCGGGTCAGGAGTTCAAGACCAGCTTGGCCAATATAGTGAAACTCCGTCTCTACTAAAAATACAAAAAACTTAGCCAGGCTTGGTGGTGTCAGCCTGTCTGTAATACCAGCTACTCAGGAGGCTGAGGCAGGAGAATCACTTGAACCCAGGAGGCAGAGGTTTCAGTGAGCTGAGATCTCACCACTACACTCCAGCCTGGGCGACAGACCAAGACTCCACCTCAAAAAAAAAAAAAAAAAAAAAAAAAAAATCAGTGTTACGAAAACCATTCACTGACCACAAAGCAATTAAATTATAAATTAACAATAAAAAGACCACATACACGGCAGGGCACAGTGGCTCACGCCCGTAATCCCACCACTTTGGGAGGCCGAGGTGGGCGGATCACCTGAGGTCAGGAGTTGGAGACCAGCCTGACCAACATGGAGAAACCCTGTCTCTACTAAAAAATAGAAAATTAGCCGGGCATGGTGGCACGTGCCTGTAATCCCAGCTCCTTGGGAGGCTGAGGCAGGAGAATCATTTGAACCTGGGAGGTGGAGGTTGCAATGAGCTGAGATCGCACCATTGCAAACCAGCATGGGCAACAAGAGTGAAACTCTGTCTCAAACAAAAAAAAAAAAGCAAGAAAAAAAAAAAAAGACCACATATACACACATAGCCATGCCATTCTCATTTGTGGTAGTTCTATAAAGTCGCTGAGAACACTGAATTAGTGAATACTGAACCATTGTTTCTAGCGGAAATACAGGGTTGGGTTCCCCCAAGCCTTTGGCCACAATAGTTTCATCCATCCATCAATATATAACCTTGTTTTATGTATATTTCTGTTTAAAAACTCCATATGAAATACATATTGTGGATTCATTAGCACTGAACTCATGGCCAATTGCACTGTAACTCATGCTTGTGATCAAACCCACATAAGGCATATTACAGCCTCTTGTGCTTAGGAATGCAAGACAGCAGTTCAGCATCATTCTTAGAGGCTATTTTAAACAGCAAAATCAACAAAAACCACAAAAATGAGAAAAATGGGGCATGAAATATACCACAAAAAGGTATTTTTTTACAGTGGGAGAGCTGAAACAGTTGGGAACATGCATATGTGCATCCAGTGACTCACGTTTCACCCCTCTGCGAGTGTCCACGAATGACCACAAAAGCACTTCGAGCACTGACTTTGGAGTTACAAATGAATTTTAGTGAGTAGGTGCATTCATAAATATTGAACTACAAATAATGAAGATTGACACACATGTTTGTAAACTCTAAACTATACCCTCAAAGATTAAGGAGGAACTCACAATGGAGACTATAAATTACTTATAATTAGGTGACAATAGGAGAACTACATATCAAAACTTATCATGTGTAGCTAAAGAAACACTTCAAGGAAAATTAATAGTATTAAAGTTTTTTTTTTTTTTGAAGATTGTAAGTGAAAACAAAACTAACCTTTCAAGTTAAAGAGATTTAAAGAACAGGCTGGGTGCGGTGGCTCACGCCTGTAATCCCAGCACTTTGGGAGGCCGAGCTGGGTGGATCACTTGAGGTCAGAAGTTCAAGACCAGCCTGGCCAACATGGCGAAACCCAGTGTCTACTAAAAATACAAAAGTTAGCCAGACACGGTAGTGGGCCCCTGTAGTTCCAGCTACTCAGGAGACTGAGGCAGGAGAATTGAACAGGAGGTGGAGGGTTAATGGTGAGTGAGATCGCTCCACTACTCAGCCTCAGTGACAGAACAAGACTGTAATCAAAAATAAAAATAAAGGAAAGCGGTAGCGGTGGCTCAAGCCATAATCAACTGGGGAGGCGAGGCGGATCACGAGGTCAGGCGATCGAGACCATCCTGGCTAGCTGATGAAACCCGTCTCTACTAAAGATACAAAAGCCAGGCGTGGTGGCGAGGCATGCCAGTCCAGCTACTCCGGAGGCTGGGGCAGGAGAATAAAGCGTGAACCGGGAGAGCGAGACTGCAGTGAGCGAGATCGGACCACTGCAATCCAGCTAGGCGACAGAGCTGATCCGTCTCAAAAAAAACAAAACAAAAATAAAATAAAATAAATAAATAGGCTGGGTCACGATAGTTGCTCATAATCAACGCCTGGGAGATAGAGTGGAGCAGATCCTGAGGTCGGGAGTTGAGACCAACTGATAAGCATGGAGAAACCCTAATCTCTACTAAAATACAAAATTAAGCCAGGCATGGTGGTGTGTGCCTGTTCAGCTACTCGGGGCTGAGGCAGGAGAATCCATGAACCAGGAGGCCCGAGGTTGGGGAAGTGAGCGAGATCACACCGGTGTACTCCAGCCTGAACGGCAAAAGCAAAACTCTGTCCTAAAAATAACAGCAGAAAGAAAAGAAAGAAGAGAGCAGAAGAAAGGAAAAGGAAGAAGGAAGAAGGAAGGAAGGAAGGGAAGGGAAGGAAGGAAGAAGGAAGGAAGGAAGGGAATCCGGAAACCATAAATAAAGTGGGACAAATGTAAAGAATGCACAAAACAATGCGATCGAGAAGAGGCTCGGGTATATTATGTACTGCATTCAGTGCACCCTGTAAAGTGCCTCTTACTAGGTACAAAGGTTTATAATAGAAAATTCAGAAAATGGGCTGAGGCGGTGGCTCATGCCTGTAATCCCAGCACTATGGGAAACTGGTGGATGGATCACCTGAGTCAGGAGTTAAGACCAACCCGGCAAATGTGTGAAACCCTGTGTCTACTAAAAATACAAAATTAGCTGGGCATGGTGGCACATGCCTGTAATCCCAACTGCCGGGAGTGTGATGCAGAAAAATCACTTGAACCCAGGAGGTGGAGGGGTGCAGTGATCGAGATGTACCATTGCATTCCAGCCTGGGCAACAAAGCTGAAACTCGTCTCAAAAGAAAAAGAAGAAAAAAACAAGCCCAGTGCAGTGGTTCACACCTGTAATCCCAGCACTTTGGGAAGCCTGAGGTGGAGTGGATCATCTGAGGTCAGGGAGTTCAAGACCAGCCTGGCCAACCTGAGCCAGCCTCTACTAAAAATACAAAAAGTGTACAGGCGTGGTGGCATGCCTGTACTCAGTTACTTGAGAGCCTGAGGCAAGAGAATCGCTTGAACCTGGGAGGCAGAGGTTGCAGTGTGCTGAGATCATGTCATTGCACCCCAGCCTGAAGCGACAGACAAGACTCCATCTAAAAAAAATCGCCAGGCACGGTGGCTCAGCCTGTAATCCCAGCACTTTGGGAGGCCAAGGTGGAGTGAATCATCTCTGATCCAGGGAGTGCAAGACAAACCTGACCAATATGGTGAAACTCTGTTTCTATTAAAAATACAAAATTAGCTGGGCCTGGTGGTGTGCACCTGTAGTCCCAGTTACTGGAGAGAATGAGACAGAATTACTTGAACCTGGGAGGCCCGGAGGTTGCAGTGAGCAGGGTTGTGCCACTACACTCCAGTCTGGGTAACAGAGGAGAACTCCATCTCAAATAAAATTTAGAAAATAAGCTAGGCGGTGTGGTGGCTCAAGCCTGTAATCCCAGCACTGGGAGGCGAGGCGGGTGGATCCGAGGTCAGGAGATCCGAGACCATCTGGCTAACACAGTGAAACCCGTCTCTACTAAAAAATACAAAAAGCTAGCCAAGTGGTGGTGAGCGCCTGTAGTCCCAGCTACTCGGGGAGGCTGAGGCAGGAAGGATGGCGTGAACCCGGGGCGGAGCTTGCAGTGAGCTGAGATCCGGCCACTGCACACTCCAGCCTGAAGCGAGAAACAACGAGACTCCGTCTCAAAAAAAAAAAAAAAAAAAAAAGAAAATAAAGCTAAACAAAAAACCCCCAAACCAAAATAATCATCCTGAGTTTCTTCTGTTCTCTTAGATTTTTTCCTTCCTTCCTTCCTTCCTTCCTTTTTTCTCTCTCCCTCTTTCCCTCGCTTCCTTGTTTCCTTCCTTCCTTCCCTCCTTCTCTCCCTTCCTTCTTTCCTTCCCTCCTTTCCTTCCTCTCTCCTTCTCTCTCCCTCCCTTCTCTCTTTCTTTCTCCCTTCCTCTCTCTCTTCCTTCCTTACCTTCCCCTTCCTCCCTCCGCCCTTCCTTCCTTCCTTCCTTCTTTCTTTTTCTTTCTCTCACTCTCTCCTTCTCTCTCTCTCTTTCTTTCTCCCTTCCTTCCTCTCTCTCTCCCTTCCCTTTCCCCTTCCCCTTCCCTTCTTCCTAATAAAGCTGTGCTGCCCAGGGCAGACACAAATTCCTGGGCTCAAGCCATCCTCCCGCCCCAACCTCTCAAGCAGCTGAGACTACAGGCACGAACCACAATCCCCGACTTGGTTCTTTCACTTATTGTGCTACCCGGCTCTCTGTGGGGGGCTTAAGTCTACAGGGGGATGCACCTGGAGACAAACTGGGGAACAATTCTCCTCAGCCCACCCTCTCCCTAACTCTGATGGCACTCAATCACCTGCTCCATGGACAGCTAAGAGTTTTCCCTAGGATGACCTGACCTGGCCTAGCTCTTCCTCAACCTGCATATAGGCTTCTTGCAGTCTGCCCTGGGCTCTTTTTTTTTTTTTTTTTTGGAGACGGAGACTCGGAGTCTCACTCTGTTGTCCAGGCTGGAGTACAGTGGCGTGATCTCAGCTCACTGCAACTTCTGCCTCCCGGGTTCAAGCAAGTCTCCTGCCTCAGCCTACCGAGTAACTGGGACTACAGATGTATGCTGCCACGCCCGGCTACTTTTTTGTATTTTAGTAGAGATGGGGTTTCGCCATGTTGGCTGGTCTCAAACTCCTGAACTCAGACAATTCGCCCATCTCAGCCCACCAAAGTGCTAGGATTACAGGCGTGAGCCACCCCGCCTGGCCTCCCCTAGGCTCTTTACAGAGGCTCCTGGCAGGTCTGAATTCTCCTTAACCTCAAGCTGGGAGCATTGTTCCATGTATAACAGTGATAAAATGGCAAATCAAAATGTCCAACAGTAAGGGATTCATGATATATCTTATGGTATATACATACAGTGGAGTAATTGGCAGCCATTGCTATTTGAATACTAAATGAAATAGGAGAAAATGTTCATAATAAATAGTTCTGATTTTTTTTTGGCTAGGGTCTGGCTCTGTTGCCCAGGCTGGAGTGCAATGGTGTGATCAGGGTTCATTGCAACCTTGACCTCCTGGGCTCAAGTGAACCTCCTGCCTCAGCTTCCCGAGTAGCTGGGACCACTGGCATGTGCCACCATGCCTGGCTAATTTTTTTGTAGAGATGGGTTTTGCTCTGTTGCCCAGCAAGCAGTCCACCCACCCTGGCCTCCCAAAGTACTTGGATTACAGGCATGTGCCACTGTGCCCAACCCATAACATATTGTTAAAGCAGGTTTTTTTTTTTTTTTTTTTTGAGACAGAATCAGCTCTGTCGCCCGGGCTGGAGTGCAGTGGTGTGATCCCAGCTCACTGCAACCTCTGCCTCCCAGGTTCAAGCGATTCTTCTGCCTCAGCTTCCCAAGTAGCTGGGACTACAGGTGCATGCCACTACGCTCGGCTAATTTTTGTAGCTTTAGTAAAGACGGGGTTTCGACATGTTGGCCAGGATGGTCTCGAACCCCTGACCTTGTGATTTGCCCGCCTCAGCCTCCCAAAATGCTGCGATTACAGGCGTGAGCCACCGCGCCCGGCCGAAGTAGGTTTTAAATAGACACTGTGTGATCCCATCTGAAATGCGTTTACACCTACACACCATAAATATATAAAGAGTAGGGCCGGGCGCAGTGGCTCACGCCTGTAATCCCTGCATTTTGGGAGGTCAAGGTGGCCGGATCACCTGAGATCAGGAGGTCGAGACCAGCCTGGCCAACACGATGAAACCCCAGCTCTACTAAAAATACAAAAAATTAGCCAGGTTTGGGGGCGGGTGCCTGTTATCCCAGCTACTCAGGAGGCTGGGGCAGGAGAATCGCTTGAACCCAGGAGGCGGAGGTTGCAGTGAGCTGAGATTGTGCCACTGCACTCCAGCTTGGGCGACAAGAGCAAAACTCCGTCTCAAAAAAAAAAAAAAGAGTAGAAAGATGTAGCCCAACATGTTAACAAGGATTACCTGTGATTGGTGGGGCTGCAGGTAATTGTTCCTATTTTTATTTTCTTTTTGATGCTTTTATGTTTTTCAAGATTTTCTGCAATGAGCATGTGTTACTTAGTTTTAGAAAAAGCATATATTGCCGGGCGCGGTGGCTCAAGCCTGTAATCCCAGCACTTTGGGAGGCCGAGACGGGCGGATCACGAGGTCAGGAGGTCGAGACCAGCCTGGCCAACACGATGAAACCCCATCTCTACTAAAAAATACAAAAAAACTAGCCGGGCGAGGTGGCGGGCGCCTGTAGTCCCAGCTACTCGGGAGGCTGAGGCAGGAGAATGGCGGGAACCCGGGAGGCGGAGCTTGCAGTGAGCTGAGATCCGGCCACTGCACTCCAGCCTGGGTGACAGAGCGAGACTCCGCCTCAAAAAAAAAAAAAAAAAAAAAAAGCATATATTATTTTTATAATTAGAAAAAAAGGCTAAAGTCATTGAAAAATCTATGCCTCTCAAGATCTAGCTGGCCTAGTCCTAACTCTCAGGGACAGATGCTGAACCACTGTGGAAGGCCTTCAATTAGGGCTTCTGCAGAGGTGGGGCTTTGAGGAGACAAGAGGTCTGGGGCAGAGATCTGAGTTGGGGTGTCCAGGAATTTACAATCCTCACCTTGGCCTGTGCCACTTCTTTGCTGTTGAGCACAAAGAGGACATCCTGAGTATGAAGCCGAGACAAGGGCAAATCCAGAAGGGAGATGTACTTGCGCAGCACATTCACAGACTGAAGTGTGAGCACAGAACACCCTGGTTGGAAAGGAGACAGGGAGAAGTGATGAGCCTTGAGGTCTCCAGCCAGATTTTCTCCTGAGCGTCCTCCCTCTACCCTGTGGCTCAGGGCAGGGCAGGACAGTGGCCACAGCATTGCCAGGTGTTTCTGTGGCACCAAAGCTGCGCTGTGCCCATCATTCTTGCAGCTAGAATGAGTAAAAGGGCCACAGAAGACCTGGCTGGCTACCCTCTACCCTGCCGTGTGCCCTACCAAAAAAAGGTTGGTTGCTAGAGGTTGAGATCTGGCTACCTCAAAGCCAAAGGAAAGGTGAAGGAGACAGGAATTACTGTATTGGGAGGTTAGAGACCTGGTTCTAGCTCTGTCAGTCAAAAACTGACAGAGATTTGACAAGAATCCTTTAACCTCTCTGAGACTCAGGTATTTTTGTTTGTTTTTGTTTTTTTTTAGATGGAGTCTCGCTCTGTTGCCTAGACTGGAGTGCAGTGGCATGATCTTGGTTCACTGCAAGCTCCACCTTCCGGGTTCATGCCATTCTCCTGCCTCAGCCTTCCAAGTAGCTGGGACTGCGAGCCTGCCACCATGCCTGGCTAATTTTTGTATTTTTTAGTAGAGGCAGGGGGTTTCACGTGTTATTCAGGATGGTCTCGATCTCCTGACCTCGTGATCCACCCGCCTTGGCCTCCCAAAGTGCTGGTATTACAGGTGTAAGCCACCGTACCCAGCCTGAGTCTCAGTTTTCTAATCTGTAAATTGTGTTGGCGGGCGGTGGCTCAGCCTAATCCAGCACTTTGGGAGGCCCGAGGCGAGGGTGGATCACGAGGTCGGGAGATGCGAGAACCATCCCTAACCTTGAAACCCGTCTTTAAAAATACAAAAACAACGGCGTGTGCTTGGTGCTTCTCCGAAGGCTGGGCAGAGGCATGGCGATAATTTCAGGAAGCGAGCTTGCAGTGAGCAGCGTCGCGCCACTACACTGCTAGTGACACGAGTCGCGAACTCCGTCTCAAAAAAATTGTGTTGATAGTGTGAGACCTGCCCGTCTCACAGGATTAATATAAGAATCAAATGGCTGGGTGCAGTGGCTCATGCCTGTAATCCTAGCACTTTGGGAGGCAGTGGTGGATCACCTGGAGATTCCGGGAGTTCTGGGGTAGGCGACCGGCATGGGAGAAACTCCATCAAAATACAAAAAAAGTGATAGCCAGGGGTGCTGGCGCATGTCTGTAATCCCAGCTACCGGGGAGGGTGAGGCAGGAGAATGGCTTGAACCCAGGAGGTGGAGGCTGTAGTGAGCCAAGATCCTCCATTGCACTCTAGCCTGGGCAACAAGAGCGAAACTCCATCTCAAAAAAAAAAAAAAAAGAGAGAATCAAACGAACTATAGTCATGTACCAAAGACATCATGGCTTGGTAAGCTCTTTTCAGTCATCCCACACAGAAAGGGCACAACCTACTCATGAGGTTTCCATTCATTGAATCTTCATATCGCTCCTATGAGGTATGACAGACCACCCCAGAAACTGGCCCAGAGAGGCTAAGCATGGGGGTCATGCAGTAAATGGTCAGGTGGGGTCAAATACTTTCTGTGGGTTAGGGAGAGTTCCTGACTGAGGCAGATTGATCCATCAAGCATCCAGCAGTCATTTACAACCTGCCTAATTGGTGGGGGGATGGGATTGAGTTCAGACTGGAAGAATACCAGAGGTGTAAAACATCCACCCTGTGAAAAAGCTAGACAGGTGAGGGACAAACCTGGCCTCCCCACTCATCCAGAGGTGGCCCTGCAGGCAGGCACTTGCTGGCAGATACAATTTGCCAGGTACCCTGAGGTGAGTGAGGAAGAGCTTGGCGGCCTCCCCAACCACTGCCTCTGCTCGGCTGAGGGCAGCTCTCCGTGGATTTGCAAATTTCCCTCTCATAAGTTTCTCAGAAGGACAGTATATTGTGGCCCTTTGCAAAAGGAACAAGCCTTACCTTTAGGTAACTTCCCTTCTGAGTGCAGGGCCCTGGAGGAGGGAAAGGACAAGAGTGAGACGCATAAGAATCATTTCCTTTGTAGGTAATAGGAGGGGCCTTCAGAGGAAAGCCTGCCATGCCCATGGTCCCCCTCCATGTGAGTTTCCAGGTGGTTTCTTTTGCATAAATCACTGCATAGATTTCCAGGATCCCATACCTCTGGCAACAGCTGAAGGGATCCGGATGGGCACCTGAGCCAGGGACAGCCAATCCAGAGGCTGGTCTGTGGCTTGTGAAGTACCCTGGTTCAAGCTTTGCCCATTAGAGAATGAAGATAACTGTGCGGGACTCTTCATAGTTTTCCTCTTGAAATTGTAATGTGAGTATGATGAGGGAATATTTTACAATGCTAACTGACAGCTCTTCCCTGATATTTCCTTTCTCCTTTCTGAGCTCCCCCACACCTACCTTCTGACAGTGAGGGTCATTCTGTGCTCACCACCTTAAGAGGAGGGGAGTGTCAACTGCAGTGAGCTCCAAGTCTCTTCCCCACTTTGTTGTTTAGAAATCTGGGGGCAGAGAAGGATTGGGAAGGTAGCCCCGGCAACATAGACACACATACTTATATGAACAGAGACTCTTGGGAACAGGGGTTGAAGAAGAGAAGTTGAGAGAGAATTGACGAACTCATGGAACTGACTGCCTGGCAGAGCCTGAGAGGTAGAAAAACCTGAAAAAGGAGCCAGGCGTGGTGGCTCACACCTGTAAACCTAGCACTTTGGGAGGCCGAGGTCGGTGGATCACGAGGTCAGGAGTTCAACTCAGCCTGGCCAATATGGTGAAACTCCATCTCTAATAAAAATACAATAGCCAGGTGTGGTGGCATGCACTGGTAGTCCCAGCTACTCAAGGGAGGCTAGAGCAGGAGAATAAGCAGACAGGAGGGAGGCTGCAGTGAGCCGAGATCCGCGGCACTGCCTGCCCTCCAGCCTGGTGACAAGCGAGACTCTGTCTTAAAAGGCTGGGCGGTGGCTCCAGCCTGTAATCAACACTGGGGAGGCCAGGGCGGGCCGGATCCCACAAGGTCAGGAGATCGAGACCATCCCACAGCTAACAGTGAAACCCGTCTCTACTAAAAAATACAAAAAACTAGGCGGGCGCCCAGTGGTAGGCGCCTGTAGTCAACCTTTCGGGGAGGCTGAGGCAGGAGAATGGCTGATGAACCGGAGGCCGAGGCTGCAGTGAGCTGAGATCCCGGCCACTGCACTCCAACCTGGTGACGAGCGGGCCTCAGATCTCAAAAAAAAAAAAAAAGAAAGAAAGAAAAGAAAAGAAAGAAAGAAAGAAAAACCTGAAAAAGATTTCTGGGATCCTGAGAATGAAGTGGCTTGTTCTGTTCTCTGGGCAAAGCCCTGTGGATATTCTGATAACCAGGGAAAGCACTGAGCTGGAAGCACCTGTCTGGAAATAGAGCTTATAGTCCTTAAAGCCACAGGGGAAGCTGTGCTGAGGAGGCCTGGGGAGCGAGTCTTGGGGACAGGGGGATCAAGGGGCCACTGGTGGGAGGGAAGACAGGAAGAGACTGAGAAGTAGCCAGAAAGGCCAGAGTGAGGAGGGCAAGCTGGTGCCATATAAGCCAAAGCAGCATTGCAGTGAGGGACATGCAGGGCCAAATGCCACAGAAAGTTGAAGATGGCTGAGGGCTAAGGTGAGTCTAATGAATTTAGCAGGCAAGAGATGACTGTGGGGAAAAAGGTTTTAGAAGACTGGTGGCATGTCCACGAATTGTTTTATCTGAAGCACAGTGGCCCACCTTTGTGCTGAGAGCCTGTGGCACTCCAGCCTCTTCTGAGGAAAATGGTCCCAGGCAGTTCTATCTACACTGAGTTGTCTCCTTGGGTTCTTTCCATCCAGAATGATGCCTTCTCTGCTTTTCCCCACTTCAGTGGTGACTGGACCAGGAATGGGACCAGGTGACTCAATCTCAAGTGCCCCAGCCCCCTGCCTGTGGAGGTACTCTTAGTATGTTTGCAACAGACCTGACCTGATCCTTTCTCTGGTGCAGCGTAAATTCTTGGTGAGAAGTCACCAGGCTCAGTGTGCATCCGGAATGAGGTGAGACCATTTTTCCAGTTCTCCATGGGGCTTGCTGTCCATGCTAGTCTTGGAAGCTCAAGGCCTCAGAGTAACCATGTGGTTGGAAAGACCACTCCGGGACTGCCTCATTTTTCCATATATCATCAAAAAAATTTGTATTTCAGACTAACCAGGGAATGTTTCTTTCCTGAATCTGAAGGGACCTAATGCGACTAGCAGCATGTCTCCTCTAAAGCTGTGGCCGCTGGCTGGACCAGGAACTGAATAGCCTTCACGGGAGAACAGTCTAGCCTCTCCTCATTCCACAGTCAAGGAAACAGGGAAAGCTGCCTGGAAAGAGTATGTGGGTAAAACTACAGCATCTTCCACCAAGTGATGTAAACTTTAAGGACAAGGAGGGTCTTCAGTTTGGATTGGTCTTCACATACATCTGAGAGAATAATGAATGGAGAACTAGGATTCCTGAATTCTGCCTCTGCCATAGTTTATTCTTGTAGTGCTCGGCAAACCACTTCCCAGCCTCAGTAAAATGAGGTGGCTGGACTTAATGGTTGGTGAGGTCATTTCCAACTTTACATATTGCATTGCTTCAGTCTGAGTGTTAAGCATGTTTAGAAGGTTATCAAATAAGTCCTTTCCTTCAAGTTGCTCCTTTCCTTCCTCAGTAGCTGGGACAGGCCTGCCACACCGCTGATCAGGGGCCCAGGAGAAGCACTTTGCTAGGGGACAGGAAACACATCTATGTTTCTATGACTGTACGTCACTCCATATCTTTGAGCTTGCATTTTATTTTTATTGGTAAAATGTAAATAAATATCAGTAAAATCGGGTGACTGTGAAGAATAAACGCATTTCATATTATGTATGTATATCCTCCTTCTCCAAAGATTTGAGAGTTGTATAAAATACATGAAGGAAGTGAGAGTAAGGGGAAGAAGATGGTGAATCTGGAGGCACACTGATTCACAGCACTCATTCCTTAAAGTCTAGTCCATGTGCCACAGGGGTTGCAAATTTGGCCCTCAAGCTTTCTGTGGCCACAGAAAAGAGATGAATAAAGTCAATTACCCCATTTGCAGTATTCAGTGTATACAAAAATTTCAGCTGTTTAGGAGATGAGCATTCGTACTAGGACTCGAGAGAGATTTCTCAGAGAGAGGACATGGTGAGATGCAGTGAGCAGGGCTAGATGATAAGCCAGCAGTGAGTTTCATGGGCTCACATAACAAGTGGGAAAGTGCTTTAGACTTTAAACCATGAGCCCTAATCAAACAAACAAACCCTCCCCCACCTCCATCGCCCAGAGAATCGTACCTCACAGCTGCATACAGAGCAATGTGATTGCTGTGGCCACTTACACCCCCCGCATCGAAAGTCACCACCTGTAGAGAAACACAGGGTTTTCACTTATGACTGTCTGAATGCCTTCTCCACCACCTCAACTTCAATGGAGCCATCTCCATCCCTTGGGAAGGAGGGGAGAGAACAGACCCCTGAAACTTTCCAAATGCAGCATCTATCTGAAGTGACTTTGGAGCAGATCAGTGGTGTGTAGCTCGTGCTGTGGTTGATCACGTAGAGACTGTTTCCCAGGGTTTGACGCTTTACTCTTGTTCCTAACCAGTGGAGCAGAGTGGAATTCAGCCATGATATCAACTTGGGTTCAGAATATCTTTGTTGCTTATCGGTTTAGCCATTTATTAGCACATTTAGCATTCCTGGCTAGCTTCTAAGTGAACTCTGTTCATGCAGATACAGCCTGAATTACTGGTTCTCTTTTTCTCGTGCCATACTGAGGGCAAAAAAAAAAACTTTGAGGGACAATGTCCACCGTGTCCTGGGATTGAGTTCATGGAAAAAGTGTATTTATTCATAGACTGCCTCTGTTTCCATTTTCACAGCTATATCAACATCTATTAACTACAAGCTCAGTCTGTATTCCAACATTTCATTTCTACACAAATGAATTAAAGAAAAAACAAAGAATAATTTGAATAATTATAATAAAAAGGCTAACTTAAATAATAAAAGAAACATAAAAACGACAACAAGGACTGAAGAAAAGGATAGAATGGTTGATTAGGGGTGATAGAAAGAGGCCAGCTGTCCCCAAGGAAAGGTGACCATCCTGCATGGATGCAGGAGCCTGGAACTGGGATCGGAATGGTCTGGGAAGGGATTCACTCTTGGTCTTTCTATTTTAAACTGTAAAGCATAGTGACTGCATGTACAGCAAGCCCTCTGTTAATAAGAGTGGTAACATTTACTGAGCAAGGGCATAGTATTAACCCTGTCTTACACCTGAGGAAGTTCAGAAAGCAGAGGCCGAAGCTGGGATCACCTTGCCACTGAGTGGAGGAGTTGTTCTTGGGGTTTGGATCTTTCTGACTCCACAGTCCACGCTCTTTACCAGCATCCTCTATGTGAGAAGGCGTGCTGGGTTGAAGGAAGAAGCACTGTGTAAGAATCAAAAGACCTTTGGGAGACTGAGGCGGGCAGATAACTTGAGGTCAGGAGTTTGAGACCAGCCTGGCCAACATGGCGAAATCCTGTCTACTAAAAATACAAAAATGAGCCGGACGTGGTGGTGGGCGCCTGTAATCCCAGCTACCTGGGAGGCTGAGGCAGGAGAATCACTTGAACCTGGGAGGTGGAGGTTGCAGTGAGCCAATATCACGTCACTAGACTCCAGCCTGGGTGACAAGAGCGAAATTCCATCTCAAAAAAAAAAAAAAAAAAAAAGAGAATCAGAAGACCTGCACTCTTATTCTGATAGCTACCAACCAAGTACATAAGTTTAGATTAGTTATGCTTTCTCCTGGAGTCTGGAAGAGCTCATCTGTGAGGGAATATGGTATTCCAGGCAAGCAAACACTCTGGTTAGAAGGATTATCTTGAGAGTCATTAATAGATCCCTTATTTGAAAAGATAAGTACATAGTTAACCTCACTGTTCATGGCACCAAACACACACACACACACACACACACACTTTTTAATAATTCAGAAGACATTTTAGGATCCTGTGACGTTAAAGTTACCATGACCCTCAATGTATTACCATGTTGACAAAATCAACAGAAGTGGTGGGTAATGGAAGAATTTTAACAACAGAATGCCATAATTCAACTAGAGTCTTTTAATGATGAATGGTTTATATTACTTGTTCTTTCTTTCTTTTTCTGAGATGGAGTCTTGCTCTGTTGCCCAAACTAGAGTGCAGTGGTGCGATCTTGGCTCACTGTAACCCGTCTCCTGGGTTCAAGAGATTCTCTCACCTCTGCTCCCAAGTAGCTGGGCCTACAGTTACGTGCCACCACGCCTGGCTAATTTTTGTATTTTTAGTAGAGACAGGGTTTCACCATGTTGGCCAGGCTGGTCTCAAACTCCTGACTCAAGTGATCCACCCACCTCGGCCTCCCAGTGTTGGGATTACAGGCATGAGCCATGCGCCTGGCCTAATGTTTATATTTCTGTTTCTTTTTTTTTTTTTTTGAGATGGAGTCTTGCTCTGTTGCCCAGGCTGGAGTGCAGTGGCGTGATCTCTCGGCTCACTGCAACTTCCACCTCCCAGGTTCAAGCAATTCTTCTGCCTCAGCCTTCTGAGTAGCTGGGATTACAGGTGCGTGCCACCACACCTGGCTAATTTTTTATATATTTGGTAGGGATGGGGTTTTATCATGTTGGCCAGGCTGGTCTCAAACTCCTGACCTGCTGATCCACCCGCCTTGGCCTCCCAAAGTGCTGGGATTACAGATGTGAGCCATGACACCAGGCCTAATGTTTATATTTCTATCCTGAACCAGATTACTGTTTTGTGCTCAATGATGGAATCCAAGTAAGAACTAATTTAAAAATGATACTTTTCGGCTGGGCGGGGTCTCTACAAAAGGTACAAAAAATTAGCTGGGCGTGGTGGTGGGCACCTGTAGTCCCAGCTACTCAGGAGGCTGAGGCGGGAAATGGCGTGAATCCAGGAGGCAGAGGTTGCAGTGAGCTGAGATCGTGCCACTGCACTCCAGCCTGGGTGACTGAGTGAGACTCATCTCAAAAAAACCAAAAACAAACAAATAAACAACAACAACAAAAAAACAGGATACTTTTCATGCTTCTGTCACTTACTTTTCAAACTGCTTTTATGTTCACTTTATCACTTTCCTCTTTAGGTCCCTGGAAGAAGACTAATTATCTATGAGATGGTTAAGTGTTCCTGCTCTGCCTCCCAGGCTGTAGTACAGTGGCATGATCATAGCTCACTGCAGCCTTGACCACCTGGGCTCATGCAGTCTTCCCACCTCATCCTCCTAAGTAGCTGGGACTACAGGGGCATGCCACCATGCCTGGCTAATTTTCTAAATTTTTAGTAGAGACAAGGTCTCATTATGTTACTGAGGTTGGTCTTGAACTCCTGGGCTCAAGCAATCTGCCTGCTTCAGCCTCCCAAAATGCTGGGATTACAGGCGTGAGCCACTGCATCCAGGGTTTTTTTGTTTTTGTTTTATTTTTTAGAGACAAGGTCTCCCTCTGTCGCCCAGGCTGGAATGGTGTGATCATGGCTCACTGTAACTTTGAACTCCTGGGCTCAAGTGATCCTCCTGTCTTCCTCTCCCAAGTAGCTGAGACTATAGGCACATGCCACCAGGCCCAGCTAATTAAAAAATTTTCTTTTTGTAAAGACAAGGTCTCGCCACATTGCCCAGGCTGGTCTCAAACTCAGGGGTCAAATGATCCTCCTGTTTTGGCCTCCTAAAGTGCTGGCATTACAGGCATAAGATATTGTGCCCAGCCGAGCATTTCTTTTTAGAGGTTGTGGTAATAGCTGTAATAATAGCTAACTGACATTACTGAGCACTTACTCTGTACCAGGCACTGGGGTCAAAATCATTCTTACCTTTGATGACAGAACTATATGTAATGCCCAGGGGATACATAAGGGGACACATTTTTAAATGTGGTTTCCTTCATGGTAGTAAAGAAAGAGTCTTGTCAACTGTGCTAGGTGCAGTTATTGCATTCAGGCTGCCCTCTCCCACCCAGCATGCACAGTGCAGGCTGGAAACGCGCAGCTGTGGAAATAAAGCAGAAACTTTGAAGGAGTTAGCACCTAGGCCAAGGTGCCCTGGACTTTACTGCACTGGGTCAGGCCCACCCCCTATGGCCTAGCAAGAGGACCAAATCTAAGAGGTGGAGACAGTGGAAACAACCACAGAACACAAGGTCCAGTCACCGAACATCCTTTGAGAGTGCCATGGCTATGGGGAGACCGGCTTCTGGCCATCATGAGATTCAGGAATCATTAGGAACATCATGAAGAGTCAGCATCACTTTAGGTGAATTCAGGGTAATCTCAACATGGTCTCCTGATAACAGAGAGAAGGGTTGTGCTTGTGCCATGGGAATGGCCCCCTTCATTAAAACCGAGCAGCTCCCTGACAGAACCCTCTCTCTTTCATTTCCCTCTCCCTTTCCTTTTAAAGCTCCAACTGCCAAGTTTCCGTGGGATCAAGTGCCCTGAAGAGAAAGGCTTTCCCAGGGCTGGGCAATCGAAGCTGAGCCTTACTATTAGTAGCATGTGTTTCCATCTCCCCTACCCTCCTGGCCGTCTCTGAACTGTCATTCTAAGAATCTCACCCCTTCAGGGTTGATATAGTTCAAAACCCGGCCGGGTGCGGTGGCTCACGCCTGTAATCCCAGCACTTTGGGAGGCAGAGGCAGGCAGATCACCTGAGGTCGGGAGTTCAAGACCAGCCTGACCAACATGGAGAAACCCCGTCTCTACTAAAAATACAAAATTAGCTGGGCCTGGTGGCGCATGCCTGTAATCCCAGCTACTCGGGAGGCTGAGGCAGGAGAATCACTTGAACCTGGGAGTCAGAGGTTGCAGTGAGACAAGATTGTGCCATTGCACTGCAACATGGCCAACAAGAGGGAAACTCCATCTCAAAAAAAAAAAAAAAAAAAAAGAGCTAAACGTATAACTGAGATACATGGTTCTGATCTCACCCTTCCATGCAGTACAAGGTGGGTGGTGGGGTGGTGGTTGGGGGAGATCAAAGTCTCCTTTTATCTCTAACTCTAGTTAATCACAGCACCTTGGGTAAGTCGGAAAACTTTAGTACTGGAAGTTATTTCAACACGGAATGTCTTGGTTTTCCTCATGTATAAGATCAGGAAAAGTAATGCCAGCTCTACTTTCCTCGCTGGGTTGAGGTGAAGATAGTCTTTAAAAACTGTACAGCGAGGCCGGGCACGGTGGCTCACGCCTGTAATCCCGGCACTTTGGAGGGCTGAGGTGGGTGGGAGATGAGGTCAGGAGTTCAAGATCAGCCTGGCCAGGTTGGTGAAACCCCGTCTCTACTAAAAATACAAAAAAACTAGCCAGGCACGATGGCGTGCTTCTGTAGTCCCTGCCACTCAGGAGGCTGAGGCAGGAGATTCACTTGAACCCGGGAGGCAGAGGTTAGTAGTGGAGCTGAGATCACACCACTGCACTCCAGCCTGGTGACAGAGTGAGACTCTGTCTCAAAAAACAACAACAGGCCGGGCGCCGGTGGCTCACGCCTGTAATCCCAGCACGTTGGGAGGCCGAGGCGGGTGGATAACGAGGTCAGGAGATCGAGATCATCCTGGCTAACATGGTGAAACCCCGTATCTACTAAAAATACAAAAAATTAGCCGGACATGGTGGCAGGTGCCTGTAGTCCCAGCTACTCGGGAGGCTGAGGCAGGAGAATGGCGTGAATCCGGGAGGCAGAGATTGCAGTGAGCCGAGATGGCGCCACTGCACTCCAGCCTGGGGGACAGAGCAAGACTCTGCCTCAAAGACAACAACAACAACAACAACAAAATTAGCTGGGCATTCTGGCGTGCACCTGTAGCCCCAGCTACTCAGGAGGTTGAGGCAGGAGGGTCATTTGAGCCTAGGAGTTTGATGTTATAGTGGGCTATGATAGCACCACGCATTCCAGCCTAGGCGACAAGAACAAGAACCTCATCTTGCTACAAAAACGAAAACTGTACAGCAGAAAACCCTAGAATAACTCAACTCCCAGTCTGTTGCCATCAGATGGAGCTGGCTAGCACACTGGCTGGATGAATATCAGAAGGGTGCTGGAGGGGAGTCCCTTGGTTAGTGGATTTGGGGTCCCATGAAATTCAGCTCCATCACTTTTGAAATTCTCCAGTCTTTGCTTTTTCTCTCATCCTGTACCTTGTAGTTTCTCCCTTTCTGTTGCAAGTAGGGCTAAGCTAAATTATGTTCAGCTCTCTGAACTTTGCAAATTTGTACATGACAATGGCACCTGTCATTCTTTACAAAACTCTATCCACTGTTATTTTTTCCTAAAGTGCAAAAGTATTTGTTCAAATAAAATCTTACCCAGATCCCAATAAATAGGTAACTATGGGGCTGCTCTGGTTTCTAAGACACTGGTTCTCACCTAGGGTAGTTTTGCCCCGGGCTCATTTGGTAACTTCTGGAGGTTTTTTTTTTTTTTTTTTTTGAGTCACAGTTTTGCTCTGTTGCCCAGGCTGGAGTAGTGCAGTGGCACGATCTCAGCTCACTGCAAGCTCTGCCTCCGGGGTTCACGCCATTCTCCTGCCTCAGCCTCCCAAGTAGCTGGGACTACAGGCGCCTGCCACCATGCCCGGCTAATTTTTTGTGTTTTTAGTAGAGACGGGGTTTCACTGCATTAGCCAGGATGGTCTCGATCTCCTGATGTCGTGATCCGCCTGCCTCGGCCTCCCTAAGTGCTGGGATTACAGGCGTGAGCCACTGCACCCAGCTGGTTTTTGTTTTTTTGTTTTGTTTTGAGACAGGGTCTCATTCTGTCACCTAGGCTGGAGTGCAGTGACGTGATCATGCTCACTGCAGCCTCAACCTCCCAGGCTCAAGTGATTCTTCCACCTCAGCCTCAGCCTTCTGAGTAGCTGGGACTATAAGTGCGTGCTACCACACCTAGCTAATTTTTAAATTTTTTTGTAAAGACAGGGTCTCACTGTGTTGTCCAGGCTGGTCTCAAGCGATCTACCCCCTGCCTGAGCCTCTGAAAGTGTTGGAATTACAGGTGTGAGCCATTGCATGCAGCCTAGAGACGTTTTGATTGTGACAACTGAGGAGGGGGATTGCTACTGACATCTAGTGGGTAATGGCCAGGGATGCAGCTAAACATCCTTCAATTCACAAGGCCAACCCCCACAACAAATTCTCCAGTCTCAAATGTGCAATAGTGCCGCACCGACACATCCTGCTCTATGGGAGCAAGGACTAAGTGCTTCTGGCTCACTGTTGTATTGCCAGTTCACCACTGATAGTGAATGTCCCATATTGAGTACTCAATAAATATTGGATGAAAGTTGAGGTAGAGGGGTTGAGGCCCAGGACCTAGCCTGCTTGACACCCAGAGAAGACATTACTACCCCCCTAGGCTGCTTTCCAAGGATGGTAGCTTTGTACTTTTCTTTTTAACATTTATTTTATTTCATTTTATTTAAAAATAGAGATGGAGGCCGGGCGCGGTGGCTCAAGCCTGTAATCCTAGCACTTTGGGAGGCCGAGACGGGCGGATCACGAGGTCAGAAGATCGAGACCATCCTGGCTAACACGGTGAAACCCCGTCTCTACTAAAAAATACAAAAAACTAGCCGGGCAAGGTGGCGGGCGCCTGTAGTCCCAGCTACTCGGGAGGCTGAGGCAGGAGAATGGCGTAAACCCAGGAGGTGGAGCTTGCAGTGAGCTGAGATCCGGCCACTGCACTCCAGCCCGGGCGACAGAGCCAGACTCCGTCTCAAAAAAAAAAAAAAAAAAAATAGAGATGGAGTCTTGCTATATTGCCCAGGCTGGTCATAAACTCCTGGCCTCAAGTGATCCTCCCACCTCAGCCTCCCAAAGTGCTAGGATTATAGGTGTGAGCCACCACACCCAGCCACCTTTGTACTTTTCAAAGCTCTGTCCTGTCTGCTATTCCTTGTGGTCTTTGTGATGTTCCTGCAGTACTATAGAGCTGAGGCCAGACAGAACCCAGTTTCCTGCATTGATGGCTGCAGAGTCAGTTTTGCTTTGGATGATGATGGAGAGCTTATGCTCTCATCCTGGTTCAGCCCAGGTGAGAAACTCTCTCTCCCCGTGGCTTAGTCTGTGCTCCACACCTCTGTCTGTGCTTCTGTGTTGCTGTTCCACCATCTCTTGTGTGCAGTTGAAACTTCTGGGCTGAATGGAAACCCATGCTCAGCTCGAATGATGGCCAGTTATAGCTACACTGGCCACGGTGTTAGCATGATCTTATACTTCTACTATGGCACTAAGTGCAGGCCAGAGAAATCATTCTCAACTGTACTGTAAACTTGAGTTTCCTTATTAATAGCAAGTGTGTCACAAGAAATTTGTTAGTAGGCTGGGTGCAGTGGCTCACGCCTGTAATCCCAGTACTTTGAGAGACTGTGAAACCCCATCTCTACCAAAAAAACAAAAATTATCTGGGCATGGTGGCACACACCTGTAGTCCAAGCTACTCGGGAGGCTGAGGCAGGAGAATCGCTTGAACTGGGGAGTCAGAGGTTGCAGTGAGCTGAGGTCACGCCACTGCACTCCAGTACGGAGACAGAGTGAAACTCCGTCTCACAGGAAAAAAAAAAGATGAGAGTATCCTACAGCAGGAGCAACTTGAAGACCAGTAGTTCTCGTGCACTGAAGTAGGGGAGGACAGAGAGTATTTAGGGACTGGGAAGCCACTAGCATAGAAAATGAGGTGCCAGGGGGTACTTCAGGCTGGCCCTAACAACTTCCAACCTCAGCCCTGTCTACATATCTAGGCTGTGGAGGCTCTGAGAAGTTCCAACTGTGTGGGCTGAAGAGGAGGAGTAAGAGAACCAAGGCAAGCCCCAGTCAGCACAGCTGGGCATTATTCCTAAGCCCATGGATCTAACACTACTGCTTTCATGCTCAGACCCTCTGGGAAGGGTAAGCAAGATTGTGGGGCCTGCAAGCTGCCGGTGACCATTTTTCCAGCCAGGAAAAGGAATAAAGCCAACATGCAGAGCAAGATGGAGATGAGTCCTGGTAGGGTCGGGGTATCTGAGGCCCATCTGTAGCTCAGCCTTTATGTGACTCAGGGTGAGTCAGTAGTGCCTGTTTTGGCCTGTGTGTACTAAATTTCAGTTGTATTTCTGTCATTAGAAAACAAAAACAGTTCAATCAATATATCAATGAAAATCTGCTCTCAGGACCTGGTGCAGTGGCTCACACCTGTAATCCCAGTGCTTTGGGAGGCCAGTGAGGGAGGATAGCTTGAGCCCAAGAGATGGAGACCAGCCTGGCCAACATAGCAAGATCCTGTAACTAAAAAAAAAATTTAGGCCGGGCATGGTGGCTGACGCCTGTAATCCCAGCACTTTGGGAGGCCAAGGTGGGTGGATCATGAGGTCAGGAGATCGAGACCATCCTGGCTAATATAGGGAAACCCCTTCCCTATTAAAAATACAAAAAATTAGCCGGGCGTGGTGGCAGGCGCCTGTAGTCCCAGCTACTCGGGAGGCTGAGGCAGGAGAATGGTGTGATCCCAGGAGGTGGAACTTGCAGTGAGTGGAGATCGTGCGACTGTACTCCAGCCTGGGCGACAGAGCAAGACTGTATCTCAAAAAAAAAAAAAAAAAAAAAAAAAATTAAAAATTGGCTGGGTGTGGTGGCTCACGCCTGTAATCCCAGCACTTGGGAGGCCGAGGTGGGTGGATCACGAGGTCAGGAGTTTGAGACCAGCCTGACCAACATGGTGAAACTCCATCTCTACTAAAAATACAAAATTAGGCCAGGCGCAGTGGCTCAAGCCTGTAATCCCAGCACTTTGGGAGGCCGAGACGGGTGGATCACAAGGTCAGGAGATCGAGACCATCCTGGCTAACACAGTGAAACCCCGTCTCTACTAAAAAATACAAAAAACGAGCCGGGTGAGGTGGTGGGCGCCTGTAGTCCCAGCTACTCAGGAGGCTGAGGCAGGAGAATGGCATTAAACCCGGGAAGCGGAGCTTGCAGTGAGCTGAGATCCGGTCACTGCACTTCAGCCTGGGAGACAGAGCGAGACTCCGTCTCAAAAAAAACAAAAAACAAAAAACAAAAAACAAAAATTAGCCTGGTGTGGTGGCACTCACCTGTAGTTCCAGCTACTCGGGAGGCTGAGGCAAGAGAATCACTTGAACCCAGGAGGCGGAGGTTGCAGTGAGCCAAGATCCCGCCACTGCACTCCAGCCTGGGCGATAGAGGGAGACTCCATTTCAGGAAAAAAAAAGAAAAAAAGAAAAAAAAAATTTACCTGGACATGATGGTATGTGCCTATAGTCTTAGCTACTTGGGAGGCTGAGGCAGCCACTGCACTCCAGCTTGGGCAACAGAGGGACAACCTGTGCCTAAAAAAAAAAAAAAAAAAAAAAAAAAAGCCTAATATGTTTCTCTGCCAGCAGGATTCATGTTTAATGAGAACTTAATCAAAACTCAAGCCAAATGAGTGAGGCTTTAAATGTGGAATTTTAGGTATTATCTCATGAAGGATTACTATATATTTTTTGAGTGGTAGACAGTAAGCCTCCTTGGCAGCTTTAAAATTGACTATGGGCTAAGCAGTCCTGCTGATCCTAGAAGAGCTGAGACTGGTGTTGCTTGGCTTGTCCACCTTTGCAGTAAATACGAATCTCTGCTATTGCTCTAATTGCATGTAAAATTTTCTTCCTTAGTAGGTATAAATGCATTCTCATGTTTTTTTTGGAATGAAGAAATCAACGCTTAAAAATCCTAGCTTCACCACCACTTGCTTACCTTGGACAAGCTGCTTGGCCTCTGCAAAACCTGTTTCTTCAACGTAAACTGAGAATTTTACTTTTTTTTTTTTTTTTTTTTTTTGAGACGGAGTCTCGCTCTGTCACCCAGGCTGGAGTGCAATGGCCGGATCTCAGCTCACTGCAAGCTCCGCTTCCTGAGTTTACGCCATTCTCCTGCCTCAGCCTCCCGAGTAGCTGGGACTACAGGCGCCGCCACCTCGCCTGGCTAGTTTTTTGCATTATTTTTAGTAGACACGGGGTTTCACTGTGTTAGCCAGGATGGTCTTGATCTCCTGACCTCGTGATCTGCCCGTCTCGGCCTCCCAAAGTGCTGGGATTACAGGCTTGAGCCACCGCGCCCAGCCCTACTTTTTTTTTAAATTTCTGAGACAGAGTCTTGCTCTGCCGCCCAGGATGGAGTGCAGTAACAGAATCTTTGCGCACTGCAACCTCTGCCTCCCAAGTTCAAGTGATTCTCGAGCCTCAGCCTCCCAAGTAGCTGCAATACAGGCACACACAACCACACCCGGCTAATTTTTGTATTTTTAATAGAGACGGGGTTTCACCATGCTGGCCAGGCTGGTCTGGAACTCCCGACTTAGGTGATCTGTCCAACTCGGCCTACCAATGTGCTGGGATTACAGGCATGAGCCACCGCATCCAGCCACAAAGTTTACTTTTAAAGTTAAGATGATATTCTGTGAAAATGCTTGGTAAACAGTGAGGTGAAGTTCTGTATAAATGAGAATCATTGGGCAGGCTATGGGAGACCTGAGTTTTTAGGTGTCAGGACAAACGCAGGGGCTTGAGGGTGTTAAGGAGGGCACAGTTTAGAAAAAACTTCTGCCTCTATCTGAGCATTGATAATTTAGTTATTCAGTCTCACAAAAGATAGTAAAGATATCAAAAGGCATGTTTGTTCCTCAGTAGGTTTAACAGTGAGCACTGGAAGTTCTGGCCTCCTTAGAGAGTGGCTCTGGAGAAGGACTGGAAGTGGGAGGGCAGCCACAGGAAAAATTACGAAACCACCTGGTGTGAATGGGACCAAGACCTCAGGCTTTCCATTCAGGGAGCTGTCCCCTTACCAGATTGATGCCATTCACTTCTATGTGCTGGAGGAGGACGCTGGCCACATGCTCTGTGTCCCACTGCACACCTGGGTCATCTGGGAAATCCCTACAAGGGAGAAGCACAACTTGAACACCTTTTCTAATCAGGCGCAACCTTCTCCCTAAGCTCCAGTAAGTAGGTGCATGCCCGGTTTTGTGATAATTACATTGGGGGTAAGGGGTCCCTGCCCTTAAGCTTCCTCAGATTTCAGTTAAGGTGAAATTCACAAACATGAGACAACTAGAAATTAATGCACAATTCCACACAACACACTTTTGGAGCTTTATGCTTATTGCTGAGGGGAAGAAACAATATCAACGAGATAAGGCTCTGTCTACAAGTTGGGGAGACAAATGTGTTAAAAATGAACTTGAGCACAAGGCATGATGATATGCACTTTATGAGAATAATAGTAACAGTACTTTAATAAAAAGTACAAAGATATGTTATTTCATTAACCTCATGAACACCTTTTGACGGAGTTTTTTTTTTTTGAGATGGAGTCTCCCTCTGTCACCCAGGCTGGAGTACAGTGGTGAGATCTCGGTTCACTACAATCTTTGCCTCCTGGGTTCAAGCGATTCTCCTGCCTCAGCCTCCTGAGTAGCTGGGATTGCAGGCACCCACCATCACGCCCGGCTAATTTTTGTATTTTTAGTAGAGACGGGGTTTCACCATGTTGGCCAGCCTGGTCTCGAACTCCTGACCTCAGGTGATCGGCCCGACCTCGGCCTCCCAAAGTGCTAGAATTACTGCTCCGTCACCTAGGCTGGAGTACAGTGGCTCACTGCAACCTCCGCCTCCTGGGTTCAAGCAATTCTCCCACCTCAGTCTCCCGAGTAGCTGGGATTACAGGCATATACCACCACACCTGGCTAATTTTTTTTTTTTCCCTGAGACTGAGTCTTGCTCTGTTGCCCAGGCTGCAATGTAGTGGCGTGATCTCAGCTCACTGTAACCTCCACCTCCTGGGTTCCAACAGTTCTCCTACTCAGCCTCCCAAGTAGCTGGGATTACAGGTGCCCGTCACCACACCCAGCTACTTTTTTGTATTTTTAGTAGAGATGAAGTTTCACCATGTTGGCTAGACTAGTCTCGATCTCCTGACCTCGTGATCCGCCCATCTCGGCCTCCCAAAGTGCTGGGATTACAGGCTTGAGCCACCGCGCCCGGCTGGCTAGACTAGTCTTGAACTCCTGACCTCAGGTGATCTGCCTGCCTCAGCCTCCCAAAGTGCTGGGATTAGAGGTGTGAACCATCATGCCTGGCCTTTGACAGAGCCTTTACCAATGAAGTTAAGTAGCTTGTTTGGAAGACTGTTAGAGTTAGATTTTGAATGCAGGTTTTGCCTGCAAAGCCAAAATGCTTTAGCAGTAGGGAGCTGGCTACATCCCCCCTCCATCAGGACTGGGGCTTGCTGCATGTCAGGTACAAAGGTCTTTACCAGAATAAACTGCAACTTATCTGTGTCTCCACCTGGCCACACCACAGGCCTATCTATCTCCTTCTCCAACCTGCTGAAATCCTTCCGGTCTCTTTTGTGTGCTTTGATCTATGGTGTCACCTGATATGAGACCAAGGCCTACTTTGGTCCCCTTTTTTGAAAATATTATTCAAAATCTTATAAACTGATACCTATCTCTCTTTTGGTCAGGTCCTACAGCAACACCCATAATGCTACTGAGAGGACATGGGCTCTGCTCCCTACCAGGCAGGTTGTTATCACTTCCCTATGGACAAAGGTCATTAACTGGCCCCCTTTCGAACTTTGGGCAAAGGAGAGTCACAGGAGGTTTTTCAGCACAAAAATGACATGAGCCTCAGCAATAAATAGTGTCATTATTTCCTTTGCTTCAGCTGGTTCATTTACCAACCACTTATGGCAGTGGTCCCCAACCTTTTTGGCACCAGGGACCAGTTTCATGGAAGATACTTTTTCCATGGACAGGGGTGGGAGGCATTAGATTCTCATAGGGGTGTGCAACTTAGATCCCTCGCATGTGGAGTTCAAAATAGGGTTTGCACTCCTATGAGAATCTAATTCTACCACTGATCTGACAGGAGGCAGAGCTCGGGCAGTAATGCTTGCTTGCCCGTCACTCACCTCCTGCTGTGCTGCCTGGTTCCTAACAGGCCAGGGACGTGTACCGGTCTGAAGCCTGGGGGTTGAGGACCTCTTCTTTAGGGTGTTTACTGCAGAGGGCAGCTTTGTACTTTTCAAAGCCCTATCCCGTCGGCCACTCCAGGTGGTTCTCATAGTGCTCCTGCAGTGAGCAGGACAGGCAGCTCAGCAGGTGGGGGACAGGATTGGGAGAAAGGGATAAAGTGGGATCAGGACAAAGTCCAGTTTTGCTTCCTGGATATGGAGCTGAATATGATGTGTAAAACATAACCCCCTGAGCTCAGGCAGCTGAAGGAGAAATAGACACAGGGCACAGAGAAAATGTCTTGGAGTGACAACAGCTACATACATACTCCCGGCTCCACATAAGTGTACCAAGGCATCATTTTGGAGAGAGAATACACCAGTAATACTATATGGAATGTTAGCACACGAGATGTGTGGATAGGAGGATAGTTGGCTAAGCCTACTAATTCTCTGTTGTTCTGAGGTTCTAACGTGCTGAAAGATAAACCTCAAAGAGGGGGATGTTCATGGCTGCCTTTCATTTATCTTCAGAGAACTGGGATCTGCTTTTTTGAGGGGCGATGCAGGAACAAGTGTTGCTCCATGCCTTTCTTTCGGTGGCTCCACCCAGTCATTGTGGGTGAGGCCAATCATTTAGGGAGGGACTTTGAACTGTAAATATCTGCTCTGTGATGTGACACATCTGATAACGCATCATCACTTTTATGATTAAGTCCAAACTCCTCTCGGTCAGGCATTCAAGTTTTCCCCAATCTATATCGTATTTTGATTCACTTCCTTTCTCATTATTTGAAGGGGTCAATGAGATAACACAGGTCAGAAAGCATTTAAGAACTGTAAAAAGGGCCGGGCGCGATGGCTCATGCCTGTAATGCCAGCACTTTGGGAGGCTGAGGCGGGTGGATCACAAGGTCAGGAGATCGAGACCATCCTGGCTAATACAGTGAAACCCCGTCTCTACTAAAAATGCAAAAAAAATTAGCTGGGCGTGGTGGTGGGTGCCTGTAGTCCCAGCTACTCAGGAGGTTGAGGCAGGATAATGGCGTGAACCTGGGAGGCGGAGCTTGCAGTAAGCTGAGACTGCGCCACTGCACTTCAGCCTGGGCCATGAGCGAGACTCCAAGAACTGTAAAGAAATGTGTAAACATCAAAATCGTGGCTGTTATTGCTGCATTAGCCTAATTTAAACCCCCCTTTAAAAAAAAAAAAGAAAGAACTCCCCAGTCCTTCTTTTTTTTTTTTTTTTTTGGGGACGGAGTCTCACTCTGTAGCCCAGGCTGGAGTGCAGTGGGGCAATCTCAGCTCACTGCAACATCTGCCTCCTAGGTTCAAGTGATTCTCCTGCCTCAGCCTCCCCAGTAGCTGGGACTACAGACACCTGCCACCATGCCCAGCTAATTTTTGTATTTTTAGTAGAGACAGGGTTTCACCATATTGGACAGGCTGGTCTCAAACTCCTGACCTTGTAATCCACCCACCTCGGTCTTCCAAAGTGTTGGGATTACAGGTGTGAGCCACCGCGCCCAGTCCCCAGTCCTTCTTTCTTGCAGTCCCTTGCAGAGCTCTTTGATGGCTACTTCTATTGCAGTTGATGATTTCAAAGTGGGGTAGGCACCACAGGAGATGTGTAAGATGACTCACTGAGGTAAAGCAATGAATCACCAGGACTTCTATTTACCTGTTTTTCTGTTTAAATCTATATTTTGTAGCTATTTTATAAGGCATCATATATGAACAGGGTTAACATGTATATAATTTGAGTAAATAAGTACATAAATATGGAGGTGCAAGCTCAAATGTTGATTCTTGCCATTAGGGGAGTGTGATAAAAATGTTTGGAGATCACTAATCTACTCATAATTTCATTTTTCATTTATTTTCTCCTGAATATTTTATTTTATTTATTTATTTTTGAGACAGAGTTTTACTCTTGTTGCCTAGGCTGGAGTGCAATGGCACCATCTTGGTTCACTGTAACCTCTGCCTCCCGGGTTCAAGTGATTCTCTTGCCTCAGCCTCCCAAGTAGCTGGGATTACAGGCGTGTGCCACCACGCCCAGCTAATTTTGTATTTTTAGTAGAGACAGGGTTTCACCATATTGGCCAGGCCAGTCTCAAACTCCTGACCTTGTGATCCACACCTTGGCGTCCCAAAGTGCTGGGATTACAGGCGTGAGCCACCACGCCTGGCTGATATTTTATTTTTTTGAGACAGAGTCTTGCTCTGTCACCCAGGCTAGAATGCGGTGGTACAAGCACAGCTCACTGGAGCCTTGACCTCCAGGCTCAAGTGATCCTCCCATCTCAGCCTCCCAAGTAGCTGAGATTACAGGTGTCAGCCACCAAGCCCAGCTAATAACTCGGTGATTTTTAGTACATGTATGGAATCTCTACATTTTATTTTACTAGTATTTTACATATATATATACACACATACATACACACACACACACACACACACACATATATATATATATATTTTTTGAGACAGAGTCTTGCTCTGTCACCCAGGTTGGAGTGCAGCGACATGATCTCAGCTCACTGCAACCTCCGCCTCCTGGGTTCAAGCGATTCTCCTGCTTCAGCCCATCAGTAGCTGGGATTACAGGCATGCAACACCATGCCCGGTTAGTTTTTGTATTTTCAGTAGAGACAGGGTTTCACCATGTTGGCCAGCCTGGTCTAGAACTCCTGACCTCAGATGATCCACCCACCTCAGCCTCCCAAAGTGCTGGGATTACAGGCTACATATATTTAATTCTTTACTCTCCAACCTATCATAAGTCCCCTGATGGACGATGTTACATGAGCCATTCATCAGTCAAGGTCTAGCCAAGTAAATAGAGACCACCAGGTATTTCAGAAGGAATTTAATACAGAAATCTGTTTACCCACTCACTGTATGGGAAGAGCTGAGAGGACAAACAGTGAAACAACGCAGAGACTGGCAACAGCAGAAGGGCACCACCGCCTCTAAGATGGGACACCAGAGCCATGGAAGGGGAGCAGTGGTGGGAACTAGATGTCAGGAGAACTAGCCTGATGTCAGGAAAAACACCAACCTGCTGATGGACATGCCACTTAGGGTGGAAGGTGGGGGAAATACCTGGTTCTTCCCTCTGCTACCTCCTAGTCATCTATCATTGCCATCTACTGGTCAAATCTCTCCAGAAGCCAATGGACATGGGAGCCTGGAAACTGTAGTTTCCATTGGAAAAGAGCAAAGGCATAAGATTGAGGCGACGTCTTACTCACAGCAGGTGTTCAATGGATATTTACTTTCAATTGCTGCTCAATCTTGGCCCTAAACCTTCAAAGGACAGCAGCAGTCTGGCCACCTGCCTCTCACTGTCTAAGAGTTTTCCAGCTTTATGGAAAAGCAATAACCCACCATGTGCTTGGTTATAGAGGGCAGCGGGGAGCACCGTAGTTGGGGACATGGGGGTACCACAGGGCAATCAGGATTCAAGGCTCAGGGAAGGGAGACATGGCAAAGGTTAATAGCCAACTTCACCCCAGAAGCTCAAGGACAGAGTACTGTCCATGATTACAATGGTCCAGTGTCACCAGCAGGCAATGTGATGTGGCAGAGAGAACATGGGGTAGGATGACACAGAACCCGAGTTCTAGCTCCCCTGCTTTCCATGTGACCATGGCAGGAGCTGCATCATCAGTAAAGATAAAATAATTCTGGGATGCACCTGATGACTGCCTGAGAGTCCTTCCAACTCGTAAGTTTAGGACTGTGTCATAAGCAAATGATTGACCTCACCCACTATCAGGAGGTGGACCAACTGAAAGAAAAGCATGGAGCAACACCTGTTCCTGTGAGCCTTTCTCCAAATGAGTTTCCCTCACAGAGCAAAGACACGGCTATCAGGTATGACACAGATAACCTCCCAAAAGCCAGAGACCAGATCTCTCATTGGGCAAGGCCAAATTCTTTTTAAAAAAAATTTTTTTTTTCTACGAAATACTTTATTAGGCAAAACTGCATACTATACACATGCTTTAAAATGCATCAGGAAAGGTGAAGACACAAATGAACAAGTGTGTAGTGACACATGGCTGTCAGAACACACTAAAGAACCAAGTTTCCCTCCTTTACCAAGAAGCAAGGCCAAATTCTTTACTACACACTTTTCTTGTATTTAAAAACCTTCACTGAACTCCTCTACCAACTATAGCTCAAACTACCCGACTTCGTACCTGATTCGAATAGTATTCTATTATTTTCTGTTGTTTTGTGTGTCTCTTTAGCTAAAGTTAAAATATAAGACTAGACCTGTTCCTTATTCTTCTATTTCTTAGGTGGTACATGGCACAACTCAAGTAAATGAACAAGTTTTTATTTTTTATTTTTTTCATTTTACGGATTTTTTTTTTGAGACGGAGTCTCGCTCTGTCACCCAGGCTGGAGTGCAGTGGCCGGATCTCAGCTCACTGCAAGCTCCGCCTCCCGGGTTCCCGCCATTCTCCTGCCTCAGCCTCCGGAGTAGCTGGGACTACAGGCGCCCGCCACCTCGCCCGGCTAGTTTTTTTGTATTTTTTAGTAGAGACGGGGTTTCACCGTGTTCGCCAGGATGGTCTCGATCTCCTGACCTCGTGATCCGCCCGTCTCGGCCTCCCAAAGTGCTGGGATTACAGGCTTGAGCCACCGCGCCCGGCCTTAAAGTTTTTTTTTTTTTTTTTTTTTTTTCAATCAATGTTGACCAGGTTGGCCTCGAACATGTAGCCTCGCCTCCCCGAGTGCCAGAGCAACCGGCCTGAGCCACCGCGGCTCCCAAGTTTTTAAAATAAATAAACAATAAGTAATTGTGCTTCTACCCTATGCAAGGAAGAGTTTGGGGGTTTAATAAGCACCAGTTGCTTGATAGAAGTACCCTGTATTTGGATGAACCAAAGGCAATTATACCAGCCACTGGGGGCTGATGCATGTAAGCAAGATGTTTGAAAGATTGCAATTTTCGGCCGGGCGCGGTGGCTCAAGCCTGTAATCCCAGCACTTTGGGAGGCCGAGACGGGTGGATCACGAGGTCAGGAGATCGAGACCATCCTGGCTAACACGGTGAAACCCCGTCTCTACTAAGAAATACAAAAAACTAGCCGGGCGAGGTGGCGTACTTGTCCCAGCTACTCGAGCCGAGGCCGAGAATGGCGAACCCGAGGCGGAGCTTGCAGTGAGCTGATCCGGCCACCGCACCCCAGCCCGCCAGAGCCGAGACCCATCTCAAAAAAAGCAGCCATGCAGGGAAGCTCGCTCAATCTATACTTTGGGAGGCCGAGACGGATCGACGAGGTCGGGAGATCAGATCATTTTGATAATTCAGCCCTCGTCTCGCCGTAATACAATGGCCATGGTGCGGCGCTTTAGTCCTTAGTTACTTTCTGAGGTTGAGGAGATCGAGGAATCAAGCGAGCCGAGATAACATCACTGGCCCGGGCTTAATGATGGCATCCTCGAAAAAAAAAAAGATTGCAATTCTTTTTTCTTTTTTGATGGTCTGCCTCTGTCGCCCAGGCTGAAGTGCAGTGGGTGTGATCTCGGCTCACTGCAACCTCTGCCTCCGGGTTCACGTATTCTCCTGCCCTCAGCCTCCGAGACAACAAGCAGGTGCCCACCACTCATGCCCACTTCCAGCCTAGCTTTAGTAGAGATGGTTTCATCAGGTTAGCCAGGATAGTCCCTGACCTGATCTGAGGATCCGGCCTCGGCCTCCCAAAGTGCTGGCATTACAGGCATGAGCCACTGTGCCCGGCTGAAAGATTGCAATTTTATAAAACAGATTAGGGGTAAAAAGTGTACACACTGGGCAAAAGGGCAAAATATCCTAATAGAACCCCTTCCCCTCGATATAGGAAAATATAAAATTTAATGCTGGGAAATTTCAAACAGATAAATGTAGAAAAAACTCCTTTTAGACCAACTATCTGAGTTGTTATTTGCCTAAAGTTCAATCCTAATCAGCTCAAGGCCTAGGTCCAAGTATTGTTTCTGTCTTCTATAATAGAGTAACAATTCTACCCTAGATAAACATGTTGTAAGTCAGTTTTTGGATGCTTCCTTAAGAGACAGTTGGTGAATGCCATTTGCCCCAGTTTTCTTTGTCTCGTCCCTCTTCCTGATAACTAGAACAGGAGAAGCCCTCTTGGTCTGTGAAGTAATCTTAGGTATGAAGTCAGACACAGCAGAGTAATGAAAAAGGAGAAAACCTGCAAGGACTCTGGGGAGTGAGCCATCACACGGTCCCGGACAGCACCCCTCCTCCTACCTCAGTTACTGTGGGTCATCTGCTATTTGCAGCACAGCCAAATTCTCATTTACAGATGCCATAATTTTTTAAAGCTTCCCTATCATCAGTTATTTAGGTTGTATCCAGTTTTTTAGTATTGTAAAAAGGTTGTAATGAGCATCCTTATCCATAACTCTCTGTACGCCTCTCTCAATACTTCTTTGTGATAAAATCATAAATGTAACTTCTGAGTCAATGGTGAAATGAAAAGCACATGTGTGGATCTCTCTTGTAAGAACTCTGCTATGAAGAGTAGATGGAAAGTGTGTTAACTTGCAAGGGGTACAGCATCAAAGGAGTGCTTTTTTTTTTTTTTTTAAAGAGAGAGATTTGTACATTTTATAGGCTGAAAGGAAAAACTAATAAGTACAATTTATATCAAGAGCTCCATTCCAGCCCGAGATGTTGGCTCATGCCTGTAATCCCAGCACTTTGGGAGGCTGAGGTGGGTGGATCACCTGACATCAGGAATTCGAGACCAGCCTGGCCAACACGGTGAAACACGTGTCTACTAAAAGTCAAAAAATTAGCTAGATGTGGTGGTGCACGCCTGTAATCCCAGCTACTCGGGAGGCTGAGGCAGGAAAATCGCTTGAACCTGGGAGGTGGAGGTTGCAGTGAGCCAAGATCATGTCACTGTACTTCAGCCTGGGTGACAGAGCAAGGCTCCATTTCAAAAAAAAAAAGAGCTCCATTACTTTGAAAAATCTAAGGTATTTTAATATTGTCTACTTTATAATCCTTTTTAAATTTTATAGCCATGGGGTCTTGCTATGTTGCCCAGCTAGTCTTTAACTCCTGGTATCAAGCGATCCTCCTGCCTCAGCCCTATTTTCTTTTTTCCTTTTCCTTCTTTTTTTTTCTGAGATGGAGCACCCGCCATCATGCCCGGCTAATTTTTGTGCTTTTGTAGAGACGGGGTTTCACCATGTTGGTCAAGCTGGTCTCAAACTCCTGACCTCAGGTGATATGCCCTCCTCTGCCTCCCAAAGTGCTGGGATTACAGGCATGAGCCACCGCATCCAGCCAAGTCCTATTCTCTTATCCTTGTAAGCGCTCTGAAAAATCCATATCATTTACTTCTTCTTCTTCTTTTTTTTTTTTTTTTAGCCAGCGTCTCGCTCTGTTGCCCAGGCTATAGTGCAGTGGTGCCATCTCAGCTCACTGCAACCTCTGTCTCCTGGGTTCAAGCAATTCTCCTTCTTCAGCCTCCTGAGTAGTTGGGACTACAGGCACCCACCACCACGCCCGACTAATTTTTGTATTTTTAATGAAAATGGGGTTTCACCATATTGGCCAGGCTGTTCTCAAACTTCCGACCTCAAGTGATTTGCCCACCTCGGGCTCCCAAAGTGCTGGGATTACAGGCGCGAGCCACCACGCCCAGTCCCATATAATTTACTTCTTTCCACAGTTGGAAAGAACTGGTTAAAAGAGATTTACTTAGTACATGTGGACTTATACAAGCACTAATGGGGCCAACTGAGAATATAAAAGAATGCACATATGGTAAAGACCACAATTTTATCTTGTTAACTGACGCTCCTCCTTGGAAATTACTTATATGTAATTCAAAACCAATTTGAAAACAGAAGTCAAGCCTCAAAGAGCAGTCAAGCTTTACACTTAAAGAATATCTGAGGGGGCCGGACGCGGTGGCTCAAGCCTGTAATCCCAGCACTTTGGGAGGCCGAGATGGGTGGATCACGAGGTCAGGAGATCGAGACCATCCTGGCTAACACGGTGAAACCCCATCTCTACTAAAAAATACAAAAAAAAACTAGCCGGGCGAGGTGGCGGGCGCCTGTAGTCCCAGCTACTCGGGAGGCTGAGGCAGGAGAATGGCATAAACCCAGGAGGTGGAGCTTGCAGTGAGCTGAGATCCGGCCACTGCACCCCAGCCTGGGCGACACAGCAAGACTCCGTCTCAAAAAAAAAAAAAAAAAGAATATCTGGGGGCCACGTATGGTGGCTCACACCTGTCATCTCAGCACTTTGGGAGGCCAAAATGGGAGGATCACTTGAGCACAGGAGTTCAAGACCAGCCTGGGCAACATAGTGAGATCCTGTCTCTACAAATTAAAAAAAAAAAAAAATTAGCTGAGAGTGGTGGCATGCATATGGTCCCAGCTACTTGGGAGGCTGAAGCGGGAGGATTGCCTGAGCCCCAGAGGTTAAGGCTCCAGTGAGCTGTGATCGCACCACTGCACTCCAATCTGGGTGAAAAACAGCAATAACAACACAAATGTCTGGACTGGGCGCGGTAGCTCATGCCTGTAATCCTAGGACTTTGGGAGGCCGAGGAGGGAGAATTGCTTGGGCCAGGGCTTTAAGACCATCCTGGGCAACATAGCAAGATCCCATCTCTACAAAAAATAAATTATAAAAATTAGCCAGATCAGTGGCATGCACCTGTAGTCCTAGCTACTTGGGAGGCTGAGGTATAAGGATCACTTGAGCCTGGGAGATCAAGACTGCAGTGAACTGTAATCACACCACTGCACTGCAGCCTGGGCAACAGAATGAGACCCTGTCTCAAAAGAGAGGGAAGGGAAGGGGAGGGGAGGGGAGGAAAGGGGAGAGGAGGGGAGGGGAGGGGAGAGGACAGATCACTCCTGTAATCCCAGCACTTTGGGAGGCCCGGGAGCGGGGGGCGGATCACTTGAGGTCAAGAGTTTGAGACCAGCCTGGCTAACATGTTGAAACCCCATCTCTAGTAAAAATACAATAATTAGCCGGGTGTAGTAGCACATGCCTGTAGTCCCAGCTACTCTGGAGGCTGAGGCAGGAGAATCACTTGAACCCAGGAGGCGGATGTTGCAGTGAGCAACTGCATTCCAGCCTGGGCAACAAAGCGAGTCTCAAAAAACAAACAAACAAACAAACAAACAAACCCCCCCCCCAAAAAAAACAAAGAAAAAAAGAAGGCTGGGTGTGGTGGCTCACACCTGTAATCCCAGCACTTTGGGAGGACAAGGTGGGCAGATCACCTGAGGTCAAGAGTTTGAGACCAGCCTGACCAACAAGGAGAAACCCCATTTCTACTAAAAATACAAAATTAGCCAGGCGTGGTGGTGGGCGCCTGTAATCCCAGTTACTTGGGAGGCTGAGGCAGGAGAATCGCTTGAACCCAGGAGGCAGAGGTTGCAGTGAGCTAAGATTGTGCCGCTGCATTTCAGCCTGGACAGCAAGAGCGAAACTCTGTCTTAAAAAAAAAAAAAAGTCTGGCATTTCCCTCCCTATGTGACATAGGCATGAACCAGGCAATGGATTTGCTCCAACAAAAGACAGGTATTCTAGTGCACTTCCCTTGCTGCCTGTGACTTTTCAAATCCAGACCTTTGCAGCTGTACAGGGAATGGTCGTTACTGAGCTTAGAGTTCCTAGAAACTTCCTTTCATTTTAAGCAAGGTCCTTTGTGACTTTTATTGCAATTTTAATCAAAGAGTATGGAAATTTCTCGGATGCTGATGTGCGTGGGTAAGTTTGCAAAGATGTAAAGCTGAGTTAAGTCTGCCTAAAACAGATGGATATGGAGGACTGAAGCCAAGTTTCCGGCCAGGTTTTATCCAAGTAAAGGAGAGATGACGAATCTGAAGAATGGAGCTAGATGAGATAGCATCATATACTGCTGGTGCAGGACAAAGATAACTAGAGATTGCATCAGGCAGTTGCCGAATCCTCCTTTGTTGACATATTGCTCTCCTTTCAGAATTCCAGTCCAAAGGGTTTATCTCACCTGGCCTTCTCAGCTCAGAAATGATAAAAGGCAAGCTGTGAAATATCTGGTAAGGTTGTACCTTGCACCTAGACCTTCGAATACAGAGACCTGTGGTCTTTGCACTCCATCACTTTACATCTCAAATCAGAATTCCAGTCCAAAGGGTTTATCTCACCTGGCCTTCTCAGCTCAGAAATGATAAAAGGCAAACTCTGAAATATCTGGTAAGGTTGTACCTTGCACCTAGACCTTCGAATACAGAGATGGTCTTTGCCCTCCATCACTTTACATCCCAAATCAGTTAGGTGGTGTTTCCTGATAAGAAGCCAGCAAAAGAGAACTGAGAATAAAAGGCAAAACTTTCAAGAGGGTTCACAGAGGAAATCTGAGGACTACTTAAAACATTAAAGAGACCTATTAAAGAATGTTTAGCCAGGTGCAGTGGCTCACATGTGTAATCCCAGCACTTTGGGAGGCCGAGGTGGGTGGATCACCTGAGGTCGGGAGTTCGAGACCAGCCTGGCCAACACGGAGAACCCCGTCTCTACTAAAAATACAAAAATTAGCCGGGTGTGGTGGCAGGCACCTGTAATCCCAGCTACTCGGAAGGCTGAGGCAGGAGAATAGCCTCAACCCGGGAGGCGGGGGCTGCAGTGAGCCAAGACTGCACCACTGCACTCCAGCCTAGGCAACAAGAGTGAGACTTCGTCTCAAGAAATAAATAAATAAATAAATAAAAAGAAAACAGGCAATTTAGAAAAGAAGAAATGCAAACTGCCAACATATATTCCTTCTGCTTCTCAGAAAGAATCAAAGAAATGCAAGATTAAAGCAAGATGTCTGTGTTGGAGAAAGACATAGAGAAAGGGGCACCGTTATATACTGCTGGTATGAGTTTAAATTGCTGCATCTCAAGAACAAGGCAACTTGCCTATATGTGAATATCTGTGCCCTTTGACCCTGTGTTTCTAGAAATCTATCCTAAGGAAATAATTAGAGAAGCCTAAAGGCCAACGTCAGCTCAGGCAGAGAGATATCACTTTCACTGCAATTGGAGCGGAACGAGGTCGGCAGTTCTGTTGCTCTGCACCAGGGAGCAATTTCTCTAACTTCCTGAATTGTGGCTTATGAAAAATGCTAAAGATAACACAAGAGTTTTTTTGGGCATGTTCAGAGTAACAGCAAAGAAAGCACAGATACACCCACAGTAAGGAATGTCAACGTATAACAGGACAAAAAAACCCTAGTCACTAAACTTTAATTTTGCTTCTGACTTCTCAGTCAAAAAGAATGAGACTCAGACGAAAGAGGAACAGAAATATATTTAGAGGAATTGAATTTTGAAAACAAAAATAAGTCTGTGAGAGAACTTCTTAAAGGGCTCTGAATGTATTCAAGTCTCAGTTCCCCTAGGAAGAAGGCCTCAGCTTAGTGTGTACTTTACTAGGGGGGACTGCGACCCCAGGAGCAGAAGCCACTGACAGATGGAGAAGGCAGGGAAGCAGGGATGCTCTATTGATGTGGCCCTACTTAGGGGCACTGGCTGTTGTGATCCCACGAGACTGTCTGAAAGATGTAAGAAAATCATCTTACAAATGTCCATCTTCCCAGGAAGATAAAGAAGGAAGTACTTATCTCCATAGGGTGTTAGCTCTCTAATCTTTCCGAGTTGAGCCCGCTTGGGGACCCCAGAGCAATGGCAAGTCCTGGGGCGGATAGCAGGAGGAGCAGTGTGGGCCTGAGGCGAGGGGCTGTGAGCTGGAACCAGCCTGAGGCTTCTGGGTGCCTGCACAGCCGTGGCTGGAGAAAGGCATCTGGAGGGGTCCCCAGGGACCCACACCACCAGAGCCGGGCTCCGAGAGAATGAAATCATTGTATATTTAAGTGATCTGGACTAAGCACACACTATGTGCCAAACATAGGGCTGAGTTTTAGGGATATAAACATGAATACAAGTCATGGTCCCTTCCCTTGGGAAGCTTAGAGGCAGAGTTCGGGCTGCTGTAGGCTGAGCAGTTTGCTGAGGGAAGGAGAGATGGGCAGGGGAAGAGGTGAGAATCCAGGCAGGTTCACGGTACCATCAGTCAGTGGCTATTGAAGCACATGAGGCACCTCATGAATATGATGGCACCACGCGTCTGACTCTGAGGAGAAAGAGACTACTATTTTGGAAGCTAAGAATACAACAGAAGAAGCCAACTCTTGCCAGTCTTTAAGTGTGACACGTACAAGCCCGACGACTCCTTCCCTGAGGTGTACTTAGCAAACACAGTGTTAATACCTCTGGAAAAGGCCCCAAACTCTAAGCCCCGCCCTAGACCTTAATGTTCAGGAAACAAGCCAGGCTGAAAGAGTTCATTAAAATAACGTTGTGTTTTTCTCCCCCACTGGCTGAATATCCTCAAACGGTGACCTTTCCTACACATTCTAATGAGTCACACTGGCTGGCACTTTTTAGTCGGGAGAGTCATGGAAACCCTTTGTGAAAATCTGTTGGGTTGTGGGTCCCTTCAGTCACCAGGTGCTGGTGAGGGAAGCCCCCCTTCCTTCCTCTCCCCAGCTAAGTAAGCCTAAGGGCCCAGGTCTTCCTCCCCCAGACCTAGCCCTGCACGGAGCGGGAGACTCCGCAGCCTCCGCTGCTGGAACTCAAGCAGGGTTGGGTAACAGCTTATCTCTGAAAACCGAGTCCCACTTTTGCACACTGCACTCTGAACTTTAATACAGACGGAGGCGGCTCACACGCCCTTATTTGGTCCTGTGGCTTGTACAGCGCAAGCCGGAAGGTTCAGCCACCCCTCCACCCACCTCTGGCCCATCTCTAAACTCGATTACTTCTTTTGTCATCCAAAGCGAGCAAAGGTCAGTAGAGTTCAGAGCTAACATTAAGGCTAGCCAAGGACGTGGAAGCCTAACCTGGGACTGCCAATATCGCCCCCCAAGGGCCACTGTGGGAGGCAGCAACTGTCTCCTGGTCTGAGGGCCTGGCAGGAGCGTCGCTGCTCCAACTACAGGAGTGTGAAGAAATGAAGTCTAAGCTGCAGGGAGGCTGCAGCAGGGTCCAACAACTTCTGGGGGGTGTCTCTGCACTGCCAAGGACTAACCTAAACCATAGGCAGAGAAAAGAAACAGGGGAAAAGATGAGTAAGAGAAGGAAAAGGTGATCCGAGAAAAAGAAAAAGGACTGAAAAAAGAGGTGTATAAAGATCAATGCACTTTTATTAAGTATCTGCTGTGATAAGGACATCATTTCCAAGCAGCTTAGGAGCCCAGACAGACCAAATGCCCCAAGAGAGCCTTTTCCACATACGGCTTGAAGCCCCCAAATCAAACCACAAAATGGATTTTTTTTTTCTTTTTTTTGGGTGACAAAGTCTCACTCTGTCGCCCAGGCTGGAGTGCAGTGGCGCAACCTCTGCTGTCCGGGTTCAAGCGATTCTCCCGCCTCAGCCTTCCGAGTAGCTGGGATTACAGGCACGCCACTGTGGCCTGGCTAATTTTTTTTTTTTTTTTGAGACGGAGTCTCACTGTGTCTCCTGGCTGGAGTGCAGTGGGTCTGATCTCGCTCACTGTAAGTTCACTCTCGGTTCACGCCATCTCCCGCCTCTGTGCCTCCTAAGAAGGCTGGGATTACAGGCCACGCTAGTTTTTAGACATTTTTGAGTGGCATTGCTCACCCATGTTAGCTACAGGATAGTCTCATCTCCTGACTCAGGATCCACTACCGCCCCAAAGTGCTGGGATTACAGGCTTGACATCACGCGCCCGGCCAAGTGCCTGGCTAATTTTTGTAGTTTTAGTAGAGACGGAGGTTTCACCATCTTGGCCAGGATGGTCTTGAACTCCTGACCTCATGATCCACCTGCCTTGGCCTCCCAAAGTGCTGGGATTACAGGCGTGAGCCACCATGCCCAGCCTGGATTTTTCCTTTCTCATAGGACATAAAAGGATTAGCAAATCATGAGTGCCAAGTATTATACCGAAATCAGTTACCTGTGTTCTTCTTCCCAGAAAGATGCATTTCATATTATTGCAACAAATAAAGTACATAAAGCTTGCAAAGTCCTTGTGAGAAATCTTTCTTCAAAAATTGCCAATTTGGCCAGGTATGGTGGCTCACGCCTATAATCTCAGCCTTTTGGGAGGCTGAAGTGGGAGTGCTGCTTAAGGCCAGGAGTTTAAGACCAGCTGGGCAACAACAGTAAGATCCTGTCTCTACAAATATATTCTTTAATTGCCAATTTGCTATCTAATGTTGTAACCACCCAGTGGGTTCACCTTGCCTGCTGCCTAGACAGAGTCGATTTATCAAGACACAGGAATTGCAGTAGAGAAAGAGTAATTAATTCATGCAGAGCCGGCTGTAATGGAGACCAGAGTCTCTTATTATTACTCAAGTCAGTCTCCCGCAGCATTCTGGAATGAGTTTTTAAGGACAACTTGGTGCAGGGGGAAGACAGTTAGCGAGGAGTGCTGATTGGTTAAGTAGGAGATGAAATCATAGGGAATTGAAGCTGTCCTGTTGTGCTGAGTCAGTTCCTGGGTGGGGGCCACAAGATCAGATGAGCCAGTTAATCGATCTGGGTGGTGCCTGCTGATCCATCAAGTGCAGAGTCTGCAAAATATCTCAAGCACTGATCTTAGGAGCAGTTTAGGGAGGGTCAGAATCTTATAGCCCCCAGCTGCATGACTCCTAAAACCTAATTTTTAATCTTGTGCCTAATTCGTTAGTCCTACAAAGGCAGTCTAGTCCCCAGGCAAAAGGAGATATGTTTTGAGAAAGGGCTGCTATCATCTTTGTTTTAAACTATGAACTGGCGGGGTGCAGTGGCTCACGTCTGTAATCCCAGCACTTTGGGAAGCAGAGGAGAGTGGATTGCCTGAGGTCAGGAGTTCCAGATCAGCCTGGCTAACATGTTAAAACCCGGTCTCTACTAAAAATACAAAAAGATTAGCCAGGCCTGGTAGCGCACACCTGTAGTCCTAGCTACTTGGGAGGCTGAAGCAGGGGAATCGCTTCAACCCGGGAGGCGGAGGTTGCAACCCGAGATCGCGCCGTTGCACTCCAGCCTGGGCAATAGAGCGAGATTCCATCTCAAAAAAAAAAAAAGAAAAAAAAAAGAAAAGAAGTTTGAGTGAGTGAGAGTGATAGGAAAGTGAAAAAATAAAGATCTAAAGGAGTGACAGCCTGGGGAAGGAGTTTTATAAGCTAGAAGATGTTTGACTAGTGAAGCAAAGAAGTTGGTAGAATTGGAGGATGAAGCTACTGGAGGGGGCAAAATAACAGAGACAGAACAGAGGAATTGCAGATAAAAGTGTGGTGCAGTTTGTGATTGGGGAAAAGGGACATATCAAGCAGGGAGCAGAGCTGTTGGTTTTAACTGGGTTAACTGCTCCCACTTCATCAGGCCGCTATGAGGATTAAATGAGATAGTATCTGAAAATCACTAAGAACAGAGGTTGGCATGTGGCAAGTGTCCAATTAATGTTAGCTATTGAGCTTATTCTTGATTGGAAGGTAATTCAATGCTGGGGAAAGAAATGAGCAATGGGGTGGCTAGGCGCAGTGTCTCACACCTGCAATCCCAGCACTTTGGGAGGCCGGGGCAGGTGGATGACTTGAGGTCAGGAGTTTGAGACCAGCCTGGCCAACATGGTGAAACCCAGTCTCTACTAAAGATACAAAAATTAGCCAGGTGAGATGGTGGGTGCCTGTAATCCCACCTAATTGGGAGGCTGAGGCAGGAGAGTCGCTTGAACCCAAGAGGCAGAGTTTGCAGTGAGCTGAGGCCACTGCACTCCAGCCTGGACCACAGAGTGAGATGTCATCTCAAAAAAAAAAAAAAAAAAAAAAGAAAGAAAGAAAGAAAAAGAAAAAAATAAATGAACAATGGGATATGAGGCTTCACGAAGAAGTGGTCAGCTAACAGCAGACAGCCCTGTGTGATTAGATTGCAAAATGAAGGAGAATAGAGCTGGGCCATGAGGGGCCTTCAATATTCTGCTCAAGGGATTGGACTAAGCTAGACCCAATAGGGGGCCTTTAAAGATTTCGGGGGATTCAATCTATGTTTTAGAAAGGCATACTCTGGAGCAGGCTGAATGAGATAAAAATCTTTGCAGATGTGCATAGAGAAGATGATGAGGAGGGCCTGGATTAAGATGGTGGGGTTGAAAAGATGGATATCAATAGCAGAATGACACAGAACTAGACTCTACCTGATGAGGGTGCTGACTAGAATGGAAGGCAGGCTGAGAGAGAAGACCTGAGGCATTTACCAGAGGGACTGGGGGGAGGGTGGTGGTGCCAGCAGCACAGATGTGAGAACTGAAACTGCCTAGGAGAGGGCACTTTAAAGACAGCACTTTAAAGATCTACAAAGAAAGAGCTGGCAAGAAGAGGAGCCAGGAAAGGAGAGAGGAGGAGCAGTTGGAGATTGCCTGTCTGACTTGCTCTGGATAGGACATAAACATTTACCAGATACCAGCAGCATGCCAAGGACGAGGCTGGGTGCTGGTAACTGAGCATGACAAGTACAGAACCTTTTTATAAAAGCAGCTTTCAGGCTGAGCGCAGTGGCTCATGCCTGTAATCCTAGCACTTTGGGAGGCCGAGGTAGGCAGATCACCTGAGGTCAGAAGTTCGAGACCAGCCTGGCCAACATGGTGAAACCCCATCTCTACTAAAAATATAAAAAAATAGCTGGGCATGGTGGCGGGCACCTGTAATCCCAGTTACTCGAGAGGCTGAGGCAGGAGAATCGCTTGAACCTGGGAGGCAGAGGTTGCAGTGAGGCGAGAGTGCGACATTGCACTCCAGCCTGGGCAACAAGAGTGAAATTCTGTCTCAAAAAAAAAAAAACAAAAAAAAACAAGCAGCTTTCATGAGCAATATCCTGGTGGCCACCCAAGTTCATGAGGCAAACGCAGGATGCATTTCCCTCTCTATGAGGCAACCCTGGCAGACCAGGAAGGGAATTATGAGATAAGGCTTTAAGCTTGATCAATGGATTCTGATCGAAGTGAAGTGGGTTCTTACTCATATTCAACAGCATTAATAGTAATTGCTAACTCCTTAATAATTCAATAAGAGCTTTTGTATAATCGGTGATTTAAAAAGTTTTACAAAATCTTCACGCTATTCAATTGTTTAATATAGATTAACATCTCTCTCTCTCTCTCTCTCTTATTTTTTTTAAGAGACAGAGTCTTACCCTGTTGCTTAGGCTGACCTTGAACTCCGGGTCTCAGATGATCCTCCCACCTCAGCCTCCCAAAGTGCTCAGATTACAGGTGTGAGCCACGCCACCTGGCCAGATTAACACCTCTTCTAAGAGCAGTGAGTCTTGAATGATAAATTTTGCTCCTCAGAAATATATATATTTTTGAAACAGGGTCTTGCTCTGTCGTCCAGGCTGGAGTGCAGTGGTGCAGACACAGCTCACCGCAGCCTCAACCTCCTAGGATCAGGCAATCCTCCTTCCTCAGCCTCCTGAGTAGTTGGGACTACAGGCATGCACCACCACGGCCAACTGATTAAAACAATTGTTTTGGCCAGGCATGGTGTCTCACACCTGTAATCCCAGCACTTTGGGAGGCCAAGGCTGGCAGATCACCTGAGGTCAGAAATTAGACACCAGCCTGGCCAACATGGCGAAACCTCATTTCTACTAAAAATACAAAAATTAGCTGGGCATGGTGATGTGCGCCTGTAATCCTAGCTACTCAGGAGGCTGAGGCAGGAGAATCGCTTAAACCCGGGAGACAGAAGTTGCAGTGAGCCAAGATCATGCCACTGCACTCCAACCTGGGCGACAAGTGAGACTCTGTCTCAAAAAAAAAAAAATTTTTTTTTTTTTTAACACATGGGGTCTCACCATGTTGCCCAGGCTGGTCTTGTACCCTGCGTTCAAGTGATGCTCCCGCTTCAACCTCCCAAAGTGCTGGGATTGAACCACCGCACCTGGCCAGAAATATCTTTTGAAGTAGGCATTGCTTACTATTACTGGCTGCTGGACCCATAATGGGGGCTGAGTCCTATGACCAGCCTGGACATCTTGCCCAGCTTCTTGAGAGGTGCCAGCATCACATCAGGATATATGTATGAGCTGCATTCTGCACTGACTCTTTCACCAACTTAATGAGTACTCTGGATTCCCTGATACCATTCTTAAAAAGAGTTTGAGGAAGATACTTTCCTTCCACATGATTAATGCTGATTCATTAACCAGAGAATGCAGGAGTTAGAAGGGACTTTAAGAATCATCCAAGTAGTCCTGTTAGCCTTAGAAAGAGTAATTCTAGGGATATTTTGTGAAATCCTCACTGACTATGTTTGGGAGGTAAAATGATTGCTTTGTTAAGGTGTTCAGGTTTGGGTGTTTAGGGTATGTAAAAATAGGTATTTTACATAATAGTAGTAACTAGACTGGTGAAAAAAACCCAGACCAATTATTTACCTCTAATTCAGCATTCCATTGTGCTATCTCTCTCCTATAACTCAGGCTTTTCTAAGTTGTAAAGAACAAGGGTATGGAGTCTTTCTACCTCCCTCCTGCATGTTCGCTCTGAGATGCTGGCTATGGTGGGCAAGAAGGAGGCTAAGCCAAGGAATCCCCAGCCATTCTTGTCACACCCAGAAAAAAAGAGGGCTTTTAGGGCACTGTGGGCAGGCAAAGCTGAGGGAAATTTGGGATTTGTGCTAATTCCCAGGAAGACCTTGTCTGGTGATGCTCAGATAGCTTTTGCAGGGTGAATTCTTCTCAAAAGGCAGTGGTCTCCAGATCAGGGCAGTCCACCACTATGGTGAGTTACAGTCCTGATCTGCTGATCAACAACCTCTTAGCAGTACTCCTATGGACAGCTGTCGCCCCCCTTCCATTGTCTAAGGGCCACAGCAGAATGTCTGAGGATAGGTCTTACAGGTTGCATTGCTCTTGCTCCCCTTTGGCTTGCCTGCTTCTTGTCAGATGGGAGCTGTATCAGTGGGCACCCCACCTGTGTACCAGAGCTCCTGCTTCTGCAGGAGACTGAGGCCAGTATTTCCCCCTTGTCTTGGAAGATTCTAACGCAGGTCCCCTTCTTCTTTCTCCTTTAGCCAGTCTCGTAAAAATTTGTCAATATTGGTATCCAATTCCTTCTAAAATTAGTATTTCTTAGATGTAGGCAAGGAACTAAGCATTAAATATTGCAGCAGAAAATACGCACGCCTACCAGGCTAGGGATTTATAGGGAAAATATAGAAGAGAGATCCAAATCACTTCGAAGTCATTTCCAAGTGGGTTGATGCTATTTGATGTGGTTACTTAAGAGTGTAGATAAAAGATACACTTGCAGTGCTGGCCAGAAGATAGCCTTAGTTATTACAAATGTTGCATCTGGCTTTGCAGAGAGCAAATGCCTAGACACATTCTCAGGGATGGGATGGGATTTGTTAAACAATCTCTTGCATCCAGTCTCTGAAACATGAAAGCCGTTGATATTCTTTTAGAGCAGGTGAAAAATGCTTGGACTTTTCTTAGAAAAGGGAGAACATTCCTAGAATTAGCATCTAAAACATGTCAAAATTTAGCTTGCAAAAATGAGTTAAAAATGAACTACTGTTCTACAGCAATGTTTTCCAACTGAGGTCCACAAATGCCTGAGAGTCTGTGGCTAAATTCTCAGGGGTTCACGCATTCCTAGAAAAATTTTTACTTAAATAATAATCTGAAACATTTCATGATTATTTCCTTGACAACTTCAAATGAATGTATGTTCACGTGATTTTAGTGCTTACATTTATACATGTGAAAGCACAAGTCTTCTCAAAGTAACTGAGATTTTTTTTCTTTTAAAAAACACCTAGTGGGCCAGGCATGGTGGCTCATGCCTGTAATCCCAGCACTTTGGAAGGCCGAGGTGGGTGGATCACAAGGTCAGGAGTTCAAGACCAGCCTGGCCAAGATGGTGAAATCCTATCTCTACTAAAAATACAAAGATTGGCCGGGTGCAGTGGCTCAAACCTGTAATCCCAGCACTTTGGGAGGCCGAGACGGGCAGATCACGAGGTCAGGAGATCGAGACCATCCTGGCTAACACGGTGAAACCCCGTCTCTACTAAAAAATACAAAAAACTAGCCGGGCGAGGTGGCGGGTACCTGTAGTCCCAGCTACTCGGGAGGCTGAGGCAGGAGAATGGCGTAAACCCAGAAGGCGGAGCTTGCAGTGAGCTGAGATCTGGCCACTGCACTCTAGCCTGGGCGACAGAGCGAGACTCCGTCTCAAAAACAAAAAAGCAAAAAAACAACAACAAAAAAATTAGTCAGGCATACTGGCAGGCACCTGTAATCCCAGCTACTTGGGAGTCTGAGGCAGATAATTGGTTGAACCCGGGAGGTGGAGGTTGCAGTGAGCCAAGATCGTGCCACTGCACTCCAGCCTGGGTGACAGAGTGAGATTCCATCACAAACAAACAAATAAACAAACAAAAGAAAACCGTGAGTGAACCCTAATGTAAATTATGGATTCCAGGTGATAACTATGTGTCAATGTTGGCTAATCAAGTGTAACAAATGTACCATTTTGGTTGGGGATGCTGATAACCAGAGAGGCTGTGCAGGCGTGGGACAAGGGCTATAACTTCTGCTCAATTTTGCTGTGAACTTAAAACTGCTCTAAAAAATAAAGTCTCTTAGAAAAAAAATTATTTAAAAAATGACCCAATACTGTATGTAAGCTAAACATGAACAGAAAAGTTAAATTACAAGAAAAAAAAGATCCATCCATCACTCAAAGTTAACCAATTCTGCTCCAAAGTATTGGGGGCTGAAAACCAGCTGACGTTCGCTAGGCAATTAAGGCTAATCTATCTGCATCAACCCTCTTTCTTCAGTCTTATGGGACCCTTAGCCTCTCTCGAGTAGAGTCAGTGTGGACCCATGCAGGCACCATTTGGTGGGACCTGCCCCCAGGAGCAGATAAGGTCTAGAATTACCAATGTGAAAACATATTTCAGACCCAGTATCTAATGGACCGGGGTGAATCTCAAGCATCTGTGTGTATATCAAACTCCAGGCACTTCCTCAGTGATGCATACAGTTTTCCATGTCCATGTGCCTGGGCTTCTGCCCTGATGTAGTTGTCTGTTCCTCTACTGAGAATAAAGCCTGCCCAGTTGGTCAAGACCGTAAGAGGGTCTGGCAAGATGACATGTTCAAGCCTAGTGACTTGAACCCGTTTTCTCTCCTAGATGCTGGCTATAGTCATCTAGCTCCAAACAAGGTCAACCCAGAATCACAGCAAGGCACCCCTGCCTGACTCTGACCATCTTGTTAGCTAGAAACATTTGCTGTAATGGCTTACCCAATAGATTGGGCCTCCTTGGAAATAGATACTAGTCCAGTTCAAGCCTGTATTCACCCCATTCCCAGGCTACTATAATCTGATGACTGACTCACTGGCATGTGCTGTTGAGGTCCCTGTGCCACTGATAGACACAGCAGTCTAAGATATGACAATCTGGAGCAAGAGAAAGACAATGGGGACTGAGTTTAGGTACAATAGGAAGAATTTAATAAACCTTTTATAAAAAAATCTTCTCTTGGGAAGTGTAATAAAATAAACAAATGTAAATGAAAATTTAAAAGTTAGATATATAAATCTGTTCAAGGATAATGCTGAGCCTAAGACCATCCTAAGTGGGTCTCATTGGCCTTGCAGGCAAAATATCTCTTTATTACATGCATTTGTTTAGAAGTCACAGTCCTTTGATGCCAACAAGTCTAATCTTATGCCTTACACCAAATGAACTGGCATCTAAAATATGTGAAAAATTAGGTTGTAAAAATGAATTTAAAGTGACCGGCTGCTCTGCCTATGGAGTAGCTATTCTTTTATTTCCTTTACTTAATAAACTTCCTTTCACTTTACTCTATGGATTTGCCTTGAATTCCTTCTTGGGCAAGATCCAAGAACCCCCTCTTGTGGTCTGGATCAGGACTCCTTCCCGGTAACATCTTCCAGGTGAACCCTGAAGGGACAATACTGAGGAAACCCTGGCCCAAAGGAAATAGACTGCAGCACCAATTGGCCACCTTTGGCTGTACCTGCTTACGATGCCCTAGAAACTGCATGCTTTCCTGGGCCTGTTCCTCCAAGTGCTCTACCCTGAAGCCCATAATCCAATTAAGAAACTGGTAAATGAAAAATCTTAACAACTACTGAATATTCTTCTGTCTGTGTATTTATATGTGTTGTGTGTGTGATATGAAAGCATTTTGATTAATTAGTTTAAAAATAATAGGTGCTTAAATCAAATATTGTCAGAAAAGTAAAAAGTATAAATGCCTTTTAGTTCATGAGACTTAAGCAATCTTTGAGAAATAAAAATAGTTTTACATGCAAGGAAAGTGAAATGTGGTTTTTGGTAAAAGATTATAAGAAGGCAAGTGAATGTGGATTTTTTTTTAACCTAGATTTAAGGGTTAAAGGATTGTTTTAGGTTAGATAGGAAAAAGCTGAAGTTTGAACAAGTTGTAGAAGGTGTGTGAAAAATTAATCTTGTAAAAGAAATTCTGTGTGTGAACATATTAGCTAAAATTAAAGGGGTATTATTCAGTTTATCCATAAATTGAAGACTGAAATAAAAGCACAACAGAGTTTTCTTAGAACACGAATCTGCTCTTTAACAAAAATTGTAAAGGGTTTTAAAAGGTTTATAAGAATCTTACCTTATGGTCAGACATTAAAATTGGATAGATTTGTCTATAAGGTTTTATTAAGAATCAGGTTTGAGCCTGGGCACAGTGGCTCACGCTTATAATCCCAGCACTTTGGGAGGCCAAGGCAGGTGCATCACCTGAGGTCAGGAGTTTGAGACCCATCCTCACTGGCGTGTGCTGTTGAGGTCCCTGTGCCTGGCCAACATGGCAAAACCCTGTTTCTACTAAAAATACAAAAATTAGCTGGGCGTGGTAGCTCACACTTGTAATCCCAGTTACTTGGGAGACTGAGGCAGAAGAATTGCTTGAACCTGGGAGGCAGAGGTTGCGGTGAGCCGAGATTGCACCACTGCACTCCAGCCTGAGCAACAGAGTGAGATTCTGTCTCAGGAAAAAAAAAAAAAAAGAGAATTGGGTTTGACATCAATAATGCACTAATTCAATTGTGAAGTTTGACTTATTGGTATAAAAATCACATAGGAAGCACTGTCAAATACAAAATGGTGTTTGGCTTTCTTTGGGCTGTATTTGTATAAATATGTTATTGGTATATGTTCCAAAATCACAGAAAACTGTAATTCTGATATGACTCAGTGTATGTTGTTAATCATTATTTTTTTTTTTTTTTTTTTGAGATGGAGTCTCGCGCTGTGTCACCCAGGCTGGAGTGCAGTGGCGCGATCTCGGCTCACTGCAAGCTCCGCCTCCCAGGTTCAGGCCATTCTCCTGCCTCAGCCTCCGAGTAGCTGGGACTACAGGCGCCCGCCACCACGCCCGGCTAATTTTTTGTATTTTTAGTAGAGACGGGGTTTCACCATGTTAGCCAGGATGGTCTCGATCTCCTGACCTCGTGATCCGCCCGCCTCGGCCTCCCAAAGTGCTGGGATTACAGGCTTGAGCCACCGCGCCCGGCCCTGTTAATCATTATAATTGTTATGTAAAAATTGTTATATGCCACAGAAGTAACCAAAATTCTTAGTCAACAGTGGCTTTAATAGAGGCTGCCCTAAGGTGTTTTGTCATCCATGGATAATTGTTGTCTTGTCTTGATCCTCTTTAGAAGGTGGTTTTATAATCAACTATAGAACTCTAATAGGTGTTATTGAATGTAGGTTTCTAATAACTTTGGAAATTGTGACATTAAAATAGAGGCAAAAGCTTTCAGGACTCATGGAGAGCTGAAATGTTCATGAATATCAAGCAAAACAGGAGTTAACTGCATGGATTGACCTAACAGGAGACTGAAGCAATCTTTTTTTAACTTTGGCTTAAAATGTTGCTGATCCTGGCCGGGTGCGGTGGCTCATGCCTGTAATTCCAGCACTTTGGGAGGCCGAGGCGGGTGGATCACAAGGTCAGGAGATAGAGATCATCCTGGCTAACACAGTGAAACCCCGTCTCTACTAAAAATGCAAAAAAAATTAGCCAGGTGTGGTGGCGGGCTCCTGTAGTCCCAGCTACTCAGGAGGCTGAGGCAGGAGAATGGCGTGAACCTGGGAGGTGGAGTTTGCAGTGAGCCGAGATAGCGCCACTGCACTCCAGCCTGGTTGACAGAGCGAGACTCTGTCTCAAAAAAAAAAAAAAAAAAAGTTGCTGATCATTCCTTTTGTTTTTTAGAGCCAAAGAAACTTTTCTTTTGAGCTATTAACAGCTTTTAACAATTGAGTAAAGTATACTCCTGTGAACAAAATTTGAAGCATATTTGTTTCTCTCTACCCAATTTCTCCAAAATTTGGAAACCATTTGTGAATATTTTTAACTTCTAGCAATATAATTATTTGCATAAATGCAATAAGAATGTTTTCTTTTGTACAAGAACACAATTGGAGAAACTGATTTTTTACCAAGGCTTTGACTGGAATGACACTTTTTCCTTTAAGGAATCAAACTTGACTTATAGTGCCAATAAAAGCCCCTTAGGAAAACTGGCCTCATACATTGTCTACGTAGTCCCTGTACAGGGTTCCTAACCTGTGGTAAGTAAAGAATGTCACTTTATGACAAGTCCAGGAGCCCCAAGTTATCTTGGGACCTCAAAAGGAGAGAAATTTACCCAATTCATACAGATATTTGAGGATACAGATCCATGGCTGGGCTCAGCTTTAAAAAAGTCTTATCTGAGATTCCTTCTAAGGAACAAAGTTCCATCAAAGCCGATTTAAAAAGCCTATGTGAAAAATAATTATTGTTGCTGTACTTTATACAAATAATCAGGCCACGTATAATAAAGCAAACCAGTCTTACTTGTTTTTAGTAAAAATGGGAGACTGGAGAGAAAAAAGTTATGTTTCAAAAACTATGGTACACATGTTATTAGAGTGTAGATTTTTATTTTATTTTATTTTATTTATTTTATTTTTTGAGATGGAGTCTTGCTCTCGTCACCCAGGCTGGAGTGCAGTGGCGTGATCGTGGCTCACTGCAGCCTCCATCTCCCAGGTTCAAGTAATTCTCCTGCTTCAGCCTCTTGAGTAGCTGGGATTACAGATGCCCGCCACCACGCCCACTTGGTTAATTTTTGTACTTTTCGTAGAGACGAGGTTTCGCCATGTTGGCCAGGCTGGTCTCAAACTCTTGACCTCAGGTGATCCACCCACCTTGGCCTCCCAAAGTGCTGGAATTACAGGCATGAGCCACCGCGTTCAGCCAGAGTTAGTCTTATCAGTTGTTTTTAAGTTTTTTTTCCTGCAATTTTAACTGCTTATTCCTGAGAACCAACCAGTGATCTCTGGCTGCTGCTTAGAAGAAACAAGAGGGATGGATGATGTAAAAATCTGGATCAATATTCTAATTCTGGCCACATATTGGAATCAGCTAGTGACCCCATATCAGCTTGGTTTCAACAATTGCCCAGTTCATAGAAAGCCTTCTTATTTAGTTTACTTGGAATAATTTCACTTATTTTGCTTTACCGTTGTGGAATATGTTGTTGTTATACTCTTTATGTAGGAATGCAGGATAAGCTTATTGAATGTTTCCTTAAATTGAACACTTATTAATCTTTTAGATATCACCTTTTGTCAGAGTTACAAATGGACTTCACCATAATGACACTTTCTTTCTTTTTTTTTGAGACAGAGTCTCACTCTGTCACCCAGACAGGAGTACAATGGCCTGATCTCGGCTCACTGCAACCTCCACCTCCTGGGTTCAAACGTTTCTCCTGCCTCAGCCTCTTGAGTAGCTATGATTACAGGCACCCACCACCACACTTGGCTAATTTTTATATTTGTAGTAGAGACAGGGCTTCACCATGTTGCCCAGGCTGGTCTTGAACTCCTGATCTCAAGTGATCTGCCTGCCTTGGCCTCCCAAAGCACTGGGATTCCAGGTGTGAGCCCCTGCGCGCAGCCTCTATACTGACACTTTCTGTCAGAGCTCCTCTCTACCTCAAATACAAGAGACCCTAATAGGCAGTAATATCATTGCCCCTATTCAGCCTGAAGAATTCACAGAAGATGGATCTTCATCCCTCTACAACCCTTGGGATTAAGGTTCTCTTATAAAAGGAAAGGGCGAAATATGTCAGAGGCATTTGAACCAGAGCAATTCCATCTTGAATAGCGGCTGGGTAAAATAAGGCTGACACCTACTGGGTTGCATTCTCAGGAGGTTAGCATTCTTACTTATGAGATAGGAGGTCAGCACAAAATACAGGTCATAAAGACCTTACTGATAAAACAACATGCAGTAAAATGTTGTTTTACTGCATGCCCACCAAAACCAAGATGGCAATGAAAATGACCTCTGGTGGTTCTCATTGCTCATTATTCGCTAATTATAATGTATTAGCATGCTAAAGGACACTCCCACCAGTGCCACTGACAGTTTACAAATGCCATGGCAACGTCAGGAAGTTACCCGCTATGGTCTAAAATGGGGAGGAACCCTCAGTTCTGGGAACTGCCCACCCCTTTCCCGGAAAACTCACGAATAAGCCAACACTTGTTTAGAGTATAATCAGGAAATGACTGTAAGTCTTCTTAGTGCAGCAGCCCACTTTGCTGCTCTGCCTGTGGAACAGCCATTCTTTATTCTTTTACTTTCTTTTTTTTTTGAGATGGAGTCTTGCTCTGTCGCCCAGGCTGGGGTGCAGTGGTGCGATCTCAGCTCACCGCAGCCTCTGCCTCCTGGGTTCCAGCAATTCTCCTGCCCCAGCCTCCTGAGTAGCTAGGATTACAGGCACAAGCCACCACACCCGGCTACTTTTTGTATATTTAGTAGAGACGGGGATCACCTCAGGTGATCCGCCTGCCTCGGCCTCCTAAAGCGCTGATATTACAGGCATGAGCCATAGCGCCCGGCCTATTCCTTTGCTTTCCTTTTTTGTTTTAGATGAAATCTCGCTCTTGTCCCCCAGGCTGGAGTGCCATGGGGCGATCTCGGCTCAATGCAACCTCCGCCTCCTGGGTTCAAGCGATTCTCCTGCCTCAGCCTCCCGAGTAGCTGAGATTACAGGCGTGTGCCACCACACCTGGCTAATTTTTGTATTTTTAGTAGAGACAGGGTTTCACCATGTTGGCCAGGCTGGTCTCGAACTCCTGACCTCAAGTGATCCGCCCGCCTCAGCCTCCCAAAGTGCTGGGATTACAGGTGTGAGCCACCGTGCCTGGCCTCCTTTACTTCCTTAATAAACTTGCTTTCACTTAAAATAAATAAATAAAGTGACCTACGTTCTACAGCAATATTTTCCAGCTGAGATCCACAAGAGAACTCTTGCCTTCCTCTTCTTGGCCTCAGGTCTGAACTGCCTGTCCTGTGACCCATTTCCTTTATCACACTCCAACCTCCTCCTCACGTCTGGCCTCACTCTTATCTCCTACATCTGGCGTTGTCCTGACTTCCACACTTGACACCTGACACTATCTTCTTGGCAATAACCTTGGTTCCCAACTGACCGGACTAAGGTTCCCTATTTGTGACAGTCAGCTTCAGAATACTTTAAATAAATGCCTTTCCTGATTAAGTACACTCTAGAAGCCCTGATGATCTGGGGCTTTGAACCACGCCCTGTGAGTATCAAGGGCAATGACGGAGGCCATCAGTTTGCTAATGAGAACAGGAGCCTCTTCACTAGCCAGGAGAACCTGGAGACCTTACTCTCCTCCAGAAGCCCTGTTCATGCCTCTGACACTTCAGCCCTAAAAAGTATTCAATGGCTTAGTTTAGCCATAGGGCAAAAGGGTTTTCCCTCAAAGAAATGTTTTCCCCCTTTAGGCAGAGTGATATTTTTGGTGTCCAGACTAACAGGGATGATGAACAGATGAATTATTTAGTGGAGGTGATGCATTATGCAGTCACTAAATCCACACATCTGGGACACCCTTTGGTTTTTTTCCTCCCTCTTATCTTTGACAACCAATTGTTCATCAAGCCATAGAAACGCTACCTCTGTAGCAGCACTAGAAACTATCTCCTCTCAATTTCCCCTGCCATTGTTTCTTTTCTGACTCTCATTTCTCACCTGACCATGCCCATTGGTTCTACTGCACCAAGTCTGGAGCCCCCTTCCCAAGCTGCTCTCCACAGTACTGTCAGAGAAATCTTTCTAAAATGAAAATCGGATCAAGTTATCACCCAGTTTGACATACTTCAAAGCTCCTTATAGTTTTAAGACATTTCAATTCCATAACCTTCACCTAACACATGGTCTTTGTGATCTGGCATTTGCCTGGCTCCCTCACTTGATCTTCTGTCATATTCCCTCAGGCATGTGGACTCCAGCTATCTGGAAGAACTCATATGGAATGCACCTGGCTAATTCCTACTTGTTCCTTAAAGCTCAGATCACAGGTAACCTGTCTCTAGTGTCTTTCCTGGCTCCTGCATCTGAGTCCATGGTACCTTTGTGTGCAGTCCTCACATCATTAGTCAGTTTGTTGGCTTTTACTAGACTGCAAGCTCCTTGAGGGCAAGGACTTGACTTGCCATTTTGTACTCCCAGGACCTGATATTTGAGATACAGTATATGCTCAAAAAATGAGTGCTAAATGGACAAACAAATATATTTCAAAGATTAATAAAGAAACAAAGTGAAATCCATGTTCCTCTCATGTCCTCTCAGAATCCTGTTTCATCCTGACTTCCATGTGAACCTGGCTCAGTGGGGCACCAGTGTTTTGTAAATACCTCAATCACAACTACAGAGTGTGCATCAAACACTGAGAATCCCAGGCAGATGACAAGAGTGGCTGAAGGTGACTGACCCAAGTGGTCAGGGAAGTAAGAAGGTAGGAGGACAGCTGGAGCCAGGGACTGTTAACAGAAGCCAAGAGTGGTTTGTGGGTTGGGGGAGTGGTCAACATTGGCCAGAGCTGCTGAGAGGTCCAGTAGAACTGGGACTGAAAAGCATCCTACTGATTTCACAAATAGGAAGTTACCAGTGACTCTGGAAAGAGGAGCTTCAATGGCAGCGAGAGGAAGGAGGATGATGAGCCAGAATTTAATGCATTGGGGAATTAATAAGAGGATGTGAAGACAATACATGTAGATAATACTTGGTTATGAAAGAAGAGAGAGAAGTAGGGCAGTAGTGGGATGAGGAGGGTTAAGCAGAGGTTCGTGTTTATTTGTTTTTAATGATGAGAGAATCTTGAACAAACAAATATGGAAAGAACCCAAGCAATACAATAGGAATAGAGGCAAATGAAAATTTCCAGGAAGGCATGCTATGGCTATAACAGATTACATGGCATAGGTCAGAACTATTGACAAAATGTCAATAATGAGGCTGTAAATAACAGACGTCCAGGTGTAGTCCTGGCAGCTAGTTGTAGGAAACAGATTGCTGTTAACTATTCTCTCCAAGTTCTGGGAATTTATTTCATAGGTAAGGCAATGGAGTGAGTGAAAATTTGATATTCACAACCTGTTTCAGGCTAAGGATAAAAGGCAGAAATAAGCAAGTTCACAGGAGGGAAATAGTGACATTGACTTTCACAAAATGGGATAAAAAGCAATGGCTTTGGTATTAGGGTTGCCAATAGCCAGTTAAAATTTGATTTTAAGCTGGGCATGGAGGCTCATACCTATAATCACAGCGCTTTGGGGGGGCCAAGGTGGGAAGATTGCTTGAGGCCAGGAGTTCGAAACCAGCCTGGGAGACAGAGGAAACTATGTCTCAAAAAATAATAAAAATAAAATAAAATAAAATTTGAGTTTCAGATAAACAAGTGAATAATTTTTTTAGTATAATTATGTTCTGGCAGGGCATGGTGGCTTACGCCTGTAATCCCAGCACTTTGGGAGGCCGAGGTGGGCAGACCACGAGGTCAGGAGTTCAAGACCAGCCTGGCCAATATGGTGAAACCCCATCTCTACTAAAAATACAAAAATTAGCTGGGTGTGGTGGCGCGCGCCTGTAGTCCCAGCTACTCAGGAGGCTGAGGCAGAAGGATCGCTTGAACCCAGGAGGTGGAGGTTGCAGTGAGCCGAGATTGCACCACTGCACTCCAGTGTGGGCGACAGAGTGAAACTTCATCTCAAAAAAAAAAAAAAAAAATTTGTTCTATGTTAAATTTGGGACACACTTAACATTAAAAAATTATTGTTTATCTGAAATTAAAATTTAATTAGGCATTTTGTATTTTAGTTGTAACCCTATGTAGGGTACATACCTATTTGCAGGACAGTTAATCTGTTTATTGAATCACAAAATGCTAGTTGTGAAAAAACCTCAGAGATAATCTAACACAATGCTTCTGTTTGATGAAGAGAAGCCTGAGGGTCAGAGCATGAATGTGCCTGCCCGCTGTCGCAAAAGGTGGAGCTGAGGACTGATCCTGGACTGCTCGAGGTTGCTACAGAAGAATAATTCCTAATTCTATTTTTGAGTCTAGCTTTAGGAGACATAACGAAATTCCCTATGCCTTAGAATCACAATAATTTTAATAAATGTTATTCAATAAAGAAATACATATATTCCATGACTTTTTTAGGAATTACTGAGGAAAAAGGTACATTGTTGAATTGAGCAGTCATTCATAATACATCCCAATTACAAAAAGGTTAATAACCTTTACACTGGAAATGAGTCCAAGGGAGGGACCATGACTACTTTTCTTTTTCTCTCTTTTTTTTTTTTGAGACAGAGTCTCGCTTTGTCGTGCAGGCTGGAATGGAGTTGCACGATCTCGGCTCACTGCAGTCTCCACCTCCTGGGTTCAAGTGATTCTGCTCAGCCTCCCGAGTAGCGGGGATTACAGGCGCCTGCCACCACACCAGGCTAATTTTTGTATTTTCAGTAGAGACGGGGTTTCACCATGTCCGCCAGGCTGGTCTCAAACTCCTGGCCTCAGGTGATCCGCCCACCTCAGCCTCCTGAAGTGCTGGGATTACAGGCGTGAGCCACTGTGCCCGGCCTGACTACGTAAGTTTTCATGGGGAACGTCTAGCATGCTTGTAAGTAGGAGGCTGACAATCTAATGAAAAAAATACCGCATAATTTTTTCTCAGGTTCTATTTAATAAACTTGAAATTAATTGTGTGATCACAGAGGATCAGTCTAGGAAAACACCCGCAAAATTAGAACATAGGCAGGACAATGAACTAAATATGCCACAGTGGGAAGACTGGAGAGTGACAGCAAGACTAGCATCTGATTAGAATTTTTTTTTTTTTTTTTTTTTTTTTGAGACGGAGTCTCGCTCTGTCGCCCGGCCTGGAGTGCAGTGGCGCGATCTCGGCTCACTGCAAGCTCCGCCTCCCGGGTTCCCGCCATTCTCCTGCCTCAGCCTCCCGAGTAGCTGGGACTACAGGCGCCGGCCACCTCACCCGGCTAGTTTTTTCGTATTTTTTAGTAGAGACGGGGTTTCACCGTGTTAGCCAGGATGGTCTCGATCTCCTGACCTCGTGATCCGCCCGTCTCGGCCTCCCAAAGTGCTGGGATTACAGGCTTGAGCCACCGCGCCCGGCGAATTTTTTTTTTTTTTTGACACAGAGTTTCACTCTTGTCGCCCAGGCTGGAGTGCAGTGGTGCGAGCTCGGCTCACTGCAACCTCCGCCTCCTGGGTTCAAGCAATTCTCCTGCCTCAGCCTCCTGAGTAGCTGGGACTACAGGTGCCTGCCACCATGCCTGGCTAATTTTTTTTATTTTTAGTAGACAAGGTTTCGCAATGTTGGGCAGGCTGGTCTCAAACTCCTGACCTCAGGTGATCTGCCTGCCTCAGCCTCCCAAAGTGCTGAGATTACAGGCGTGAGCCACCATGTCCGGCCTAGAATTTTTAAAGTATAGATGAGTGCTGAAGAAACAGGATATGGTTTCAGCTCTGTAACTTTGTAAAAACAGATGAATGAAGTATAAGATTATCTTGCTCAAATACTTGAAAGATGCAATGACTCATTCTTAAAAAAAAACAAAACAAAACTTGGATTTCAACCCAGAGACTCCAGCCCAGAGGTTCCCAAACATTACTGTGCCTTAGGATCATTTGGGGAGTTTAAAAAAAAAAATTCGGGTTTTTAATCACCCACCCCATTAGATTCATGCAGAGTACAGTGGAGCCTAGGTATCTGTGTTTTATCAAATGCCCCAGGTAATTCTTTTTCTTTTTCTTTTTTTTTTGAGATGGAGTCTCACTGTGTCACCAGGCTGGAGTGCAGTGGATGATCTAGGCATCTAGGTTCACTGCAACCTTAGCCTCCGGGTTTAAGTGATTCTCCTACCTCAGCCTCCTGAGTAGCTGGGATTACCGGCACATGCCAACACACCCAGCTAATTTTTTTGTATTTTTAGTAGAGATGGGATTTCACCATATTAGCCAGGCTAGTCTCGAACTCCTGACCCCAGGTGATTCACCTGCCTCAGCCTCCCAAAATGCTGGGATTGCAGGCATGAGCCACTGTGCCTGGTCTGCCCCAGGTAATTCCATTGCACCTAGGCTGCAGATCAACCTCTGTGTTTTACAAAACACCACTCTAGTCAGTCTGGATGGAGAGTGGTCATGTAAAGTCTAGGCTATAGAGGCCATATGTGTCGGCTAAAGCACAGATGACAGACCACATGGCCCTATGTGTACCTTTGAGAAGTTACTTACTGTCCCTCTAACTCAGTTTCCTCATCTGTAAAATGGGAATAATAACAGCATTTACTCCTAGAGAATTTAACAACTTAATAAATTTAAGGGATGTAGAATAGAGTTGGACACAGAGTAAAAACCTGGCTGGGCATGGTGGCTCACGCCTGTAATCCCAGCACTTTCGGAGGCCGAGGCGGGCAGATCATGAGGTCAGGAGATCAAGACCATCCTGGCCAACATGGTGAAACTCTGTCTCTACTAAAAACACAAAAAAATAGTCAGGCATGGTGGTGCACGCCTGTAGTCCCAGCTACTCGGGAGGTTGAGGCAGGAGAATTGCTTGAATCCTGGAGGCAGAGGCTGCAGCGAGCCAAGATTGCGCCACTCCACTCCAGCCTGGGTGACAGAACAAGACTCCATCTAAAACAAAACAAAACAAAACAACAACAAAAGAAAAAATGCCAGGCGCGGTGGCTCACGCCTGTAATCTCAACACTTTGGGAGGCTGAGGTGGGTGGATCACTTGACGTCAGGAGTTTGAGATCAGCCTGGCCAACATGGTGAAATTCCATCTCTACTAAAAATACAAAAAACTAGTCAGGCATGGTGGTGGGTGCCTGTAATCCCAGCTACTTGGAAGACTGAGAGGTAGGAGAATTGCTTGAATCCAGGAGGCAGAGGTTGCAGTTAGCCAAGATTGCACCACCGCACTCTAGCCTGGGCAACAAGAGCAAGACTTCATCTCAAGAAAAACAAAACAAAACAGAACAAAAAACAAAAAACACCTAATATATGTCAGCTATGATTGTTATTAGGCTGCTAGCAATGTTTCACTTAAAAGGGGAAAAGGAAGTGGCAACAGAAGGGAAATGGCTCAGAAGACAGCAAATATCTCACTTTACACCACTGTCTTGCACTATGTTTGTGCTACTATTACCCCCAATATTCATAGCATGCAGCTTGGGGCCTCTGATGCCTTTGGGTTTTCTTTTTTTTTTTTTTTTGAGACTTTGAGATGGAGTCTCGCTTTGTCGCCCAGGCTGGAGTGCAGTGGCACGATCTCGGCTCACTGCAAGCTCCGCCTCCCGGGTTCACGCCATTCTCCTGCCTCAGCTTCCAAGTAGCTGTGACTACAGGCGCGCACCACCACGCCCGGCTAATTTTTTGTATTTTTAGTAGAGACGGGGTTTCACCGTGTTAGCCAGGATGGTCTCGATCTCCTGACCTCGTGATTCGCCCGCCTCGGCCTCCCAAAGTGCTGGGATTACAGGCGTGAGCCACCGTGCCAGGCGCCTTTGGGTTTTCTATCTGTAATGCTCTTCTCCTGCTTCTTCACAAGCCTATCTTTCAACCCATTCCCATCTTGGCTGAGGTCATGTAGACCAGTCATCATCTTCAGGAGAACTTTCCCTAAATCTCAGGTTAGACAAAGTACCTCTCTTCCGAGATCTTTCTCTACACTTCCCCTTGTGCTCCATCTCTGCTCTTACCACGGCATGGTGAATATTTACAATCTCCTCCCCTCACTGGTCTGGGAGCTCCTTGAGGGGTGAGTCTGTTCTCCTTACCAATCTAGCCCCTGTTCTTCCCTGGCATAGAGTTAAGTAGAGCAGAGCCTGCCTCCACCAGGAGAGCCTGGGACACCTTCTTTACTGTGGCTAGTATTGTGCAAACAATTCTGGTGCTCAAGTTGCACCCCCTGGGCTGGCTCTTAGTGAAGATATTGAGTCTAAACTTGGGGTCAAAGAAAAATTAATTGCCAAGTTAGAAACCGCAAATTCGGGTTAATTTCTTTCCTTTTCTTTTCTTTTTTATTTTGATATGGAGTCTCACTATGTTACCCAGGCTGGAGTGCAGTGGCACCATTATAGCCCACTGCAGTCTGGGTTCAAGTGATCTTCCTGCCTCAGCCTCTCAGGTAGCTGGAATTATAGGGCGTGTGCTACTGTGTCTGGCTAAATTTAGGTTAATTTCTAAGACCTAATGGCTAAAGAACCCCGACAATATGACCACAGTTGACCCTTGAACATGTTTGAACTGTGTGGGTCCACTTATACAAAGATATTTTTTCAACAAAAGTTACACCAACTGTGCCTGCCTCTCCCGCTTTCCCATCCACTTCCTCCACTTCTTCCGCCTCTGCCACCCCTGAGACAGCAAGATAGCCTACTCAATGTGAAGACAGGGATGAAGACCTTCATGATGATCCATTTCCACTTCATGAATAGTAAATACACTTTCTCTTCCTTATGATTTTCTTAATAACATTTCTTTTCTCTAGCTTACTTTATTGTAAAAATACAGTATATGATAAAGATACAAAATATGTGTTAATCAATTGTTTATTTTATCAAGAAGGCTTCTGGTCAATAGGCTACTAGTGGTTTGGGGAATCTAATGTTTTATGTAGGTTTTCAACTGCGTGGTGGGGGGTTGGCACCCTAACCCTCTCATTGTTCAAAGGTCACCTGTAACTCTAAAAGCAATGAAAAGGAATTGCTGGGATGGTGCTGTTTGGAATAATTCAGAGATCAAGGAGATTCATAAACTTAGTTTCCACGACAATCCCCCACTCCTGCAGGAAAAAAAAAAAAAAAAAAAAAGAGCCAGACTCGGTGGCTCAAGCCTGTAATCCCAGCACTTTGGGAGGCCGAGGCGGGTGGATCACGAGGTCAGGAGATCGAGACTATCCTGGCTAACACAGTGAAACCTCGTCTCTACTAAAAATACAAAAAAATTAGCCGGGCGTGTTGGCGGGTGCCTGTAGTCCTAGCTACTCAGGAGGCTGAGGCAGAAGAATGGCGTGAACGCAGGATGCAGAGCTTGCAGTGAGCCGAGATAGCGCCACTGCACTCCAGCCTGGGTGACAGAGCGAGACTCCCATCTCGAAAAAAAAAAAGAGACTATTATCTGTTGAGCAGCTTCCCTTGTAAGTCAGGATACTAGGCAGTTAAAGGTCTTGATTCCGTCAACGTAAGAGGCTGGTGATGTGAGTACCACCTCACTCAATTCGTAGATATGAAGCCATGATTTCAGTTGCCCAAGAGTATCTAGCACAATAAATGAAGTAATAGAAGATATTCATTCTTTTTTTTTGAGACGGAGTCTTACTCTGTTTCATAGGCTGGAGTGCAATGGCGCGATCTCAGCTCAGGCAACCTCCCTCTCTTGGGTTCAAGCAATTCTTCTGCCTTAGCCCCCTCCTATCATGTGGGGCTAATTTTTGTATTTTTGTAGAGATGGGGTTTCACCATGTTGGCCAGGCTGGTCCTAAACCACTGACCTCAGGTGATCCGCCTGCCTCGGCCTCCCAAAGTGCTGGGATTACAGGCGTGAGCCACCACACCAGGACAGAAGATACTCATTCTAATTCTGGAGATGAATGAGGTTATGTAAAATAGCACTGAGATTTTTCTAGAAAGAGACATGACAGCCAGATACTTGGTGTGTTTTTCAGACATGTCCTCTCAGTCCTCTTACTTCTTTTCAGCATGAAGAGTCCTTTCTGGGTGAAAGGGCCCTCAGTTCCCCTTCTTCATGATTAGTACTGAGGAGAAGCTGCCCAGGGATGGGATGATTCCTAACAGGATATTCAGGACTTTTACTCTTCTTAAAGTACAGGGTCTATAATGCTCTTCAGGGCATGGGGGGAAATGCAGGGTCTGAAGCCCAGAAACTCTCCTTTACTTGTTGGGACTATTAAGCCCCAGCTGTTTCTAAGAAAGTTTCCTTGATTTTTCTTTCTTTTTTTTTTTCAATATGGAGTCTCGCTCTGTTGCCCATGCTACAAGTGCAGTGGTGCAATCTTGGCTCATTGCAACCTCTGCCTCCTGGGTTCAAGCGATTCTCCTGCCTCAGTCTCCCAAGTAGCTAGGACTACAGGTGTGCGCCACGATGCCTGGCTAATTTTTGTATTTTTAGTAGAGAGGGGTTTCACTATGTTGGCCAGGCTGGTCTCAAACTCCTCACCTCGTGATCTGCCCGCCTCGGCCTCCCAAAGTGCTGGGATTACAGACGTGAGCCACCACGCCTGGCCTGGTTTCCTTAACTCTTGATGCCAATTAGATTGTGAGGACTAATATTCCATCATGGGCAGTCTTGAGCACCTATGCAGTCATCATGTTAACACCCAGAGGAGTCTCCAGCCCTAAATCATCTGTCCAAATCACCTCGTGACCACAACTTGCTCACTATGTGCCCTTTTGCATCACTCTCCACCCATTTATGAATGTGACCTAATTAGCACCCTTAAGGTCACCCTTAGTTACCTTACCATATACCCCTAAGTGTTAGTCTTAAGGTAACACTATTGCCTTTATTCCTAGGTGTTCTTCTCCAAACCCCTTTCTGTTACCTCACAATGACACAGTGTCACTTCCCCTCTCATACAGAAAGAATTAATACCACTACTCTGCAGTCAGTGGGCTGATTCTTCACAAAGGCCTTTACCATCTTAGAAGGACTATCAGCACTATATAAATTGACGTGAAACATTATAAAACTGTTTGTCTCTTTATTCATGTTGCCACATGAAAATGACTACATTGCATTTCAATAATATGGAAAGTAGCCAGGCACAGTGGCTCACGCCTGTAATCCCAGCACTTTGGGAGGCAGAGGATGGTGGGTTACCTGCAGTCAGGAGTTAGAGACCAGCCGGGCCAACATGGTGAAACCCCCGTCTCTACGAAAAACACAAAAATTAGCCGGGCGTGGTGGCGGGCACCTGTAATCCCAGCTACTTGGGAGGCTGAGGCAGAAGAATCGCCTGAACCGGGGAGGCAGAGGTTGCAGTGAGCTGAGATCACACCGTTGCACTCCAGCCTGGGCGACAAGAGTGAGACTCTGGCTCAAAATAATAATAATAATAATAATAATAATAATAATAATAATAATAATGACAATGTGTTTGGGAAGACTAGTTTGACTTAAAGGTTACATGGCATACACAAAACTCCTTGTGAGGACATTCTAGGTGAGGCATTTCAAAGAGATAGGCAGTTATCTTCTAGAGCAGCTAATCTGCTTCTGGTATTAAGAGTCAATTTATATAGGCCATATGTGGTGGTTCACACCTGTAATCTGAGAACTTTGGGAGGCCGAGGTGGGTGGATCACCTGAGGTCAGGAGCTCGAGACCAGCCTGGCCAACATGGTGAAACCTTGTCTCTACTAAAAATACAAAAAATTAAGGCTGGGCCCAGAGACTCATGCCTGTAATCCCAGCACTTTGGGAGGCTGAGGCGGGTGGATCACTTGAGGTCAGGAGTTCAAGACCAGCCTGGCCAACATGGTGAAACCCCATCTGTACTAAAAATATAAAAATTAGCCGGGCATAGTAGTATGTGCCTGTAGTCCCAGCTACTCTGGAGGCTGAGGCAGGGGGATCACTTGAGCCCAGCAGTTTGAGGCTGCCATGAGCTGTGACTAAGCCACTGCACTCCAGCCTGAGAGCGAGATCCTGTCTCAATGAAATAAAAGAAAATGTACAATTCAAGTTTTTAGTATGTTCACAGAGTTGTACAGCCATTACACTAATCAATTCAATTTTTTTACCATGTTCACAGAGTTGTGCAGTCATTACCACAATCAATTATCAAATCTAGAACATTTTCATCCCCCCCCCACAAATAAATCATATTTTAATAAACCCCATTTTTCCCTCCTCCCAGCCCCTGGCAAACACTTATATACTCTGTTTCTATGGATTTGCTTCTGGGCATTTAATATAAGTGGAATTGTATGTAGCTTTTTGTGTCTAATTTATTTCACTTAGCATAATGTTTTCCAGTTTCATCCATGCTACAGCATCAATAAGTATTTTATTCCTTTTATGGCCCAAATAATATTGTAATTGTATTAACATACTACATTGTGTTTATCCACTTATCAGTGACAAACGTTTCGGTTGTTTCTGCCTGTTGGCTAGTGTGAAAAGTATTGCTATGAACATTCATATACAAGTTTTTGTTTGAATTATTATTTTCAATTCTTTTAGGCATTTACCTAGAAAGCGAATTGCTAGTCATATGGTAATTCTATGTTTATTTTTAATTTTAAATTTTTTTTAGAGATGGGGTTTCACTATGTTGCTGAGGCTGGTCTTGAACTGGCCTCAAATAATCCTCCTGCCTCAGTCTCCCAAGTAGCTGGGGTTACAGGCACAAACCATTGTATCTGATGTTTATTTTTAATTTTTTGAGGAACTGCCAAACTGTTTTCCACGGTGGCTGCATCATTTTTCATGCCTACCAGCAATGTATTAGGGTTCCAATTTCTTTGCATTCTCACTAACACTTTTATTTTTCCTTTAAAAAATTTATGTAGGTGTGAGTGGCATCTCGCTGTGGTTTGGATTTACATTCCACTAATGACTTATGATGTTGAACATCTTTTCATGTGATTTGGGGCCATTTGTCCCATCTGACATCTTCTTTGGAGAAATGCCTACTCAAGTCCTTTGCCTGTTTTTCAACTGGACTGTCTTTTTTTTCTTGAGACAGTGTGTCACTCTGTTGCCCAGGCTGCAGTGCAGTGGTGTGATCTTGCCTCACTGCAACCTCTGCCTCCCGGGTTCAAGTGATTCTCCCGCCTCAGCCTCTTGAGTAGCTGGGATTACAGGCGCCCACCACCTTACCCGGCTAATTTTTGTATTTTTAGTAGAGACGGGGTTTCACCATGTTGACCAGGCTGGTCTTGAACTTCTGGTCTCAAGTGATCTGCCCGCCTTGGCCTCTCAAAGTGCTGGGATTACAGGCATGAGCCACTGTGCGTGGCCACAGGGGCAATTTTAATAATTTTTAAAATTACTTTTTCAGCCACACATGGTAGCTGACACCTATAATCCTAGTGTTTTGGGAGGCTGAGGCAGGCAGATCACTGGGAGCCTCAGAGGTCAAGACCAGCCTGGGCAACATGGTGAAACCTCGTATCTACAAAAAATACAAAAAAATTAGCCAGGCATGGTGGTGCGCACCTATAGTCTCAGGTACTTGGGAGGCACTGAGGTGGAGGGATCATCCCTGTCTCAAATTCCAGGCTGGTCTCAAACTCCTGGCTTCAAGCAATAATAATAATGTATTATTATTCTCTCTGCCTCCAGAGTATTGGGATTACAGGCGCGAACCACTGTGCCCACCCTATTTTTTGTCTTTTTGTTGTAAGACTTCTTTATATATTCTGAATGTCAATCCCTGATGAGCTATATGGCTTGTAAATATTTTCTCCCATTCTTCAGATTGTCTTTCCCAATCTAGGTTCAAATGATCCTCCTGCCTCGGCCTCCCAAAGTCAACTTCATTATTTTGCATGTGGATGTTCCAGCACCATTTGTTGAAAAGAGTATTCTTTTCCCATTGAATTGTCTTGGCACCATTGTTGAAAATCAACTGACTATATGTGAGAGTAGAATGTATTATTGTTTTTTTTTTTCCTGCCAAGTCCAGGATTGAGGCTTAGAACGTATTACTAAAAAGAAAGAAACAAAAAAGAGCGACAAAACATAATAAAGCCTACTCATCTTTCCATTACAGAAACCAGCCTGTTAAGTTGTGTCTCAGTCTTAAGGAACTAGGTCTATCTGATCATAACAGTTGTACCAAACTAGTAGATGTAGCAACACATCATCTTGAATTACAACACAAATAGCTGCAACTTTACTTGTCCTAAGGGCTCTCTGGAACATCCCACACACGACTAGAAATTGTTTTTTGGAACTTGGTGTTATGGGGAAATAATCTGAAAGACTGACCCAATAACCTTTCTTCTGGACACTAACATTATTTGTCTTTAAGACTTGCATTTTAGAAAATTCGTTGCCTCATATACAGTTTTTGGTCCCAGTACAATTTTTGTAGAGGCAACGGTGAGCCAACTAAATTCATTATGGTTAAGAAAAAAATGTCTACTTCCAGGCTGGATGTGGTGGCTCACACCTTTAATCCCAGCACTTTGGGAGGCCAAGGTGGGCCAATCACCTGAGGTCAGGAGTTCAAGACCAGTCTGACCAACATGGAGAAATCCCACCTCTACTAAAAATAAAATTAGCTGGGCATGGTGGTGCATGCCTGTAATCCTAGCTACTAGGGAGGCTGAGGCAGGAGACTCCCTTGAACCCAGGAGGTGGAGGTTGCAGTGAGCTGAGATTGCACCATTGCACTCCAGTCTGGGCAACAGCAGCGAAACTCTGTCTCAAAAAATAAATAAATAAATAAAATAAAAATAAAAGAGGCCGGGCGCAGTGGCTCATGCCTGTAATCCCAGCACTTTGGGATTGGTGACAATCTAAGACTCCATCTAAGAAAAAAAAATAAAAAGAAAAAAAAATCTCTTTCCTTCCTTCCTTCCTTCCTTCCTTCCTTCCTTCCTTCCTTCCTTCCTTCCTTCCTTCCTTCCTTCCTTCCTTCCTTCCTTCCTTCCTTCCTTCCCTCCCTC